>NW_005361873.1:3878257-3912735 GCF_000412655.1 Myotis brandtii | reverse complement strand
GTGTGTGTGTGTGTGTGTGTGTGTGTGTCTTTCTTTCTGTTTTTCAGAAATAGAAAAAAAAGATGAGGGACTCATCTTTTTTCCAGAAATTCCCATCAGTAGGTTAAGATTTTATTTAGAATGACAGAATTGAGTTAGTGAATTTTTAATATTAAAATAGAAAAAAAGACTTCTAGGTACAAAGATCACTTAAGATCACAGTGAAAGGTCAGCTTTCATATATTTGTATCATTTAATTACTCCAACCCACAGGCAATTTCAGGTCATTTCCTGAGTTTGACCCTATGTCAGTTATTAACTAATTTGGTACAAAATACAGTTTGGTGTATTAAATGGACTTTGTTTTAAAGTGTGGTTCATTCTTTGACCTTGGGCCAGTTTCTTCACTCAACATTTTAGGGACATTATTATGGAACAGTGCTTGTGAAGTGCGTAGACAGGGGCCTGGAATAACGTAGGCATCAATAAGAAGAGTAGCTTCTATTTATTACCACTACTCCACCTCTGGCCACCTGCTAGAAACCCGAGTATCCCTCCACGTGGTCCTGTTTTCACTTGTCCTGCTCAGGGAGCTGCCGCTGACCTCAATCTCTCTCTCTCCTTGGTCTCTCCTGATTATGTAGGATCTTAGTTGCCTTTCATATTGATGGTGACTACCCACAAAGTGGCCACTCCTGGAAATTCTGATTTCTCTTCACCAATGATCTCTGGGCTTCTGATTTTTATTATAAACAAAGAAGAACATAAAATATACAAGGTGTCCCCCAAAATGTATACACACTTTAACAGCTAATAACTCAATTTTGAAAATAAAATGCATTTTAATAAATACTGCCTTTATAATTATTCAAAGTGTATGTTTACATTGTTTTGCACCCTATTGCTGATATTTAAGGCAGAACTTGATGATGAAACAACAGAGATGGATGGATTGTGACTCTGCTCTGGGTCACAGGTATGCCCATAATCCTCTAGTTTAGCAGTTCTCAACCTGTGATCCCTTTGGCGGTCGAACGACCCTTTCACAGAGGTCGCCTAAGACCATCCTGCATTATCAGATATTTACATTACGATTCATAACAGTAGCAACATTACAGTTATGAAGTAGCAACGAAAATAATTTTATGGTTGGGTCACAACATGAGGAACTGTACTTAAAGGGCCAGAAGGTTGAGAACCACTGCCTAGTTTTCTTTTGCTGGGCAGTACTAAAAAATCTGAAATCGTGCAATGGTTTAGTAATAGTATTGTATTGTAAGTTACCCCAAGGGTGGCAAATACAAGGTTGGGCCATCTCCCAACCTCCCATCAGCCTTGTTTCACCTGAGGCAGAGCTTGGTCTCAAAGTTCTTCTCAACCCAAAGCAGCCAGCAGGCACCATTATGGGATGTTAGTGTCTGAGCTGAAAACTTTATCCTACCCCACCACCCCACTTCATGCCTAAGTTTCTGCAGTTTGAGATTTTATTATCAAAGTTGGTTGCATATTTTGAAGTATTTAAGTTTTTTCTTTTAGTTCTGTCCATACTTTGGATTTTAATAGAAAGAGGGATTATTTGTACAGCCATGAAACTGGAAGTGTCTGGTCCCATGATTCAGGTTCCTATTTTAGTGGGAAGAAATTATCATTTGAGATTGCTTTCTATCTTAGTCCAACAGATGAGAACAGCAGAAACAAACAAACCATACAAAATACATTAAAAAAAAGAAGAGAATCCTATATAATAAAAGCCTAATATGCTAAGTGTCTGGTTGACCAGTTGGCTGTTCAACCAATCAAAGCATAATATGCTAATGATATGCTAAGGCCGCTCAACTGCTCGCTATGATACGCACTGACCACCAGGAGGCAGACAGTTGACCAGTCGTTATGACATGCACTGACCACTAGGGGGAAGATGCTCCAACTGGTAGGTTAGCTTGGTGCCGGGGTCTGGCTGATCAGGACTGAGTGAGAGGGGCCAGACATGCCCTGGAACCCTCCAGTGGTCTCTCCCTGGCTGGCCAACCTCCCGCATCCCTTCCTGGGCCTGATCATGCACTGGTGGGGTCTTTTGGCCTGGCCTGTGCCTTCTCACAATCCAGGACCCCTCAGGGGATGTCAGAGAGCCAGTTTTTGTCCAATCCTGCAGGCCAGGCTGAGAGACCCACTGGTTCACGAATTCGTGCACTGGGACTCTAGTATAAATATAAAGAAGCAATAGGGGCAGATAAGAAGCCAAGCAAAGACAATCAGGCAAGAGATGTCATAACCCCAAATCCTAGACTCAGTTTGGATTCATTAATAAACATGTATTGGAACACCTGTTCAGTGAAGCACTGGGATGCAGGGATGAGTAAGAATAGGTCTTGCATTTGAGGAGCTCACAGCCTGGTTGGGAAGGCAGAACAAAGATCACAATCACCAGGCACTGTGACAAAGGCTGGAGTGTGTCTAGAGCTGAGTGAGACTGCAGGACTGGGTGTCTGATTTGGCCTGATGACAGTAAGTCAAGGGGCCCCTCCTGATGCTGCCTCACATCTCTTGTTTCATGGCCCAAAGATTGGGTATTAATGACTAAGTGAGTTGTTACTTGACTTGCTCTTTTCCTGTGTTCCTGACAAGTCTGAGGAACCAACTGTGATGAAAGTTCAAAAACATGGGCTCTGGAATCAGACAGTCCTAGCTTTGAATCCTGACCTGTTACTGACCTGTTGTGTGATCTTGGGGAGGTTAATAACCCCTCTGAGCTCTTGACTTAGTCATTGTTGTGGCATTAAAATGGAGAATGTCTCTGAAGTTCCTGGGACACATGAGGTGACAATTAAATAAAATTTTATTATTGGTGAATTTTCGTGTGGTTATTATCAGGTCAATAATGTTGAACACTACTTGAACATTCGTATTTTGTTTATCTGTTCCAATTGGAAGTTTGTTTCAAGTTGTAAAGAAAAAGAGGGACCCAACTTGGGACAAAGAGGCAAGGATTGAGGACTTTGGTGATGGCTGGGGGAGAATTCTGGACTTTGTGTTCAGGGTGGGGAGACGAGGGCTGATGGAAGGAGAAGAACAGAGTTGAGAGTAGCAGAGGTCCAGAGAAGACTGACCTGAGCATGGGGTTAAGGAATGAAGGAAATTGACATGGAGAAAAGTATGGCTCCTAAGTGTTCTCCAGAGGGCCAGAGAAAACTATCTTAGAGTTTGGGAACAGTTTTGTTGATGTGTTGACAGCAAAGGTTAGAGTGGCACTTCCCTTTGAAAATCCCAAGTGTGTAGAAAATGAGTTCTTGCCGAATATTTTAGTTTCAGTTTAACTTCTTTCTGCATAACCAAACTGTGTGTGTGTGTGTGTGTGTGTGTGTGTGTGTGTGTGTGTGTGTGTGTGATGTTTGTTTTTTGGCTACATAGAATCAATTGTATCCTAAATTAGGGAAATCTTATAGGACAGAAGAAATGATGCAGCAGGGAGCAGATAACCAACAATAGTTTTATATTTGTTTTATGAACAAGCAGTAGACAAGGTTGGCTGATGGGGAGGGCAAGTGTGGCAGAGGTGGCTATAAGGCCATCTGTGTCCTTAGAATTTGACACCACCTCCCTCCTGGTGACAGCAATTTGGGGTTGGGTAAAAAATGTAGCAAATAATGATAGAAGCTCATAGAAAGCCACCCAGAACCTCAAAATTTACAAATAAGTGATGTGAGGAAGCATTGAGCAGGCACATTTTCACTTAAACAAACTTAAGCTATAAAAACACCAATTTACCAAACAAGTACATTAGGTGGGAAGGTAAAAATACTTAGTTAACATCTCATCTTCTGTTTTAATAAATAAATGTCTGATTTTGGTATTATTATCTTCTTTTTACAGGCTCAGAGGTTTTGAATACCTTTCCCAAAGTCACCATCTGGTCAGTAACCAAGCTTGGACTAGAACCAGGTTTGAAACATACCAGAGAACAAACTCTCAACCACTGAGCTAGTCCACCTTGAAAGATGATTCACTATAGTAATCTATATAATAAAAGCCTAAGTGACCCTTATGGTGGAACGACCAGAATGACCGGTTGCTATGATGTGCACTGACCACCAGGGGGCAGATGCTCAAAGCAGGAGTGCCACTCAGCCAGTAGTTAGGCTCACCACTGGTAGCGCTAAGGAGCAGTGAACCGGGTAGTAAGAAGCGAGGGGTCCCGACCTGCGAGAGGGCGCAGCTCAGGCTAAGGGATCCCAGCCCCGTGCATGAATTTTATGCACCGGGCCTCTAGTTGTTAAATAAACACACACAGACACACACACACACACACACACACACACACACACACACCAGATTAGGAGCTGATAACTGAAATAAAATGAAAACTGTTTAAAGATCATATCTATTGTGTAGAATAAATGCCGCACTTTCTAAAGTGTACTTTTTCATTGAGACATAAGGTTAAAGGGCTAATTTTAACTAATCTTTCATATAGTCTTGTTGGTAAAACAACAATAACTCCCCAAATGAGTTTCTCTGTTGCTAAAATTCATTTGAACAACTCAGGTCATGGTGACTGTGTGACAGGGAATAAGCTAACACTTTCTCCTGGATGATGTCATTGATGGGAATGCCATTGCCAGGCGCACTCACCGGGGGAAAGGTTAGATGTCCTGGGAGCAGATATGCTTGCAAAATGAAGAGTAGTTTGCTTGTGAGAAGGGTGATTATGGTAACCCTCAAATGGTTTGTCATTGTGCAAAGTGTTAGAGGAAGCGGTGCATATTATAGGGGAGCAAGGAGAATTTTAAAAAGGGAGGATTGTATCCTCTATTAATGATCTCTTTAAAACGTCTGTCTTAGCAGAGCAAAGTTTTCTTTAACAAGTAGATAAGTAGAGGAAAGGAGCAAATGCGCACCCTGGATACTTCCTCAGTGTACTGAGTGTGCAGGACGTCTCATCCGCAAGTCTCTGAAGCGTTGCTCAGTGCAGTCAGTTCTGAGGAGCGGTGAGCTGGTGACAGCGCATAACACTCCCGGCTCATGGGGCACAGAAGACAAGGGGGTGCGAGGCGGCTGCTCTCTTTGCCTCTGGGCACAGCCTGGCGCTTGTGACCAGGTGGGCCAGAGCCACGGACAATGGCAGCAAGGGACCTGTTCTCAGGCTGAGGTGCGAGCCCAGGGCTGACGAGGTGAAACACGGTACAAGGACCACCCTGTGTCTTCTGAGAACTCTGGCGGACGCCTGTGGGCCTGTGGGCAGGGACTTGGGAGCAGCAACGGCAGATGCTGTCTTACAGAAGCCGCCTTCCTGCCACATCTTCTCCCCAAGCTCCCCCCTCCCCAAGTGAGGGGCAAGCCACAAATATATGGAATCTTTAAGAACCTTATGTGCCCTTTGCCCCTCCGCTATGGTAATTCATAGAACATGTCAGCAGTTTTGTGTAGATATAAAAAAATCTTAAAACAACCCTTTTCATTGTTTGCTCTGCTTATATATTAATACCTAACATATCACATGGTACGCATATGTGTGTATGCATATGTAGACACATATGAATATAAACATGTGATCTCATTTAATCCCCATAATTTTATAAAATAATAATATACATATATAATACGTATTCACATAGATACTGGCTTTATGAAGTAGCACACCTATTTTATTAAAGAGGAAACTGGGATTCAGAGAAATGGGCTGGCAAACCTGAGATGCTGGAGCTAATGAGATGCACAGTCCGGGGGGAGAGCACAGGGCTTCCGACCGAGTCCAGGGTCCTTTTGACTCCCCCACAGTTTTGACTCCATGTGAAGCCTACTGACTGCCCCAGGCGTGCTTGAGGCAGGACTCTCCTGGGGTCTCAGCCACCTGGTACAAGGCATCGAAATAAGAAAGGCCGAGTGCCACACAACACATGCAAAAAGCGCACTCCACGCCCCTGGTGTCCGACTTCACTGAGCTTGACTCCATTTTTATAGGACTTGGGTTCGCCTCCCACCGGCTGACCTTCCCCAGTGGGGGAGTTTAGTCAAGTGTTCAACAACCTAGGGGGCCGTGTGGTGTGGTGGGAAGAGTGGGGAGTTTGCAGCTAACCTGGCCTGGGTTTGAATCCTGGCTCTAGTCTTATGTGACACTTATGAGTCTTTTGCAAATTACTTCTGTGTGAACTTGATTTCTGTGAAGTAAGGGTACAATACCTTTCAAAGTTGTGGTAAGGTGCTTCGTATGGTGGAAGGTGATTAGTTGGTGCTATTATTACTGTTACCCGAGGCACAAGGATCCAAGAAGTGGAGGGTGGGGTCCTGCAGAGCCATTGCCTAAGGCTCTCCATGACCAACTTTGGGAGGTCCAGGATGTCAAGGATCTGTGTGTTTCTCCTGCCCTCCTCACCTGCAGCCTCTGGCTCTCTCTGCTCACCTTTCCATTTTGTTGACTGGGTTACTGGGGAAATGAAATAGCTGTGAGGCTCCAGAGAGGTTTTGCAGAGTCCCCCGCTGCTGCAGGGCCTAAAACTGTGATCCAGAATGTGCACGGCACCTGTGTGGGCATCCAGGGAACCTGGCTATCCCGGGAGGATCTGAAAAGGGCTTATGACACCACAGACCAGCGTCACTGCAGTAGAAACGGGACTTCCAGTCGCCCCTCCAGCTCTTGCGACTTCCCCTGGGGAACCAGCGTGGACACTGTCCTGGTGTACTGTGGCTGGCAGACAGCAGAGGGCACCTCTCGCATGGGCTGGGAATGCAAACAGACCGGAGAGCACAGAGATGTGAAATAGCCCATCCCCAGCGGTCCCTCCACTTCTCTCCTAGTTTTAAACACTGCATTTGTCTCACCAGCGTTTGTTCCTGGCTCCACCACCTCCCTTGTCTGCTGGGGACAGCCCGTGGGTCTTTCACAACTTCTGAGTGAAGAGGGAGCTTTGGACTCGGAGGGGGCGGTTCGCCCAGAAAGCCTGGGGACAGCCTGCCTTCGCTCCTCCAGGCCTTTGATGAGAGAGGCCTTCCAGTCATGTGTGGATCTTTGGTTTATTAAATCTGATGAGCTCTATATTTCTGCCACATGTCACAGATCACCCACGTTGACTGAGCCCTGCCAGAGCGGGGCTGCTGTTAGCCTAAAAGAAGCCAGGTTTTTTAAGTTGGTGGGGGTAATTTTAGTTTGGTGCAATAAATTATATGGTTCTGCCTGATTTGCTTTGCTCTGCGCTGGGAGAACTCACCCTGGAATGTATCTTATAATGCACTTAGGGGAAGCAGAGTGGGAGTGAGGGGTGGGGGGAAGGAGGAGGGAATTAAGGTTTCTATAGTGAATGGGTTGTAGAGTAGATACTAGCATAGCCCCTGGCTTTTCTTTTCCATCCTCTTCCCCAACGCTGTCTTTCTTTTAGACTTTTATGCTTTCAAAACTTGGGGCTGGGTTTCTAAAATTCCAGGAAGAAATTCCTGGAGGTGGGGCTTACCATTGGTTCACCCCCACCTTTAAGTGTGGTTAGTTTTCCGGGAAGATGAGCAGGGAACCATGTAGATAAGAAAATAAGGTTAAACCTTATCTTTCTCTTAATTAAATGGGGGATTCAAATCATCTGGACTTTAGAGGCAGGGGACTAATATATAAACCATATCGTGAGAGAGTGCAGAAAGGGCTAACGTTGAAAATCTGTCAAATCCTGACTCAGCCCAGTTCCTAATCTCTTGAGGACTCACTTTGTTAATCTTTAAAAAATGGGAATAAAGTCCACCTCCCAGGACCATCGTGAGGTTAGGTGAGAAAATATGTATGAGTCCTACTGTGACATCCGGAGAAGTCAATAAGCCTTTATTTTTTTACTTTCAACATAGTTCCGAGGGCAGATTCAGGCTGCTGTCAGGGAATAAGATCCATTTGTCTTCTGTGACTTCTCTTTGAAAGGGCAGCACTGAGCAGTCAGACCAACAGTGTGACTTTCTGTTGAAAAGCCTACAGATCTAAGCAGGATTTTGCAGAGAAGCTAAGAATCACATGTTGAAGACACTACATTTATAAATGTGCCCTTCATTTATTTCCAAAACAAATACATTTAAATAAGCTCAAGATTTTATTCCTTATTCAGGATCATTGTGCATATAATTTCAGGTTTGGAACTTAAATAAAATTAAAAAATTTTCAGTGAGATCCCAAAAGCATCAGGAAAATTCCTAAGTGAATAAAACATGCCCCTCCCCACCCCCACCCTCTGCCAAGTTCAGAGAACTCTAAGATACATATTTTGTAAAAACTTGCTTCAAAAATCATACTAGTGAAAAAAATCTTAGCTGACCAGAGTAGTGAAAATGTCTTTCTCATTGTAACATTTACTTGCATTTGTACCCATGTGGGATCAAGTTGAATTGAAGGTGGCTGCATCAGAATGATGGAGGGAAATCTTGGACTTTTTCCTCCACTATATATTATATGATTTGTTGAAAACTTGAACTCTGGTGAGAGTCATTGCTATCCAAATAAAAATGAGCTGACTTCTTTCACTGGCCTGTGTGTTGTGTTGTAGAGGGTACGCTCTCTGCTCTCTGGGTGGCACCTACACACCCATCTTAGGTTAAAACTAGTTCTTATAATTTCTGCCTCTTATAACTTTGTGGGGAAAAATATTGAGCAAGTTTTTTAAAAGTTGCTAGATAAAAAGAAGACTTATGATCCTCTGGCAATCAAAGGATTGAGCTGGGAGGACTTGTTCATGACTGCATGAGGTTGCCCCATTGCAGAAACCTCCCTTTTGCTTGCACCATGGTCCTCATTCTTGGCTTTCCAGCTGTTGCCACATACTCAATCCTGTACTCTTCCTGTTTCTTCATGTTTTCTGCCTGGGCACAGCCTTTCTCCGTGGAACACTCAAACTTCCCAAGATGTGTTATTGCAGAAAATTAGCTGATAATAGTGTGGATATCTGTTTCTCTCAGCTCTACTGATTCCCTGACTAAGCAAAATCTACTTTTCCCATCGAAACGTTTCCCAGGAATATTTCTCCTCCCTTTGACTTGCCAAAATGCAAACTTTATTAAAGGGAATTATTCATGGAAAGGCTCTTGAACAGTAGATTTTGCTCTGTGGAATCGCATGGAATTTACTAAATCTGGCTTTCTGTTGGTTTAGCCAATAGCAGGCGAGCCGAGAGGCTGAAGCAAGTCCTTCTCTGGCCTCCCCTGCTTGGCTGCACAGTCCTTTCCACCTTTGGCCATAGCTCTAGTCTGACAGCCCCTCGTCCACTAACATCGTTCTCTCCTCCTGCTGTGCAGGCAGAGGGATGACATCTCCCTTGCTGTGATTTCCTAAACACTGACCACACCTCTCTAATGAGCCCCTCCATTTGCTGAGGCTTTTGAGTGCCATCATCCTGTCTCCTGCTGGGACCCTGATTGACACTGCAGGCTTTCTAGGTGCAAAACAACAACAACACTACACAACAGTATGCATGGAGGTGAGAGCAGGTGTAAGCTCTCTGACAAATTCAGTCAGACCGGAGGGAAAGGTTAAGTGAGAGGGGTTAGCATACAAACCAAGTTTAAAGAAGGTGGTAGAGGCTGGGTAGGAAAAGACATCAAATACAGAAATATATGGAGACCTCCTCTGAAAAGGAGAAGTCACAGGGGGTTGTTGGGTAAAGAAGTAATATGATAAAATAGTGTAGAAAAACATCCATCTGGCGGTTGGATATGGGTTGGAATAGAGAGGAGAGACTGGTGGTGAGAGAATCATTTGGGAAGCTCTGACAGAAATCTTGGAACTTGTTGAGGACGGGTCTTGGTCTGTCATGTAGAAAGCACCCTTGAGAACTTGAGACCTGGCCCTCCAGACACCACTGAGTCTGAAGAGGTCACAGCACAGTACCAGCTCAGCTGAGACTCCCAATAAACACACACATAGAAAATAATTATTGGCTTTTTGGGGTGACTGTGGGAGTTAGAGAACACCTTAGCAGCTGGTAATACACCTTTGCACAGTGAAAACGACTGAACAAATGACCCAAGGACTTTGTAGCAAGGAATATTTGAAAGGGGACATGCTTTCAGCTTAGTAATATGTTTTGTATTAGGGATCCAAATATTACATTTCTTACAGATGTTGGAAGAGCATCTGCATTTCCCTGATTGGTTTCTGGTGGCTGCAGCTGTGCCCCACTGTTAAGTTGACATCTGGGAGTCCCAAAACTCGGATAATGCAAGTGGTGAAGCTATGAGCAGAGCTGGCTGGAGATTATGGGGACCTTTCTGAGGCGGTCTCGACTTTCCTGATAGAGTTAGAGAGCGAGATCTCTAAGTAATAGTTGTTGCTCCTCCTCCATTTTTTGTGTGTGCATAGTGGACTTTAATATTGTATAGATTTAATTAAAAAAAAAACCATGATGCATAAGGGTGCTAAGAGCAGGGTTTCTCAATAGTGGCACTATTGACATTTTTGATCAGACGATTCTTTGTAGTGGTGGCGGTGGGGGTGTCGTGTGTACTGTAGGAGTGTAGTGGCATCCTTGGACTCTACCCACTGGATGCCAGTAGCCCTCTACCCCTCCCTCCCAGTTGTGAAAAAACATCTCCAGACATTGCTGAATATTCCCTCGGAGCAAAATCATACTTGGTTGAGAACAACTGCTAAGAAAAAGCAGTAACAAAATTTCTCTCTTTGGTAAGCTAAAACAATTCTTTGCAAGTGACCAGTGAGTGATGCACATTTGCAAGCAACTGATACAGGTAAGAACTTTGGTGTGATTCAAATAAAATAGAAGAAAATTGACTGACCTTACCCACTCCAGCACGATGCTCTCACTGCTTAATCATCAGCTAAAGACAAAGGCAAGCAATACGTTTTCTAGCTATGCGGTGTAGTTTTAGAGTTGATTATCAACTGGGCCATCTATGACTATTTCACTTCAGTTTGGGACTTCCTTATTCACGTCACCATGGAGGCTACTGAATTACCTTACTGTTGTTTTATCATGTAGTCTTGGAGTGTGATTATTTATTTAGGTCAGGAAAAATGAATCCAGACTTCTCTATTCTCATAAGATTTTGGAGACTCTCCAGTAGCTAGAAATGACTACTAGGACCCTCTAGATTAATGTTTGTCAACACTGGCTCACTAGTTGATTGTGCCTCATTTGTAGGTCATAAAATCATTAGTGGGCCATGATCAGTATTAAAAAAATTAAATGAACTAAAATTGAAAATATTAGATTGCATTACACAAAGTATGGGTAAATATTGAATTAAAAGGCTGTGATTTCTTACAATGAGTCATGGTGAAATTTTGCAAAACACTCCTCTATATGGATGATGAAAGAGAAGTACTGATGATTCATTATTGGCAAATCGTTTGGTTTGGAATCATTGGGTAGACTAACCTTTGGCTTAATTTAATCTATAATTCAACCACTTTGCTTTAGTGTATTTCAAAGCAAAGTGATAAAATATTTGACGATTATGAACAAGGCATCATATGATGGCAGTGGCTGTAAGGAGTTTAAAGAAGGACTATAACTCATGCCTTCAAAATTTAATAAATGCAAATTTCACATGCTGGCTCATGATGGCGATGAAGCTTTGCAAGTATTAGTTGACAAATGTGTAGAATATATATGGACTGTTGTATAACTTCAGAGATCTCCAAAGCCTGGATCGCTGGTGAAAAGTGCACGAGGAAGAAAAGGCTAGGCTGTGCCTGAGCCCATAAGCAAAAGGAGACATGTGAGCTTGTGTGGGAAGGGGAGCTGGGAGGGCAGTCCAGGCTGGTGGTAGAATGCAGTGGGAGATAGTAAGTGGACTAGTTTGCCAGGGGATTTTTGTCTAGGTAGTTTATGATCAAACCTAAAGATGTGTAGGGGCCCAATCTGGAGGGAATTCCAAGGGGGTTGAATTTTATTCTTTTTTAAATTTTTTAAAATATATTTTATTGATTTTTTTTTTTTACAGAGAGGAAGGGAGAGGGATAGAGAGTTAGAAACATCGATGAGAGAGAAACATCGATCAGCTGCCTCCTGCACACCTCCCACTGGGGATGTGCCCACAATCAAGGTACATGCCCTTGACCGGAATCGAACCCAGGACCCTTCAGTCCGCAGGCTGATGCTCTATCCACTGAGCCAAACCTGTTAGGGTGAATTTTATTCTTAGTCCATGCAAAATCATGGAAAGTTTTGGGACAGGAGATTCCAAAATGAGCAGGCTATTTAATTTATTCATTCACTGAACAATAGCTATCAATCACTTGTTATATAAAGAGAAGGAATGAGGCAAAAAGATGCATAATATGTGATTCTTTACACAAATTTCTTGAAGTCTAGAGAGAGAACTATACACACAAGTAGCCTCTGGGGGCAATACAGATAAAGGGCTACAAATAATCAGAGGAAGGAGAAATTGATTTTGCCTGATTCTTCGGGAATTAATTGTAAAGATGGGCAAATCAGAGGTAGTCAGAAAGAGGGATAAATAATTAATTGGGTTGGGCTGGAGCATAGGAATGTGAAAGAGAATGGTTGAGGATAAGACTGGTGAGGCTGATGGGGCCCCAAAGACGAGGACCCTGACCACCATTTGGCATGTGTCCTCCCTTTGGCAGGCAGGGCCACCTGCCAAGACGTGTCAACCTGGAGAGGTGTAACCAGAGTTGCTCTTTAATGCGAGCAGCCCAGAGGTCATGTGCAGAAAGGATTAGGTCAGGAAACACTGGATTGCATAGCATTGAACTATGGACATCTCCTGTGCCTCATTCCTCCCATTCCTCATCATCCCAGGAAGCCCAGGGTGAGCCAGACTCTTGTGTACAAGCGACTGAGGACACCAGGTGAATGTCATCAAGTTAATAAGGACTAACAAACCATGTTGGTCACTGCTAAGTGTATTGTTCATTGAATAAAAAGCAATACAAGAGGGTTTTGTGTGTGTGTGTGTGTGTGTGTGTGTGTGTGTGTGTGTGTATTTGTGTGTGTAACGCTTTTGTCTTTGCCCTATTTTTTTTAAATGTTGAAAAAAAAATCAATAAAAGGGCAACATTCAAACAGCTCCTAAAACATGACATCGAATCTCCACTTTATTTCTAGGGCTCACAGCTCTGGAAAGCAGCTTGTACAATACCAGATTTCTAGAGTCTTTGTATTTCCTTTCCTCTGCGGATCAATAAATTAAGTAACACGTCAATACCAAGATAGCAGATGAACATCTGTCAGGGAGAACTGGTCCTGGGGGCTTTGTGCTCTGGTATGGAAAGTGTTTGATCTCGGTGTGCCTTCATAAAAGATGGGAGAGAGTTTATTATCTTTTATGATCCTGACTTACTAACAATACTGACAGGGTGATTGTGTCTCGGCCTCTACTTGGAACTTAGGATGTTCTTATTGGCTTGTGCCTGTATGAAGCACAGAATTTGCTGGTGAAACATCAAAACAAGCTATAATCTGCCTCTGGCAACGGGATTCAGAACAGCTGCAGGGCTTTCTCCTATAGGGGGCTGGCAGGAAGAAGAAAAATGAAAGTACAGCAATCAATCTCGATAGCATTCTATATATTAATAATGTTTGCCAGCTCCAGACGTTGCCTAATCAATACCGGATGCAGGGCTTTGCAATGGTTTGTAATACATACTTGGTACGCCTTATCAAAACAGCCTGCACCCACAGCCTGGGGAAGGGGGTGTCCATAAATGCTCATACTGTGTGTCCTCTGGCAGGAAAGGATTGTAGGACCTGGAATGTGATTAAAAAGAGATTAGATCTCTCACACTCAGCAAGATAATTCTTGATGTTTCCTAACAAGGACCGATTCCCAAAGAGGCTGGACAGCCACTGTTTTTCGTCCTCTTGTCTCTCACACTCCTTGTTGCTGATGATGTCCTCTGTGAATTTGAAGGGGGATTCTCCCATGAGACCGGCAGAGAGGCCTGGTGCAGCCACCAGGGGGAGCCCCTGGGGCACAGCCCACAGGGTGCTGTGGGCCTCTGAGGCCCAGAAGAAAAACATTGATTTCATAGAGTTCTGGGATTAAAGATGATTGTAAACACTTGGGAGGCTCACCAAGTGCAGACATTTGTAAAAACAACAAAAGTATGAACAAAAGTCATCTAATGCCACTGATGGATATTATTTAGCTTAAGTCTGAATGGCATGGGCTAAGAGAAGGGGTTTCCTCTTTGGAAGGTTTACTTGATGGAAGGCAGGGGCTTGCCTCCCAGCTATTCTTGCAGCAGGGAAAGTAGAATGGAGCATAGATAGGAGTGCTGTGAGAGAGGCATATCAGTGTTCATTTAAAAGCTCAGTATAGCCCTGGCTGGTTTTGCTCAGTGGATAGAGCATCGGCTTGTGGACTGAAGGGTCCTGGGTTCGATTCTGGTCAGAAGCACATGCCGGGGTTGCAGGCTCAATCCCCAGTGCGGGGCGTGCAAAAGGCGGCAGCCAATCGATGATTCTCTGTCATCGTTGATGTTTTTCTCTCTTTCCCTCTCCCTTCTTTTCTGAAATAAACAAAAAAATATATTTTTAAAAAAGCTCAGTCTAATAAGTGGATTGACTTAGCTGCAGTCAGCTGTCATCTTTTTCAGGCCCCTGAACCTATGAGTGTGTCCAAGTGTGCACTGATTTAAAAAAAACAAAACACACATCAAATTAAGTCTACTCTGCAAGCAAAAACAAACAAAGCACAACTCTACCCCCAAACTTCAGCCCTTTTACTCACAAGTTCCCCTTCCCCTCGCCCCCACACAACGTACTTTGGCAACATCATTTAAAGACCAAATCTGCTGAGAGGTTGCCAAGAAGTGTGTGTGCACACATGCATCTAACAAGCTGAAAACCAAAGCTGAGGTGGCAATTTGCTCATAAACCAGATAATTAAGGATGTGCCAAACTACCTGTGGGGGACCTGGATTTATCAGTGGTTTTTATTTACTGTTTAATAGTATAGCATGTTACATAAACCTTTAAGTAAAACAATTTGATTATTAAAAAAAATAGCCTTTTCAAAGTCACAGCACCTCCCCTACAGAGTTCTAAAATCAGTGGAAAATGGGCAGCATCAATAAACACGGTGACTTATGTCAATAAATGTTCTGCCCACCCGGGTACCTTGTTATGCAAGAGGTGCATGAGGGCCAAGGTTTATGCAGGAAGATATTCGCCTGTTCTTCTTCATCTACGACTAAGGTTTTAGAAATGTGCAAGTCTTTACACATAAACTTGAGAACTTCTTTTTTTCAATGTACCTACTTCAAGGGTTGTCCTTTCTACCCTATGTTTCTTGTTTAAATATTTTCCTATTTTTTAAGGTTTATTTTTGTTAATGGGACTTGAGCCGTGGTTCTGAAACTTGGCTGCACATTAGAATCATCTGGAGAAATTTAAAAAGTATTGATGCCTGGGTTTCAACCCTAGAGATTTTGATATAATTGGCCTAGGACTTGGTCCCACTATTAGTCTTTTTAATAAATATCCCAGCTTTCATGTGCATGGTGATGACCCGGGGCTCCTTGTAGGCTCTGACTCCGTAGGTGGGTGTAGAGGGGCGGGTGTCTGCATTTTTAACAAGCTCCTGTGTGATGTTGCTGCTGCTGTCTGGACACACACATTGAGTAGTGAGCGGCGAGAGGAAGTGATTTTGGTATGGATTTTTTTTTTCTTTTTTCTGAAACAAGTAATCTTTGCATTATGAAGGTTGGTATGGGAGATAGAAGGTGGTGTGGCAGGTTCTTTCCATTGTTCTCATAAGTCTTGCACAGGGGGGATTTCTGGGCCCACTGACCTTGATCTTGTCATGATTTTTAATGTAGATCCATCTTATTAAAAGGTAAGGTTTTCCTAAGACAACAAGAAACTAATCTCAAATGCACCATGCTGAGGGTTCTTGTAGGCCCGTGGTCGGCAAACCGCTGCTCGCGAGCCACATGCGGCTCTTTGGCCCCTTCAGTGTGGCCACGAAGTTTCAATTGCACTGTACGTGTGCGCCCGCACGTGGTATTTTGTGGAAGACCCACCCTCAAGGGGCCGCAGTTTGTCGACCACTGGCGTAGGCTAAGGTGTTTCTAGGGATGGCTGGGGGCAGGAAAGAGAAGAGAACGCACATGCTCTAACCTTGGTTGAGCACTTACTCTGTGCCAGGAGCTATGCCAAGTGCTTTGCACACACTGTGTTATTCGATCTGGGAAGGTGAGATTAGTGTTCCCTTTCCACAAGTGTGGAAACCAAGGCTAATGGGGAGAAGTTACGTGATCAGGAAGAGAATTATATTTTGGGGAGATGATGTCTCTGTGCTGCCCATCCATGTTTTCAGGGTTTCAACTGCACCCCTGCCCCCACCAGAGTACCCAGCTTGGGGAGCCCAGCTTGTCTTGTTTGGATGACCTAGTCGTCTCATTCTTTATCAAGACTATAAAGTCTTCTCTTTTGCTGGGTCACAGCTACTCTGATAAACAAAGTTATGTTCACATATTAATGGGTTTTGTTGGCTACTCTCATTGTCCCGTGACATAATTATTAAGTGTTTCCTCTTTTATCTTCATTTTAAAATGATAAAAGTTCTTCTGATTGAGTTTCCCTGTTTTCCTCGTGGCTCTTAAGTGATGCCAAAGTAACCAGTCCATTCATTAAGAAAACAAACCTGGCAAGTGGTGTGCTTGAGGTCCTGTGGAACCAGTAACTGCTTGACTGACAATGTTGTTTTCTTTCCTCCAGTTTAGCTGGCATCAGATGGACCCAACCACGGAATCTTAAGTACTTATTTTTAAAAACCTGCCACTGACTTGAGTCCAATCAGGGTGGCTTTCGCAGGGCACACAGTAACACCATTCATCACTGCTGGCTGGAAGGAGGACATGGAGCTGCAGGGGTTGGAGAGCCTGCAGTCTCCCGTGGGCCCTCCCCTCTCAGCCTGACTCTACACTTACCCCTGCTTCCTCCCTCCCGTCCCCAGGGCTTCCCTTTGGGAGCATGATGGGGATTTTCCTCTTCTTTTTCCCTATTGAAGCTTCGCAAAGCTTGGGGCACCCACCGTAGAGAGCGTCTGTGTTAGGGAGAGAGCCGTGGTTCTTACAGGACACATGAAACAGGTAGCCAGGACTTCAGCTGCCACTCCCCACGCTCCCCACCCGAAGCCACTTCTCCCAACAGCTGCAACTGCTAAAACCATCTTGTTCTTTTGTTTTCCACACTTACAGAAAGGCCATCAGCCAAACTGTCGCCCCTGACCTTGTTTTATATTTCCAACGTGCATTTTATTAACTCCTTTCTCATATGGTACGTATGGCGCCTGCCACCAGATGACAAGGAGGCACATTTTGCGATTCTGATGGGAAGAGCAGCCTTGAGCAAGGAGAGACGCTCTGAACAATGTTTGTAGCAAATATATCTCTTGTACGGGTCTGAGTTCCATTTGGGTAAGTGAGCTCCACGCATAGGTGATGAAAATAAATTCTAGCCCAGCAAGTCACTTCATTGAAAAACAAACACAAATAAATATAGCATTAGTCATTCTTAGAAGAGGAAGAAGTCATTTTTGACTGGAAGATAATGGGAGAGAACTACAGGAGTATGCTCTCTTGTGGTGGAGAAGTTTTATTTTATTCTTCCACTTGGCAATCCACCTCGGCTAAATTAGGAAGAAGTTAAAGTACTGCACAGCCTTAAACAACGAATCCAAATAAAAATCCATCCATCTTGCATACACTTCCATTGATTTCCAACCATCCCGTTCTTCACAGAACAACAGCCGGGAAAATAATTTCTGTCTATGGAGGAATGATATACTGCCTCCTCCTTTTTTTTTTTTCAAAACCAAAGTTAAACTTTTCCCCCCAGAGTGTGTGCCTGTGTGCAGGGGTGTCTATCTAATTGGCCACAAGAGGGAATTAAACTAAATAGAATCACTATCCACGGGGGGCTCTAAATATGCCTTTTTAATTTGAAAATTTTTGTGGGTTATAGTGTAATTCAAGCTTTTCAAGGTTTATTAGTGCATGGTTGTTGGCGGGGCTCGCAGAGCCCAAGCCTCCGCGGCGGATCGGCCTGCCGCTGCTCAGAGCAGGCAAGAACCTTTCATCTGCCCGACGCAGGCAGTGACATAACCTTCACAAAGGGCCTCCCCCAATAAAACACATATTAATAAAAGTGACTGAAGGGAGTTGAAGTTGGTAATTTGTGCTGCTGACTTGACACTGTGTTCGTCATTCCCCGGCCGAGGAATTCTGACAATTCGCTGCTTAGCGGGAGGAGCGGCGCTGGCGATAGAGCCGTGGCTCCCAGAGAAGTCCAGGCCCGGGGCTGCAGGCGTTCGCTGCAGTCGGAGTCAAAACACGCCACGCGGTGCAATTAATTGCTGCAAGAGGAAACGGACCAATGGCGCCTTCTGCTGTGAAACTGTTAATGGAGAACTTATGGAGAGAGAGCCAAGTCCTCCCATCCAAATTGGAATGTGAAAGAAATCTGTTGGAAGGTGATGACAGAAATGAAGTAAAACAGTTGTTTCCTGATCCGCGTGCCAGGTGTGTCTCATACTGTGATAAATAAGATCTGCGTCTTACACTCCAGAAATTGGGGAATATTACAAGCGTTTATTATGGTGAGGCACAAAGAAATGCACTTGAAATGCTTTGTTTCTCCTGGCACCAAACAGGGAGCAGTTATTGCACAATGCCTGGAGCTGCTAATTCCTTTGTTTAGGTTCAAGCCAACGTGGCCTATTAAAAGCTTAAATTCGATTTTATTGTTAAGGTATTTATTAACTGATTATGAAAAGACATTAAAGGACTCATAATGAAGCTACTAAGTTGCTCCTTACCTTGATGAATTCTTCCCTTTTCTCACACAATGGAAACTGTCGCTGTGTAACTGTTCTCTCCCCGAGGGTTGTTTCAGCGCTCCCTCTGCTCCGGCCGGAGCCCGAGACGGCAGGGCTGCGGGTATGGTCGCCAGCGTGTCCTCCTGGCTTCAGTTGTGTGCGGTGCTTATTGGCACTTTAAAAGCATGGCCATGCTCCACCCGCGTGTGTGAATGACTCCTGACGGGTTCCTGAAGTACCTTGCTGACTTCCTACCGGAGAGGAGGCTGTTGCTAACATGTTCACATGTTCGTGTGCACACGTGTGAATGTGCATGTGGGAAAGGGCACCCGCGGACCTCTTACTTGTGCTTTGACTTTGCGTATGGGTGTTAAAATGATCATTGAACCGAAGTGACGTTTTCTTAAAGTTTTCAAGTATTGTGATGTATTTCATTGACCAGCTGTTGCTTTCTCTAGGAACTTCGAGAACACATATACAATATTTTCTTCTGAAAATCAAAAGAAACATTTTATGAAATATTATTGGAAATCCTGACCATAAATTTTTTTTGCTATATAAAATATAAATGTATAAAAATACATCTTTGTGGCAATGAAACTTTCTTATTTAAACTGTTTTTAAAAAGTTTTTCAATAGCAATTATTAATCACTGAGTAAACCTCATTGGCTGCAATACTACCAATAATCAAAGCAGGGAATCATAATAACTTTGAAAACACAAAATATCTAGTTATTGTTAAATCATAATTTTATTAAAATCTTTGATTTCAGTACTACAACCCCTGCTACTGTTCTGTCATTTAAACCTGGTTTAAAAGACGAGGAAGCCTAATTCTTAAAGAGTCCCCTTAAGCATATTAAGAAAATTAAACACACTTAAGTAGAATTGCCTGCAAAATGATTATGACTTAAAAATTATAAAATATCAGCTACAGCTATGCTTCTCTCAATGATCAGCTATACTTTTTGTACTCGTGTGTGTCATCAGGAATTTATAGAATTAGTACTACAATTTTGAAAAAAGAACTCACTCATTTTAAAAAGTAATATAAGTAGGGGCCAATTTGAAGAAATTTAAACTTGGTGTTGTTTGACTTTGTAAAATGTTGAGTTACTTTAGTGAGCATTTATCATAATTTCAAAATATTTTAAAAAGAAATGCTCACTAAAAATAATGCCCTTTCCCCGCACAGTAGTCTCAGTGAGTCTCAGCAGTCTCAAAATAAGGGTTGTTGTTTACCGATTAAAGTTGTTTTGGTTATTTCATAAATATGTTACTTGAGAGACAAATCACTATTTTTGACATATAAAAAGTTTCTTTTACTAGTTTCTCATAACAAAATTTTAAATGGTATTCTTAATGCAATATAAGTTTAGGTAAAATGAGAATTCTTTTATATGAATTATTGTCATTGGAATTAATTTACCAATTATTTTTCTTCATTAATAAAAACATAAATATAGGATTTTATAGTTACCATGCATCTTGAAAATGTAAGAGTAGCCTGTCTATTTCAAAGTCTTTCAATACAGTATTTCATTCATTCATTCATTCTTCACTCACTCATTTGACAAAAGTTAAGTACCTATAATGGGCACTTTTAGATCCTAAGAACTAACAGCAGTAAAAGCACAGTCCTTGTCCTTGAAAATCTCAGCTGAATTGAGAACTGGATGAAAAAAGAGGCCTGGGAAAAACATGATCCAACTATCCCTTTTATTTTAGTATTTTAAATTCACTTTCAATTATTCGTTGACATGCAATATTATATTACTTTCAGGTGTAAAACATAGTGATTAGACATTTATATATCTTACAAAGTGATCACCCCCAACTACCCATTTTAATTCTTCATACTTTGAGTGGGGAATCAGGAAAACACTCTACAAATAATTCAGATTTGACTGTGGATAAAACCATCAGATAAAACTAGACTATTCAATAGTCTCCTCTCCCATCCCATGGATGGGTCTCTAGGCCTCTCTTTCCTGTCGTTGTCGATGGTCCCTTTTCCAGCTCTCACCCCACAAGCGCCATGTACAATACATCCACAGCCCGCAGCCTTCTCTGATTGTTCCTGATGTCCAACCAAGGTCAAATCACAGCCTCTCTGTCTCTAGACGGTTTGCTTTGGACAGAAGAGAACACAGTTCCCACTGAGGGGTGTATATATTTCTCTAACCTTCCCTACTAGATCAGTGTTGTGTTCCGGGCTTAAAGAGGCTTTTACGCAAAGTAGGCAGCTGAAGAACAACTCCCACTTCCCTCAGAAAATCCCCCCAGTCCTGGGGGTCTGAATGGGAAGAATGATGTGGCCATGAAGAAGCTGTCTCTTTATGAGAGCACCACCCCCCTCACTGCCCAAAGCCAACAGAATTTGCCAGGCAAATATCATCTGGTGCCGGCTGCAGCCAGCACACCTCCCACTGCCTGAGTCAAGGCCTGTTGGCAGCTACAGAAGTGAGGTGTCGCTGACTGACGCGTAATTATGGCGGACAGAAAAATGTAGACGTGTTAGCAAAGTCAATATTATGGAGACCTCTGCCTTTCTCAAATATTGTAACTAAAAGATATTTCTAGGGTATAGCCAATTACATTCTCTATTTTTACGACCAGTCACAAATGTATTTTTTATTAGCTGGTGTGTTCAATGTTTTGAATGCATAGCCCTTATTTCAATCTCATTTTCATTTGTGGTAAGTGCAAAAGGATTTTTGCTGGCTTGAAACAGCGAAGCTGCTCTCTTTTAACTGAGCGGCAGGGCCTGTGGCACTGAGAGTTTATTCCACAGCCTTCTGTGACTCTTGCCTGTAAATTAGTCTGTGAAGTGGTGTTTATTGCTGTACCGGGAGGTTAAGACAGCCTAATTATATGTTTGTGCAGGAGAAAACACCATGCCCCACCGTGAGCAATTATCCTGTCCCCTCTCATGGTTTAATCTAGCTCCAGCTAAGAAGAATGAGGAGATGGCCTGTCTTCACCACAAACTTAGCTACCACGCATTTTCAGTGTTAATTAGAAATTTTGTTCACTGGAAGAGCGACTTCTTAGCAGAACTCAGCCTTCAGCCAAGTGGAGGGCATCTGGTAAGGCGACTTGAGGTGTCTGTGGATTAGGTGTCTAATTCCACTCACGGGACAGCACGCAGGTGGGACTGTTGCCATACTCTCAACTTCACTGCATGATGACATTTTCCCTCTTTTATACGTTTAAAGCTCTATATAGCAGTAGAGACTGTTAGGGTACTGGGGTCTGTGTATTTTTTTTTTTTAAGAAATGAAAATCTCACTTATCCTTCGGGACTTTTTCTTATGTTAAGAAGGATGCAGCGAATGAAAACCAGAACGAGATCAACAGGTCAATGTCTTTAAAGTTGGTCATAAAAATGTATCACAACAAAAAATCCGTAGCGTAGGAATGGCATGCCGAAATACCTGTCTTTGTTCTTGGACACTTCTCTGTCACAGGGCAGCATACTTCTGTTTCTTTTCAAAAGCATTTGGCTCATATTTTTCATACACAGGCACATGCTGAAGTCTTACAATGCATAGCTTCAATTTCCTCTTTGGAAAATAAAAGATGCCCTTCATGTCTTCTCGCACTCAACTAGAAATGCTCATTGTCATTGAAACGAGCTGAGGGAAGAACCAGTTTTCTAAGAAACAGCATCTCCAGCGTGGCCCACTCGGCTCTGAAATGATGGGCTGCCTCTGGGGAAATAGATTTCTCATTACTAGCAAATTTCCAAGCTATCACTCAGTTTTTCCCCTCCTTATTCCATTTCTACGAGCTTTGTTTCTAAGATGAAATAACATCTCTTTTCTGTCTTTCCATTACTCACCCCCCTCCTCCTTTTAGTTCTCAACTTTCTTTGATTCTTAAACAAGACTTAAGTAAGACCCTTTCCGTATTCCCTAACCCTTCTGGGCTGTTCGTTAGCGTAACTTAGTTCCTCTCTTCTGTGCCAGAGCTTGTTTACTCACTGTGCTGGAGGCAGAGGCACGGGAAGCTGGGAAGCAGTAAGGAGAGGAGGTTGAATGCTTTCCCACTCCATTTACTTTAAGAACCTGAAACCTCTGGCCACGCTGTAGAGCAGCCAAGCACTCCAGGGTGATTTTTTGATGGTCCAGTCCGTATTTCCCTCCTTCCTGCTCTCTTCCCTGCCTGACAAGGGAGAAGGAAGGGGGTGGGTGGAGGCTGGCAGAACTGTTTCTAGTGTCTTCCTTATATTTAACTTATTTTGAAAAACTGATCAAAAGACCATGCATGTAGCTAGTGGAATCATATCAGGACCCCCTAACCAGTCTCCTCCTCCTCTGTGATGTACCAGTGATCTCTTTCCAGCTGTAAACCATTGATATTTTGGCTGGTCTATCGTATTGAAAGCTCATTCATTTAATAACAATTTGTTGAGCATCTACTATGTGCCAGGCCTTATTCACATACATGCCGCTGACTTCTCAGGCTTTTTAGTGCTCTGCTAGAGCATATCTTTGCTTTTTTGACATATTAAAATTCCGGCCCCATTTGAATAAAATGTGTTTGAAACAAACAGTTTTAATCTCATAAAGCAGCATGCTGTTTTTTAAAAAATATATATTTTATTGATTTTTTTACAGAGAGGAAGGGAGAGGAATAGAGAATTAGAAACATCGATGAGAGAGAAACACAAAAAACATCGATCAGCTGCCTCCTGCACACTCCCCACTGGGGATGTGCCCGCAACTAAGGTACATGCCCTTGACTGGAATCGAACCCGGGACCCTTGAGTCCGCAGGCCGACGACGACGCTCTATCCATTGAGCCAAACCAGTTAGGGCGAGCATGCTGTTTTAACCCTTCACTTGCCAGAGTGAGATAGAGGCTGACTTCCCTAGAAGTGTGTTGCTGTGATAAGGAATCTGATGCGTGGCGATCTGGTGGGGTGCTGTGCGCAGGGGGCAGTGCTGTGGCAGGAGCCCACAGAGCGTTCTGTGACTCTTTAAACCATGACTTTCTTTGATGTACATTCTGCTTTCACCTCCTCCTTATATCAGGGAGCCACATGAAAATGACAGGAGAATTTTTTTTTCCAATGGGAATATCTTTATTTTCTGATTAATATATTCGAAAGGAGCTGCTTTGAGTTTGGGAACTCAGAATTTAGTCTGACTGCAGAAAGTACAGGTTTAGCCTCTGTGCTGTATCTCCTCTCTGAAGACTAGAGAGTTTAAAACCTGAAGTCCAAGGTCACACACATGGTTAGTGGCAGATTGGGGCTAGGACACAGGGTTCCCGAGTTCCACTTTAGCACTGAAGCCACACAGCCCATGGGGTGACCGGACATCTAGCCCCGGGCCCCATCTATCAAATCAGTCACCATCTCCTAGCCTTGACTTTGTTCAATGGTCAATATCTTTACAAAGTTTTCAAAAGAATTCCAAGAAAATTTTTCTCCAAGTCTGCTTGAAAACAAAGAAAACTTGAGATAAAATTCCATAGGCTACTGTATTCAATTCTTACTCAGTGCAAATTCTTAGCTTCATTCCTGCTTAACACTAAATTTCAGTTTTTCCAGGTTTCTTGGTGTTAAGACTGAATTAAAAACCAGCTGACTCTGTCTTACATAGTGCAGGTACTATGCTGATGCTGGAGTCAGGGAGAGAGAGTTAGCATGGCAGTCTTCTGCTGAGAGGTGGGTGGAACACCAGCATGGCAGCTTCAGACCTCAAGAATTTCCAGGAAATCAGCCCTGGGAAGGGAGACTGCTTCCCTATAGGGTGACCCATTGGACTGGAGTAAAGACTTGAGGCCTGGCTTTGGGAGGCAGGTAAGGAGGGTATGAGAGATGCCACCACAGGTATTGTGGGCAGAGAAACCCGGGTTTGAATATGGACTCTGAATACTAGGTGTGTGGTTCAGGGGCACCTTTTTTCTTTTTTCTTTTTTCCTTTCTGAGCTCGTTTTCACATCTTTAAAATGGGCACAATAGTGCTCACACAGTGAGCAACGACTAGAGAAGGAAGGGATAGGCTATGTATAATGCACAACACTGTGCCTGGGATGCTTGCTTCATGCCCTTTCCCCTTTGTTCTCCCAAGCAGGTGGCAAGCTTACTGATCCCCTCCAGCCATGATGCCTAAGACATGTGTTAACCAGTGAATTTCACACTGCAGTGTGCAACTCATTAGTGAGTTGAAAAATTAACTTAGTGTTCATGACCGAGGTAGGCTGAATAATGCCCCTCCCCCAAAGATGCCCACATACTAATCCCCAGAACTTGTGAATATGTTACTTTACTTGGCAAAAGGGATTTTGCAGATGTGATTTAGGATCTTTAGATAGAGTGATTATCCTGGATCATCCAGTATAATCACAAGTGTCCTTGGAAGAGGGAGGCAAGAGGATCAAAGGAGAAGTAGGAGACATGACAAGCAGAAGCAAGAAGCTATGTGAGGAAAGGGCCATGAATCAAGGAATGCAGGCGACCTCTACAAGCTGGAAAAGGCCAGGGAATGGATTCTCCCCTCAGAGCCTCCAGAGAGAACCAGCCCTGCTGAGGCCTGACCTTAGCCCAGTGACACTTGGTTTTGGAATTCTAATCTTCAGACCTGTAAGATGCTAAAGTTATATGATTTGGAGCCACTAAAATTTTGACCATTTGTTACAGCAGCCACAAGAAACTAGTATCATGGCCAACATATTTTAACAAATGAAATGGAATAGTAAATGCAAGTACAGTTCAGTTTGTGTGTGTATACATACCCACATACATGTGTGCATAGCCGTCTATGCACTGGATTACCATGGTGTTACATATTATTTCGTACTAGTCAAAAGAGAGTGAAGGCCACTGGCCAGGCAACCGCTGCCTCTCTGGGTGTTGCTGGATCGACACCTCTTGCTCCTCTGGGCTGTGCTAATAGCTCGGGGAATCCTTGCTCTCAAGAGAGGCTGAATTGGCAAGACCATCTTGCCTTTCCGAAACCTTAATTATTCCTCACAGCCAAAGCCAAATCAAAGTCTGGCTTACAGGAGACGTATGGAGAAAGTGCTGATTTGGGCTGGAGAGCAACATATGAGCTCATCTACAAATCAGGTTGTGTCTGACAGCGTTCCACATTAAAGTGGGGAATGGTTTTTCTGCCGCTGACGTGAGCCAAATGTGAGGTAAACTGAGGTACGGTGGGAATCAGCTGCAGCTGGAGGAGCTATATACATAAGCATTTGGCACATGTTAGGTGTGTTGCTGATAGAGTCTTGCAGGAACTAGACTAAAAAAAATATTAGGACCAATAGTAACTGGATTTTGTATTTGCAGGTGCGGTCTGTGAACTCAGAATGAGTTCTCTTCAAAATGCAGACAGGACTTTCCTTGAAACAAAAATGTAACTCCTGAGTGTGGAGTAAATCTAAACCCAATGACGGCAATGGCCAGCTAGCCGAGTCCTTAATGACAGACTTTCAACATCAAACTCAATTTTAGGGCAAGTTTTGTCAATGACACCTCCTATGTCTTAGCATCCAGAGGTGGGCAAGACTTTCCAATAACAACGTCTCCTGCTGGGATGTGGAGAGTGGGCCCCCGTCCCACCAGAACTTGTAAAGCATCAAGGGAACCTCTGTCATTCTGCCTTAATGAAGACACGTAATGGCTTCTACTCGACGCCCTCTCATACACATTATTTCCCTTCACTCTACTAAACCAGATTTATTTTCATGTTCCTGGTCATCTCTGGTGACTTGATCAGGACTTTAAAAATTTTTTTAAATGGGGTTTTAATGTTTAATTGTATGTTTTTATTGATTCTGGAGAGAGAGGAAGAGAGAGGGAGAGAGAGAGAAACATCCATGTGAGAGAGGAACATCAATCAGCTGCCTCCTGCCTGTCCCCCATGGGGACAACCTGGGCATGTGCCCCAGTTTGGAATCAAACTGGTGACCCTCTGGTGCATGGGACAATGCTCAACCAACCAAGCCACACTGCCCTGGACTTGAAGCCATTGAAGTCTGCTTGTCTGTCCTGTGGCAAGCACAGGGCTGGAATGTCGCACCAGTGCCATGGGGGAATAAATATTCCAGTGCCAGGCTAGAAAAGGGGCCAATACCATATGCTGAAATTTAATAACGAACAGTTTTTAATTTGTGTTATAAAATCAATAACATAATTACTGAATGATGGCACTTTGCTTGAGAGCAGTTAATAATGAAAATAATAGGCCAGAATTGCACATAAAAGATTATAAAAATGACACCAATAACAGCCTATGTTTGCTGAATGCTGTCAATTTTCAAGCACTCTTACATACTTGCAAGTATTCCACCAATGCCTCTGGGAAAGACCATGCATGATCAAAAAGTAAATACAGTCTGAGATTCTAGAGATAGAGGTGTCCAGACGAGAAATGAGACGCATTGCACTCTGCACTGACCACCCAACAACTACCTCATCATGTCTAATTCTGGGTGTTAGATGTGAAGAAGGGCATCGTTAAGAAGAAAGTCTGAGAAGAGTTATTTGAAGAGTGGCTTTGGTTGAAGAAACAGGACTGCCCTAGCCTGGAGGCAGGTGGCTCAGTAGCTGGCTTCCCCTACTTGAACTAGAAGAAAGTGGAGGAAGGAGGCCACAGGATAGAAGACAATGTGAGGAGGACTCTTGGCTTTCTAAGGAACAGAGCTGTGTGGCTGTAGCAGGTGCCACCACATGAAACACTGAGCATTCTGGAGTGACAGAGATTCAAATTGAGGTTGAATGCCCATTATATAAAAGATACGCTATCCTATATAATAAAAGGGTAATATGCAAATTAACCCTAATGGCAGAACCATCGGGAATGACAGGTTGCTATGACGCATACTGACCACCAGGGGGCAGACGCTCAATGCAGGAGCTTCCTCCTGGTGGTCAGTGTGCTCCCACAGTGGGAGCTCAGCTCAGCCACAAGCTGAGCTGACGGCTGCAAGCACAGTGGTGGTGGCAGGAGCCTCTCCTGCCTCCTCAGCAGTGCTAAGGATGTCCGACTGTGGCTTAGGCTCCTGGGCTGCCAGAGAGATGTCTGACGGCCAGCTTAGGCCCAATCCCCTTGGGGAGTGGGCCTAAGCCGGCAGGTGGACATCCCCTTAGGGGTCCCAGACTGCGAGAGAGCCCAGGCTGGGCTGAGGGACCCCCCCAGAGTGCATGAATTTTCATGCACCGGGCCTCTAGTATACTATAAGATCACAAAATTAAATGGGAGGATATGATCTATCTATCTATCTATCTATCTATCTATCACCTATCTATCATCCATCTATCATTATCATCATCTATTGGTGTTACTTCTATGATGCTTCATGGATTTCACAACACTCATCAACATAATTTGAATTTATGTAGGTTTTTTTCAACCCTACAGATCCTTAATGCTAAGTTTTCTGTGGATGATGATGCTGAAATTCCCTGCCCTCCTCTTGCCCCTCTTTCTTCTCCCCTGAGGTGGAAAGCATGTGGACCAGTCTTTCTAGTGTTCAGAGAAGAGCATAATCATGAAGTCAGGCTGAGGGGGATTCCTTCCTGATGATCTCAGCATAATCAAAGGGGCCATTATGACAGCAATTACGCTTCTAAGTCATTTACTCTTTGTCTTTGTTCCACAGTTCAATCCTGCAACTGCTTAGAATGGGACTTCCTCGAGCTTTTGCCTGAAAATATTAAGAAAAACGCATGCTTCTCCTCTTAGGAAATTTCCCACCCCTGGCATCTTGTGTAATGAGCATTCTACGATCACTGTAAATTCATTGGAAAATGTGTGGGGGCCAAACAAGTCATTGAGGTACTATTATGCACGCCTCACGGTTAGCGGCAACCAGAGTTGATGCTAGTCAGCAGTTTGCTTTCACATTCATTGTCTGCCTTTCCTGCTCTGCCCTGTGCTGTGAGGGGCAGGCTGCTGAACACTGGCTTTCTCGAGCTCTCTGGACAACTGACAGCTCTCTGGTTCAGCTGATGAGAGTCATTGGAGGGTGATCTGGAGGCAGGAAGAAGGACAAGTCAGGGCATTTACTCCCTCTCGCTGTGGTTCAGGTGACCTCTGAAGCGCCGATTCTGTTCTCTATGCTTCCAGCTCCTTGACAGACCTTTCCTCCGTGGTGTCAGCTCCCCCTGAGCGGCCTCCCTGTGCTGCTGCTTTTTGCTGGAAGCCCTCACTGCCTTTCCTGGGCCCCTGCAGCCTCAGGCTGTTGTGGCTCCTTGTTTTGGTACCGACCAGGCTCTCTCACCATATGCTGTTAGGCTTTTCAGTTCTCCTAATGCCTTAATCCTGATATTAAATCCTTCCTACAAACTGTCTAACCTGGGATCTAACATCCTGCCTGGACCCTGACCAACGCAATGTCTAACCAAGGTTGGTCACACACATTTTTGGTGTTTAATGCCAAGAAACAGAAAATTTTGGCTTACAAGTTATAAGATTATTTTCATGGAGGGGCATTCCTTTTTTTTCTGTGAATTTATATACATACATAAATTTAAAAGCCATTTTTATTCAAGTAAACTTTTCCCTTTCAATTGGAGATCAATATACATCAATCTCTGTTCTGATACTATAACCTGTACCTTCAGCATATAGGATTCTGTTTATAAATTTAAATTGTTGGCAACAATAAAAATATTTTGTTTCTTTTAAAATTTAGAGTTTATGAAAGTGAGTTTTAAAAATATTTCTCTTTTTAGTTTTGTTTTTCAATTACAGTTTTCATTCAGTACTTCTGTGTTAGTTCCAGGAGTACAGCCCAGCGCATAGACATTCATATAGGTTGCAAAGTATTCCCTCCAATAATTCAAGTGCCCACCTGGCATCATAGATAGTGATTACAATGTTGTTAACTATACTCCCTATGCTTTATCTTACATCCCCCTGACTATTTTGTAACTACTAATTGCTACTTCTTAATTCACTTTTTTTTTAGCCCCATGGAGGAGCATCCTATGGAGATGTCAGGCTGGATCCTGAGAAGGAAGGGGCCCTGGATCTTCCCGGGATCCATGGATGATAAAGGATTTTAGCTATTATGGAACCAGGGAATGTCAGATACGAAAACCTAACTCAAGTGGCTCAAATCAAATAGGATTGTACTTTTTTACATCACAAGTGTGGAAGATAGCAGTGGCTGCTCCTTGTTCAACAGCTTCACAATGTGAGGGCTTTGGGTTGGTATCTGTGTGGTCCTCCAAGGAAGAGAGTTCGCTCCCTCGTGCGTAGAAGGCTGTGCATCTGCATCCATCTCGAGGTTCAAAGCACCAAGCAGGAAGGCAGGACAGGGGAGGTGCTGACGCTAGCTGCATCGTTTACTTTTCATCAGGGAAATAAAACACCAAAGCAGATTCTTTCTTATGTCCTTTTGGCCAAAACTGTGTCACAAAGTCACCCCTCACTACAAGGGACGTGAGGAAAGTGCAGAACAGGGTCTGTTAGTGGCCTTGAGGATGGGAAACTGCTGCTCAAAGTGGTATAGATGCTTCCTCTCTTGTTTTTATTGTGTTCCAGGATTTAGCTCTCTCATTGTAGGGCTCTTGTATGTAAACTCTAATTATATATTTGAATGAGTGAACAAGTCAACATTTATTTTCAGTATTATCTCTTCTCTTAGGCAAATGTCAACAGTAAAGAATCTCTTCAGAACCTTTTACTAATAGCACAGCTATTTAAGAAACAACAGCTATTATTTTTCCCTCTAAAACAATAGGAAGCAATTTGTCCCAGGGAAGTCTGCTTTCCTGTGGTAGTGAGAGCTCATGGGACCTGGGTGGAGAGGTTTGAAAGTCTTCCTCCAAGATAACCAACTATCCACATGGAAGAAAGGCCTAGCTTAGGCAGGAAGCCAAGTTCTGCTTGGCATGGAAGCCTACCATTTGGGTGGAAGCATCAATAAGAAGTTGTACCTACCTAGTAATGCAAGATGTTTATGAAAAGTAAGCATATATTAAGCCAATGAAACCAATAATTAAAATGAATCAAAAATTGATTTCCATGTCCTCCCTCACAGTCCTTTTTTTTAAGAAATATATTTTATTGACTTTTTACAGAGAGAAATGGAGAGGGATAGAGTTAGAAACATCAATGAGAGAGAAACATCGATCAGCTGCCTCCTGCACACAGAAGTTGTACCTACCTAGTAATGCAAGATGTTTATGAAAAGTAAGCATATATTAAGCCAAAGAAACCAATAATTAAAATGAATCAAAAATTGATTTCCATGTCCTCCCTCACAGTCCTTTTAACTCCTCTATGAGCAGCTTCGAACCAAGTGCAGCAATGGGTGCCAGATGCAGTTTCTTGGTGAACGTGGCCCATCTGCTGTGGAAAGAGGAGAACAGTGAACTTTATAAAATGTAGTTCTTGTTTGAAGTTCTTACTACAGGGAAACTTTGAAAAAAACAAAACAAAAACCAAATAGCTTAACAATCACAATGGGGGAAAAAATCAATACCTTCTACATTTTGTATCCAATGTAAGCAATTAAAGATATTTGTGCTTAAAACATCAAATGTAGAGGTCTTTTGGTGTTAAATCCTTACAGCTGTTACACTAGTACCACTGTGGGGTCCTCGCCACAGAACTCTAACGAGATGGCAGAGCGTGGGGACAGAGGACGAGAGTCCCTGGGGTCTCTCTGGAGAATTGATGTTGTTGATGGAAAAGAAGACCCTGCCAACGAATGGGCCCGAGATGATCACGTTATGCCAAGACCTGTTTTCTGAGCTCTCTTTGGTAATTACATTGCCCAAAATTAAAATTTGTAGAGATGTATGGGTACAAGGCAGGCAACCCGAATGAGGGAAGTGGGCCAGTCAGGTCCAGGAGATGAGTAGGCTGTTAGGGATGGTGGGAATGGGAAACATATTCTCTGTTCAGGGAAGACACCTTCAGCCATTGTGGCCAAGCAGGGGAGGGGCCGGGCTCACTATTGCCAGACCTTCTGACTTTTTTTTTTTTCAAGGTGCAGACAATCTGCAAAGTATCTCCATTGTAAAAGATTAACTAAATAATAATTTAAAAAAGTATCCTGTGACCCGCATGAAATACTGATGTTTGCTTTAGGAGAACTCCATATTTTTCACCATAAGTTTTTCCTATCAAAACAAAAACTGTAGGCTCACGTCAAAACTAAAACTCTAGATTTCATGTAATTAGTAAGATGGGGTTTGCCGGATTTTCTCCATTCTCTTTTAGTTCTAAGAACATTCTCTTTCTGTTTCCTCAAGTCACAAACATCTGTTTATGGCCATTCCGCTAATTGGGCCCCATTGAGTGTTCTAATGAGGGCAGAGAGAGCAAGCAAGTGGATTTAATGCCCACTGAAATGCATGTTTCTAATTGTGCATTCAGTGAAGGTGGAAAGGTTAAAGTAATGATCTGCTCTGGAGAGTTCTGGCCAAGAGAGAGAGGGCTTTGTTGTTTCACATTCCATCTTTGTTATTGTCACTGAGATGTGTACTTATTTCCACCATGGCATTGATTGCCAAGAGGCTCTGCTATTACATTTCATTATCATGCCATTTCTGAAGGAGGGGAGTCTGTTCTTAGTAAGCAATGACAGTGTGCAGGCAACCATAATCACCCCTCTCTCCGCTGCACTCCCCAACATCTTGTATACAGCTGTGAACGGCTGTATTAGTGCCAATTAATCTGGGGTAGGTTTACTGAAGGAGGGGGTGCTGTACTGTACAAAAAGGATGGTCCCTGAGTTTTCCAAGTGAGGTTTCTAGAGAAGGAACCATAACTGAAAGGAGCACACAGATGAGGAGGCTGTTGGTTTTATGTTTCGACAGGGGATTGACATCTCTAAACTGTTCCTGTCATCCCGCATTCCCAAGTAAGCATGGAGGCAGGTTCCAAATCAAAGGGCTGGATTTAGAGTCTCCAATCCAAGGGATTAGGGCTCATGCCCTGTGGTTGTTGGAAGACGCTGTGAAGGCCTGCTTTGGTTGAGTCCCACTCAGTTAATTTAGTGACCATTGGCAATGAAGATGGGCTGAAATTTTGGAAATGAGTTGTTTCCTTTGCGAGACTAAAATGTTTGATCCCTGGGGGCACACAGGGTGTGGTAGGAAAAAACTTTTATTTTCAATGTTGATGAACATTTTACATTTTCAAATTGTCACAGAATAAACAAAATCATGATTTCTGTTCCAGAATTCAAAGTTCTGACTTACTAGTTAAAGAAGAATTTTCCCCATTATGCCCGTTTTCTGCCACCCTCACCTATCACATTGTGTCTCTTTAAAGTTAACACTTTGAAGATTAAGTATCTCATTTAGATGGCTTGGGTTAAAATATAATTTAAAGCTTGACATTTGACTATATTTTAAAATATTAGAAAAATGAGATGGAATTCCAAACTCCTAATCTTGGCTGCCACAGGGCCCAGTCTAACTCCACAGCACTGTCACTCTCTTTGTCCCTCCTCCTCGCTTTTAGCCACATGGTCTTCTTTTAGTTTCTTAACCTTTTAATCTTGTTTCTGCCTCCGAGGTTTGGCACATTCTCTTCCAAAGTGCTCTCATTCCAAATCTGTGCTTACAGGTTTCCTCTTACTGCTCAGTATCAGCTTAAATGTAACTTCTTCAGAGAAGCTTCCTCTGACCATTTTACTGATGAACATTCCACCTCCATACCTTCTAATATCTACATCTAAGCACGTTAATTTCTTCACACTTATAACAAAAGCTAACTTTGTTAGTTTTTCTGTCTTCCCCAGTAGACTGTGAGATTTCATAAGAATTAAAATTCTCTTATTCCCTGAATCTCTAGTACTTGGATCCTAGTAGGTCCTGCATAAAATTATTCCATTTTAATTGTTTCATTTTGAATTCCTGAATATCTATCTTCTATGCCATATTAGCTAGAGGACTCCTGTACCAAGTCAATAGTTAACAGGTGGATTTGACTATTGATTAGTGCCTTCACCCTGGTATCCTAGAAATAAAGATGAGGCAAAGCTTAGCTAATGCTTTATTGCAGGTGAAGAGTAAACGGAAATGAGACAGGAAAGGAGAGAAAGCAAATACAAAGTACGTTAGCAAAACAGGCCACAAGAGAACACATCCTGTACATTTCTAGATAGACTCCTTGGAAATACTCTACCCTGGAAGAGTCCTTCAAGTGCAGGAAAAGGACTAGTCTGCTGGCTTCTTTCTGTCTTTTGTGTCTCATTGGTAAACACTGCTCCACAGGGTTATGCTCCCCAACCCTTCTGGGTTGCATTACTCAGCCCTTCTGGGCATCTGCTGGGAGGTCAAACTCATTGCCCAATAGAACAGTACTTGGTCTGGGCCTAGATGTGGTGGGAGGAGCCAGAATCTCCATAGGTCTGGATGGGATTGGGCTTGGACATGAGGCTCCACATTTCTAGGTGGGTACAATGGAGCTATGCCCAAGCTGGTCCTTATCTTAAGAGAGTTTGAAATAACCGGTAGAATTTAGAGATGAGGTGGACAGCTGGGATTCTCCATTGAGTAACTGGTCAAGGACTTGGAAAGCAGGTAAAAATGAACAAATCTGTAAACGCACCTGAAGTGGATCCAGTGCAGCCTCCTTCTCAGTTCCTGAGCTCTTGTGATTTTACTTTATTTATTTTTTAAAAATTACAAAACGGACTTTTATTATATACTAGAGGCCCAGTGCACAAAAATTGTGCCCTTGGGGGGGTTGGGGAGGTGTCCCTCAGCCCGGCCTGTGCCCTCTCGCAGTCTGGGACCCCTCGGGGG
>NW_005361873.1:3870969-3877565 GCF_000412655.1 Myotis brandtii | reverse complement strand
GGCCTGCTGAAAGCAGGTATCTGGGGTTTGTTTAGCTTTTATAATTGAAACTTTGTTGCTTTTGGAGCTCAGAGCTGGGCCGCGGCAGGCGGGGAACCTTGGCTTCCTCCATCACTGGAGCAAGCAAGCCTCCTGCTCGCTTTAGCTGCATGGCTGCCGGCCGCCATCTTGGTTGGGTTAATTTGAATATCGTGCTGATTAGCCAATGGGAGGCGTAGCGAAGGTACGGTCAATTACCATGTTTGTCTATTATTAGATAGGACTAGAGGCCTGGTGCACAAAATTCGTGCATGGGGTGGGGGTGTCCCTCAGCCCGGCCTGCACCCTCTCCAATCTGGGACCCCTCGGGGGATGTCCGACTGCACAATCAGGACTGCTGGCTCCTAACCACTTGCCTGCCTGCCTGCCTGATTGCCCCTAACCACTTCTGCCTGGCAGCCTGATCGCCCCTAACCACTCCCTTGCCAGCCTGATTGATGCTTAACTGCTCCTCTGTTGGCCTGATTGCCTCCAACTGTCCTCCCCTGCAGGCCTGGTCACCCCCAACTGCCCTCCTCTGCTGGTCATCTGTGGCGGCCATCTTGTTTTGGCCATCTTGTGATGACATGAGGGCGGCCATCTTGTGGCAGCCATCTTGTGATGACGTGAGGGCATTGCATGAGGGCGCAAGGACCACCTAGGCTTTTATTAGTATAGATTAGTTATCCAAAGCAATTCCTCCAGATAGTCCTAGAGAAAAGTGAGGTTTCAATTAAGTAAGTCCTAGATATCTAGCTCTCCAAGATCTTGTGGTATTGACTAATTATAAAACACTCTCTAAGAGTTCTTACTCTCCACATATCTCTGATTAAAAGGAGGACTCTTCATATTATATAAGGAATCATATGGATCATCAGATCTTAATATAAGAGTCAAACAAACAAAAACCCAACAAAGAACAAAAACCAACACTGAATTAAAAATTGTTGATTAACTTTTCTAGTGGCAAATCAAAGTGTATCATTTGTAAACAATTCAGAGAATAATGGAGCACTTGTGATTTCAGACAATTCCATGGCACTGAGGCCTGAGTTATTTTATTGGAATTCCACACTTTTTGAGTTAAGCTCCCACTGATGAAGTCTTGGAAACATTTCTGCATTCAACTTATACTGACACCTATTTTTGAATATCTGGGGTATATTTATATGAAAGACAATTGTGCAAAAAGTAAAGGCAAATGTAATATATTTTCTACAAAGTAAAGCTTAGTAAGCTGAAGTCCACAGCCTCTCAGATCTCTCTTACGTACACACCCATTGATATCTGCTTCCTGACTTGAGCAGCTGTGCACTCAGTGTATCTACATATTAACTGGCCTGGTGTCTTTCAGCTCAGAGACCTTCTGTTTTATGTTCTCTGGAGGATAAACTTTTGTTTTTTTTCTACGGTAAGAAGTAGCAGTCACCTTGCTGGCTCTTGGTATTATAGTTAGTATTTGGAAATCTCAGGCAGACTGTCAATCAATACTCCTGTTGTTAGCTCTACTTTCACCTCTATTTCCAAAAGTCCTGGGTGCTGCCAACTTCTGAGCCAGTTGGTGATTTTATGGCATAAATCTTGTTTCTTCTTGCTTTTCTCTACTGCTGATTAGCAGTTAGTTTTATTGGGTCTCCTAAGTCCGTTGCACTCAATCATTTGCTTTCTGGTATCCAGATTTTGGTTGCTTCTATTTTCTCTATTCCCCTGGTATTGTGGGCTTATGACTAAAAATTCTCTTTGCTGTCATTCTAGTAGAGCTTTTGGAGGGAACCAAGATAATACAATAAGCTGCCATCCTTAACCAGAAGTAAATACACAAAACCCTTGATCTTCACATTTCTCTGAAATTCCCTTGAAGTATTTTAAGTGAAACCAGATTGATTCCAGTATCCATTAAATTCTTCAAATGATAAGTTTCTTCTATTTAATTTCATAATTAAAATTTTAATGTTCTACAATTTATAAATTTCCTCTGTAAATGTGGGGATTACTGTGGGAAATACAATACATTGACCAAATTATAGATTGAAGTTAGTGAGAACACAGCAAGAAAAGCCATATATCTTGTGCCTGGTAGCATTTTTGCGGTAGAAACAGTAAAGGTTTGGATCTCTATCTTGCCTATTCTACTTAGTAGCAGAATAAAACTTAATATATTTGAGGCCACTGTAAAATAGGTATAATAAACTAATACTACATTTAACTGAAGGCAAGACTGAGTAGGGATGGTTGTAGAGTAGCCACCAATATTTGGCACATGTCTAGTCACAGCAGAAATTAGTTCTCTTGCCTGGTACCAGAGGGAAGTGGTAAGAAGAGGGGCGGTGAAATATTATGGGGCTAGGACAGTGATGGTGAACCTTTTGAGCTCGGCATGTCAGCATTTTGAAAAACCCTAACTTAACTCTGGTGCCATGTCACATATAGAAATTTTTTGATATTTGCAACCATAGTAAAACAAAGACTTATATTTTTGATATTTATTTTATATATTTAAATGCCATTTAACAAAGAAAAATCAACCAAAAAAAAGGAGTTTGCGTGTCACCTCTGACACACGTGTCATAGGTTCACCATCACTGGCTTATAGGGTAGAGGGCCTGCAGAGTTAGACCTCTAGGATGGTCACACTGCCTGTGACAGCCATGGGACTCATACCTTCTGCCTTCTCTTCCCAGTGCAGGGAAAGCTGTAAGCTCTAGTGAGCATTAGGGCTCATCACTCTGAAGCCCTACCAGTGGGGATAAGATGGCCGGTAACTCCAACCTTAGCCCTGGATTGAGAATGTGTGGGTTTCTTTGTTACTAATGTTGTGGCCCCACCCCATAACAAAGAAACAGAATTTTCGGAGGATGAGGCCCAGAAATCAGGATTTTAAAAAGATTCCCAGGTGATTCTAATGTGCAGCCAAGGTTGAGAACCACTGTAAATTAACCTTACTATCAAGGAGAAAACCTGTTCACCTTTATTGATCCAGGGGTGATTATCCAGGTAAGGGCTTGTATGGTTTTCTTCTCCTTTGATCTCCTCCTGTTGCCTGACTCAGTCCTCTCATAGAGGAATGGCAAGATGAGTAAAAGAAGATGAAACTTGAACCAGTCTTCTCAGATACTGGTTAGTAACATTGGTGAAAGTTTGATAAAGGAGAAGGCAAATGAATTTTTTGACCATCAATAGAATTAAGTTATTCCTGCTGTTCCTAATCTCTGTTAATAGGAATAATTGTGAGTTGGCTGCATGTCAATTTAGAGCAGTGGTTCTCAACCTTCTGGCCCTTTAAATACAGTTCCTCATGTTGTGACCCAACCATAAAATTATTTTTGTTGCTACTCCATAACTGTAATGTTGCTACTGTTATGAATCATAATGTAAATATCTGATATGCAGGATGGTCTTAGGCGACCCCTGTGAAAGAGTCGTTCGACTGCCAAAGGGGTCGCGACCCACAGGTTGAGAACCGCTGATTTAGAGGAATGATATATAATTTAAATAAATTATCTACATCTGGAAGTTTCTGTTTCTTTTTAAAAAAACTTGAGGGCTGAGTTAAATAGTTGGATGACTTTCAAAATGTTGAATTTGTCAAATTTTAGTGGTCATTAATAGAGAAGCAGAAAGAGCAGCAAAGGGAAGGTAGTTACCCAGGGAGAGAAACTATTTAAAAAAGTTGTCAAAGTAAAAGTATAACTCTGCCCAGGTAAGAAGGAGTTTGGGTTACTCCCTGTTGTGTAAGGAAGGCTACAGCTTGTCCTCTGTCATCATCTAGAATTCTAATTACAGTCCTCAGTTGGATCCACCCTGTGTAAGTATTTCTATAGAAATCACTGGAGGGGTTTCTTTACTTGGAAATTTAAGAATGTAGCACAGAGGTTTGAAAATGATTGAAACTTTACTGCTGAGCAAGCTCTGCATCTTACAAAACAAACATTCACTTATGAGAAAATATACTGAACAAACCAATACTGATATGCAGTGGTGTGTCAGATATTATTTCCAATTTCTCATCCCTAAGCTATCATCATAACCTTTAGTCAGGTGTGGTTAGGGGGATGGTCCATGCTTGGGTTGTCCAAACCATCCTTTTATTTCATCATCTTATTCTGATCATTTCTGATCTTCAGTGTCCCATGATGCTCTGCCTCTTTTTGAACAGTCACATCCTTGTAATGAGATGGATATCTGAATTGTGGCAAGTCTTATTGTCACTGCTGCTGTTGTTCAGAACTCATGCTTTTAAAATGTTATCACTAGCTGTATTTCTATAATGACTACAATTGCTGTTTCTAATTTGCTCACACAGGACACAAACCTACAGGGCTGGGACTTAAAGGGTGACCTCACACCTTCACTACAGTGCTCTCAACCCTCCTCAGACTATTGGCTGTCTCTAGGCTCTGTTCCTATACTCTGCACATGCCTAGAGATAGTAGGAGTTTCATAGAGAGCCACAACTTTTTCAACACACACACATACACACATTTTGCTGAACTTTCTACTGTCTGGAAATTTCTTTCCCACTTTGGTGTAGTCATTGACTGAAGTATATCTTTTGAGCTATACCTTCAAACATTTTTTAACTATGGAACCACAGGGTTCACTATTTAACTATTTGGGATCTATTCTGTGTGGCCACAAGACCAGATAATAGCTTTATATACTATAGTATACAACAATTTACAAATTTTATTGTGAAATATCTATAATAATAAAAGGGTAATATGCTAATTACACCAGACGTCTTCTGGACGTCATTCCAGACGTCCTTCCTGATGAAGCTGGGGCCAGAGGGAAGCCAGCACGAGTCCCAGGTGCCTGCTGATGGCCGGAGAAGTGAAGCCTGGGTCCCAGGTGCTGGAGGGAAGCCAGTGCCAGAGGGAAGCCAGTGCCAGCAGCAGGGGGAAGGAAGGCCTACTCTTGCATACATTTTCGTGCATTGGGCCTCTAGTGTAATAAATAAAAGAGTATACATAAGCTATGTGTACATTCTGAAGAAGACTAATACTAGTAACATGAACACTCATTTATCTACCACCTAGCTCAAGAAATACAATATTGTTAGTTGTTTTAAAACCTTCTGTCTCTCTCTGATCCCATCTTCCTCTCTGCAATATTTGCTCATAATATTAGCTTGAATTATGAGCAAATAATTCCCATGATTTTATTTATATTTTTAACACATATCTCCAAACAATGTATTGTCTTTGCTTTGTTTTTTAACTTTTAAATAAATGGAATTCTAATGTATGAATTCTCCTGTGAGTTGTTTTTACACTCAGTCTTATATTGATATCATTCATATTAATGCACATAGCTACAGTTTGTTCATTTTCATTGCTGTATACTATTCCATTTTAGGAATATACAATAATTTACTCACTCTACTACTGATAGACATTTGTGGATTGCTTTTTTTTTTAACTCTGACAATCAGTGATGTTCTTTATATATGTCTTATGATAAAACTTTGAGAAGAATTCCTGGCTCATTAGGTACATATGCATGTTCAGATTTCCTATGTAATCCCATTTTTTTTCAAAGAGCTTGTAACAATTTACCCTCCACCAGTAGTGTATTAGGTCTTCATTGCTTCATATTTCTGCCAATACGTAGTATGGTCAGAGTACTTAATTTTTCAGGACCTAGTAAGTGTAAAATAATATACCATTGTTTTATGTTGTATTTCTGGATTACTCAGTGAGGTAAAAGCCATTTCAGACATTTGGATTTCCTCTTTTAAAGTCCTTTGCTCATTTTTCTATTGATTAGACTGTCTTTTTATTAATGATTTGTAGAAGTTCTTTATGTATTCTGGGTAAAGTTCTTTGCTGTTCATAAAAGTTAGAAATAACTTTTTCTACTCTGTTACTTGCTTTTTAAGCTCCCTTAGAGTGTCTTATAATGAACTACTTTCTTGATTTTAATGTAATCAAAAGATAAATTCTTTATGATTGGTGCTTTTTTAATCTTAAAAATTCTATCATACTGTAAAGTCATAAAGAATCTCCTTCTAAAAACTTTTATTTTTTTACCTAAAATTATCTAGTATATTATCTTCTAAAATCTTTATAGTCAGCTCAGGTGCCAGGAGTGTGAGTGAACAAATCCTCAGATGATTCCAGGTCCGTACTGCAAGGTCACTCCCAGCTTCAAGTCTTCCCAGCTAAGGCTCAACACATCACGAAGCAGAGACAGGCCTTTTTTCCTCTTCTGAATTCTGACCCATGGAAGATGGGCCAAAATAAAATGATTGCTGTTTTAGACCCTTAAATTTGGTGTTTTGTTATATAACAACTAGAGGCTTGGTGCACAAAAATTTGTGCACTCGGGGGGGTCCCTCAGCCCAGCCTGTGCCCTCTCGCAGTCTAGGACCCTATGGGGGATGACCACCTGCTGGCTTAGGCCCGCTCCCCGGGGGATTGGGCCTAAGCTGGCAGTCAGACATCCCTCTGACAGCCCGGGAGCCCTTGGGGGATGTCCACTTGCCAGTGGGGAGCAGGCCTAAGCTGCAGTCAAACATCCTTAGTGCTGCTGAGGAGGTGGGAGAGGCTCCCACCACCACCACTGTGCTGGCAGCC
>NW_005361873.1:3854905-3870155 GCF_000412655.1 Myotis brandtii | reverse complement strand
TCGCTGGGGCAACCAAGCCTCCTGCTTGCTCCAGCTCCGTGGCTGCTGGCCGCCATCGTGGTTGGGTTAATTTGCATATAGTCGCTCTGATTGGCTGGTGGATGTGTCTTGGGGCATAGCGAAGGTACGGTCAATTAGCATCTTTGTCTTTTATTAGTGTAGATAATAAACAGTAATAGAGATTTCTTTAATTTCTGAAATTGTATAATTTTTCAGTAAAGGTCTTGTAAATGTTCATTAGATTGAACATGAAGTATTTAATACTATTAGATGTTATTGTAAATAACATTTGTTTGCTTATTTATTGATGTATTTTTATTGATTATGAAATACATTGTTATATTTCATTTTCTAACAGCTTGTAATTGAATTGATTTTTAAAGTTTGATTTTGTACCCTTCAACCTTATTAAACTCTCTTATTAATTTAAAAGAATATTTGTACACATTTTTGAATTTCTTACATTTACTATTCTCACCTGTAAATTTTACCAATTTTGTTTCTTTTTAATGCACATAAAATGTAAAAAATATATAATATATGTTTCTTGCAATATTGTTCTGGCTAGGACCTCCAATATAATGGCAATTAGAAGCAGTGATCACCAGCAGCCTTGCAAGAGGCCAGTGTTTCATGATAGGTTTGTTGTGGATTTGTTGTGGGTTAAGGAAATTTTTATTTTTATTTTAATAGGATTTTTATTAAATATTTTAAAAATTAATGCATATTCTGCATGTACTGAAATAAGTGTGTGTTTTCTATACATTTCTAGGTTTGGTTTTCAGATGTTTTATTTTCAACTATTTGGCTTTCTTGTTCTGTCTTTGGTTTTGGAATCAATGCTGTACTAGTTTTATAAAATAAATAGGAAAATATTTTCTCTTTTCCTGTTCCCTGAAAGAGTTTGTAAAAATGGAAATGACTTGTTCTTTCAGCACTTGGTAAAAATCATGTTTAAAATAATCTGGTCCTGGTGTTTTCTTTTGCATGGAAGGTTTATAACTATAGACTCAGTTTCGTTAATCACTAGAGGACAAGTCAGGATTTCTAAATTTTTAAAATTTACTGTGTTAATCTATTATAATAAAAGCATAATATGCTAATTAGACCAGCCAACCTTCCGGATGACCTTTTGGACAAAGCTGGGGCTGTGAGGGAAGCCCGGGTCCCGGGTGCCAGAGGGAAGCTGGTGCCGGCAGCCGGGGGAAGGAAGACCTACTCTTGCACAAATTTCATGCATTGGGCTTCTAATACATATATATTTAAAGGAAAGTTTCCTTTTTACCACATTTTAAATAGTCTGTTTACTACAGATTCTTTGAAGTTTGTTTTTAATTTTTGCTTTATGACCTAACACTTGTTTAATTTTTATATATTAGCAAATTTATTCATAATATTTTTTATTGCCTGTTTAATATATGCTATGAACATGGAGTTGCAATCTTCTTAGTTTTTAATGCTTTTTATTTGTACCTTCTCAATATTGTTCTTGATAAATCTTGTACAAGCTGTATTCATTTTACTAGAGTTAACAAAAAAGCCAACTTTTAATTCTGTTGATTTTCTCTAATGTGTCTTTTTTATTTTTCATTAATTTCTGTTCTTATATTTATTTTATTTTGAGGGGTTTGTTTTGTTTTGTTTTTCTCTTTTCTAGCCTTTTAAGTTGGATGTGTGGGTCAGTTATCTTCCATCTTCTTTCTTTTTTAATACCAATGTATAAGGCTTAAGTCTCTTTTCAAATATTATTTGTAGATGCCCCCAAAAAGTTTGATAAGAAGTGTTTTTTATGATCATTCGCTTTTAAGTATTTTAAAATTTCTTTGATCTATATATTATTTAGAAGTATGTTTTTCAATTTCTTAATGCATGCGTGTTTTAAGTTACTTTTTCTTTTTCATTTCTAACCTAATTGTGTTGTCATAAAATGTGGTTATCAGGCTATAGAATCTCTGAAATTCATTGAGCATTTAGGCCTCCTACTTGCTTCATTTTTGTGTTTTCTGTGTGCTTGAAAAGAATGTGTATTTCTCAGTTGTGATTGCCATTTCCTACATGTGTCTATTGGTTCCAGGATAGTATTTGTGTGGTTTACTCATTGCATTGTCTTACCAGATGTTCAGTATGTTTCTAATGCCCTTCAATCGAGCGCTCTGGTTTGACCTCTATGCCTGCTTGAAGGTACATTTCTCCTGGGCAGACCTTCCTTTGCCTCTGTTGGGCAGAGGGCACTGTCACCTGAGGCCATTTTAAATGACATCTTAGATTTAGAGGTTTTTTGTTTGCTTGCCTTTTGACCACATAGGTGGAATAATTTTAGGTCCTTATATCCAGTACTCAGTGAATGTGGCTTAAGGTTAGGCGTTCCCAGTGGAAAGGTAGAGAAAGGCATATATGGGTATTGGCTCACTCCCTGAGGTGGGTTTTATAGTACTTCACCCCTGGGAAAACGGCTCCCCAGAGATTCTGGCTTTTGAGTTGGTGTCTGTGACCTGAATCCTGCCCTGCTCAGAGCACTAACCATTGGCATTTATTTCCCAGGGAAAGGCTGGCTCCAGCGTTCACTTACCCCTGAGGATGTGCTTGCTTATCGTTTCTGACATCTAAGGAATTCCCTTACTCTGTGGCCAACTCATCCAGGCATTAAATTCATGATTTTATATTTTAACTGGCATTTTTATTTGTGAATTACTTGGAGGGATTGCCACATTGCTAGAAAGATGTCTATAATGTAATTTGGGAACCAAAATAAAAGTTAGAAAGTTAGAGCAATCCAGCACCAAACTACGATTTCAGGTGAAAGTGGCTCTGGATTTAATTTTTCAGCAGGCTCTTCTGGAGCACAGAAGGAAATAGTGCAGTTAAAAGGATGAACGAAAAAAGAAGTACAGAGCATGGAAGAGTTCTTGTTATAATCCTTTTTCTATCTGCCAAGCCAGTGCAAAAGTTTCTACTTCCTCTCTTTGAGTTTGTGTAGCTATAATGATATGCATATTGCTACTTCCCAGATTTGCAAAGCTTTAGTAAGGAAACATACATGAATACTTTACATGGGATTTTCTATAGAGGAAACACTCAAGTTGACTCTGAGCCTCTAAATAGGACCTTGACAGATGCTTCCCAATATTTGCCTAACTTGCCGTGGTCGGCAAACTGCAGCTCGCGAGCCACATGCGGCTCTTTGGCCCCTTGAGTGTGGCTCTTCCTAAGCCTTAGGAGTACCCTAATTAAGTTAATAACAATGTACCTACATATATAGTTTAAGTTTAAAAAATTTGGCTCTCAAAAGAAATTTCAATCATTGTACTGTTGATATTTGACTGTTGACTAATGAGTTTGCCTACCACTGGTAGAGACACAGGCAATGCCCCATGCATGTGACAGTCTCAAAGAGAGGACTTCAACTAAATCTAACAGAATGATGAAAGGCAATTCTAGGGGAAACATTGCAACGGGTGCCCTTTAAACAGGGGTCTCAAAGAATTCCCACAAAGTTCCAAGGGCCATGAACTCACAATATCTCAAAACTCTTCAGGTCAGATAGAGTTGAGGCATCAGCCTGTTTCTTTCTCAACTGGGCTGCTCCTTTATAACTGTGGTAAATGTGGGACACTTCCTTGGGTCACAGAATCCAGGATAAAATGTCCCAACTCACTGCCCGCATTCTTATTTGATTTTTCTCATGTGTGATTTTCCTTACAGAGTGGGGCTGGGGCTTCATTGCCGAAAGGCAGAAAATGACTGAGGGTCATTTGGGTACACAGGCTGGGAATCCCAGAGCGCCGTAGTGTCAGGCGAAATGTAGAAGCTTCGACTTGGCTCACTCTGGGTGAGTGCAGATTGTCTTTGACATTTACTGAACGAGGACATTCTTGCCACAGGAATGAAGTGTTTTCCAGTTTATTTTAAACTGAGAACTCTCAATTCACTGTGATAGTTGGTTTGGCAGAGTGAGTTGCCATTAAAACCTTCCCCCTCTTGAATGAAACTGAAAATGACTCTGAGCCCAGGGAAGAAGGAAAAGTTGACGAAGTAACTAACCCCTGGGCACTGCCGCCCTATGAGTCACAGCTGAGGAAAGACATCAAGGGCTTCTGTCGCTGCACGTCTCAGAGACCATTGATGATGCAGGGAACGGACTCCAACTGGTCACCTGGTCACACCCACGGCGTACTCTCTGGCTCTTGGACTGCTGCTCATGTTCCTTAACTGAGGCTACAGAAAAAACTGTCTTCAGCACATACCACTCTCAGATCCTTTACAATATGTACACACAAGTATAATGAAAAGGGCAATGGAAACAAAAAGATAAAGTGAGGTATTTTAACCAATGTTTAGAAAAATTTGAAGCAAAGAATGAAAGAATAGTGTAGGTCAAATGAATTTCAGGGGGAAAGGCAAAGTTCATTAAAGGAACCTATTATGGTTTTGGCTGCATTTCTTTTTGCCTCTGGGCATGTTAGAGGGAATCAATAAGCTTATAATGTACACCATACAATATTAGGCTCTTACCAAGGCTTGTCATTTAAATAGCTTACATTAAAATGTGACACAGAGAATACTTTCAGTTACATCTATTGTTTCACTATAAACATCATAATTATTCCTATGATATATTTGACTAGAACACTGGCCATAAAAAGACCTAATTTTAGATTATTAAGGGTCCATGTTACCCTTCCCCATCAAGGACACCTAGCAGGCCCTATATCAAGCATTTTGGTCCTCTGAAATGAGATAAATTTTTTCTAGAGCATACTAAATACTTAACAAAGTTTAGCTCCCCATGGAATTGAATTTGATTCTAAACTGCAAGTTAAACATTAACTATATTTGTTTAAATCTTTATTGTTGAAAGTATTACATAAATCCCCCCCCCCCAACCCTCCTATTGATTGATCAAAATTAGCTGTAATCTATGTAAAAACTAGAGAAAGATATGTTTCTGTTTTAGGCATAGTTTACCCCATTAGGCAAGGATTACTATCCTGAGGCCATGAATCCCCTGAAATGTGCAAACTTTTGTCTATGAGAAGTGTGTGTGTGAGGGAGAGGGGAGGGAGGTGGGGTTTGTTGATGTCATTTTTTTTTTCTGGGGCAAAGGTCTGCCGCTCTCATCAGATTCTCAAAAAGGTCCACGATTGAGGGCCTCTGCCCAAAGCTAAGGGTACTTTTTCAGATGACCTATAAGAGCCTTCATTTTACAGATGGAAGCAGATTTTGTTATATTTCGGACAGTCTTTTCTAATAACTTTTATCATTAAAAATCTTAATGTTTGAGAAATTAAAATGCAGCATTCTGTTTGTGTTTAAGAAAGAGGTGTTCAAAACAGCTTTTGGGAGTTCCCCAGGATCTAACAATATTCTGCAACTATGGCCTGTGTTCCTGAGACATTAATAATCAAGATATATGGCTCTATGTAACTTGACATATTAGGGTTTATAATTTGGTTGTTCGATTTTACTTTGTCATTTGCCAAAAGTTCACATTCATAGCTCTTCAATAGTTTCTAAAATTATGCAATTCAATTATGAGGAGATTGGAACTTTAGGATAGTGTTCAAGTAATCACACTCCCTTGTTTTCTCTCCTTCTTTCCCTCCTTCCCTCCCTTCCTTCTTTCTTTCCTCCCCTTTCTTCTTTTTTGTTTTATTCTTTTTACCTGTTTTAGTATTCTAAAAGTGAATATGTTTTGCAAAGAACCTTGTGCAATATTATAAATAACAGTAACAGCAATAACAATAAAGCTTGACTACCGAAGAGGTTTCTCTTACTTATTGTTCATGATTTATTTCTTTAAGAAAAAATTTTAAAAACCTCCTACCTCATTAAGTAGGGCAAAAGAGCTATCCTCATTAAACTAACATCTGATCTACTGTAGTTCTGACTTTCATTACAAAGCATTAATAACTTGTCATTTGTACAAATACTTTGACTAGTATAGGGTTCCTGATTGACTGCAGGGCCGTAATTCAATCACCAGCCTCTACTGACATCGCGATCCCCAGGGGTGCAGCTTGAGGCTTTAGGAACGGCAGCTAAGTCCCCAGCCTGAATTACAGCTCCGTTATTCAACCTGGAGCCATGGTTTGTTATTTATAGTACATAGGAAAAGAGTGTGGACTTTTCGAAAGAGGAAAACAATAAATCAAACTAACAAGATGACCAGCTCTAATATTAAAATGTAAAACTCTGTGATGTAGAGGTAGAAAGATTAATGAGCACATGACGTAGGGTTATTAAAGGTGTGATGGGCAGAAGAGGGAATGGATTATGAGGAAATTAAATGAAGTATTTCACTGGAAGGCAATCAAGTTCCATGGAAGTTTTTAAATGACCAGCTAATAGAGTTGGTCTTATTACCATAGTGACCTAACCCAAACCCACAAAACTTTCTCTAACACCTTTTTTCTTAAAATGCCAAGTCTTACTGTGACATTCAATCACAATGGCGTGCAAACACTATTAATAGTTACAGTGTTGCTACTGATGTTTTCTTGCAGTTATTGCTCTCCTGGGATGGGTAGTCATGACATTTGGGAAGGCCTGAAACAACAGAATAATAAAGTGATGGTTTTTAAGAATGACCACCAAGTAATAAATTTACCATTCAGAGATATTAATATGGGTTTGAGGAATGAGAAAAAAAACACACATGTTTTTCTGATGGTTTTGCTTGAGATAGTATACCAATTAAGATATTTATGAGTTAACATCAGAGGATCCCAGATTATTGGCTCCTGTTTCTGTGTAACAGAATCAGTTGCTAAAACCAATTCCTCAGCACACACCCTTTAACCTTGGCTGTGGTGTTTTTGCAATCCATTTACCTGATCCCTCTTTCCCCTCTCCTTCATCATCCCCTCAATACTTTAAGCCTCATTTCCTGTCTAGCAGTTAATAAAAGAAAAATGTCACCCTATAACCTTACCCAGGCCACCCTCCCTTTCCTTCACATTTATAGGTCTTTGTCTTACAGCTGGTTATTTCCCCTTTGTTTAATGTTTGTCAGCCTGTCAAACCCAGCAAGCCCAAACGTTCAGAAATCTGCAAGCTGACACTCGAGATACCAGTTGAGGTGTCATTTGTTTAAGTTCGGATTCTTGAGGCATTATCAGCGGAATCACTGTGAAAAATGGAAAGGTAGGCGAATTTGGTAAACACAAAACAAATCAAAACCCAAACAACCAAAACACCCAGCCAGATATGGTTTATAAGTTTGTTTCAGGGCATAAGAGCCTCCCTGGTGCTCCAGCAGGTCCCGTAGGTCCACCCCCTCTTCTGCATTCACTGTGGCTCCACCCCCCGGGTGCCTTCTGTTTCTTCAGTCACTTGCATGGGGCCTAAGAGGAACCTGATGCTCTGTTAAATTTCCCTCCAGAAATGCATGGGAGTAAAATTTCAGGAACCATTTAATATAGTTATTTATAGAGAAACAAACATTTTCAAAGTTGTTCCCTTAAAGGTTGGTCTCACTCCTGAGCAACTGGAGCCTTAAAGTATTAAAAAAAAATCTTTACAGGACTTAGTTGCTAGTATTAGTTGTTTAGGAAGTGACATACAACAACACATTTTAAAACACTACATTGTTACTTAGAATATATAATATTTTTACCTCTCTTGAGGGAAGAGATGATCCCCAAATTGTAGGACTGAAGGAGACCTAACTTCGGTGTCTGCACTAGTTTGCTAGGGCAGCCGTAACAAAGTATAACAGACTATTTCCTCCTAGTTCTGGAGGCTAGGCATCCCAGATAAGGAGCTGGCAGGTTTGGTTTTTCCTGAGCCCCCTTCCTTGGATTGTAGATGGCTGCCTTTTTGTGTGTCCTCACATGGTCTTTTCTCTGTCTAGGTCAGGGGTGGGCAAATTTTTTGACTCGAGGGCCACAATGGGTTCTTAAACTGGACCGGAGGGCTGGAACAAAAGCATGGATGGAGTGTTTGTGTGAACTAATATAAATTCAAAGTAAACATCATTACATAAAAGGGTACAGTCTTTTTTTTTTTTTTAGTTTTATTCATTTCAAACGGGCCGGATCCGGCCCGCGGGCCGTAGTTTGCCCACAGTTGGTCTAGGTCCTAGTCTTCTTTTATAAGGATACCAGGCAGCTTGGATTAGGGCCATCCTAAGGACCTCATCCTATATAATAAAGAGGTAATATGCAAATTGACCCTCACTCCATCATGCCATCACAAGGTGGCGGCGCCCACAGTGGGGGCAGGGCCGGCTGCTCCGCGCGCCTGCCGCAGCGGTTCCCACGGCCCCGTGGGGGAGGTGGGAGGCCCGGCAGTTCTCTTGGCTGTGCCTGCTGCTGGAGTTTCCTCAGCCCCTCCAGGGGGCAGCAGGTGCCGGAGTTCCCTCATGTTTTTATATCATGCTTTTGTTATTTTCATATCATGTCTTTTTTGTATCATTTTTTCATTGTTTATTTATTAATAAATTCATATATTATTTTCATATACATTTTACTCATTTCCTTTCATCTCTGACACTTCTATTATAGAGAAAGGGCAAATAGCAATATTAAAATATTTCCTCTAATTAATTCCCTCTTAATGTGCATGGATTTCGTGTACCAGGCCACTAGTTTTAATATAATTACCTCTTTAAAAGCCCTATCTCCAAATATAGTCACATTCTGAGGTACCAGGGGTTAGGACTTCAACACAGGAGTTTGGGGAGGGAACACAACTCAGTCCATTAGCAGTATCATGGTTTCTTTATTTTGAACAAGGAGAAACTGAGACCCAGAAAGATAAATTGTCCAAAGTCACACAGCTAATTATTGGCATATCTAATATCAGGATTGGAGCCCAGATGTTGTAATTATTAGTGTCTACTTGGCCAATGTTTAAACAAACAAAAAAAGAAGTTAATAGAGAAGACTATGAAGTCCCAGCATTTGGCAAATAGTAGGCATTTAATAAATATTTATTGAAAGATTTACAGCCTCTCTTTAATTAGAAATAAGGACTTTGAAATAAGGACTTTAATTAGAAATAAGTATTTTGGTGGCTTTTTAAATGTGTGTGGAGATGACAAATACATAAAGAAATACACATAGAACAGATTGGCCTAGAATTATGCATAAGGAATTATACTTTGTGTCCCAAATCTACAGCTCTACTACTTTCCCTTTATCTTCATTTTATTTGCCTCCAAACCCACACACTGATGGGGGCAGAGAATTGAGTTGGTTGAGAGGCTACAAAAATAGGGAGCTGCAGGGAAAGCTCAATATTCCCAGTAGCAGGTGAACAGGCAAAGATGCTCTTGCAGACGAACCCCTTTTCCAACACTAGGCTCCCATGACTCTCCCAGTAACAGATGCAGACTTTTTAGGTCTGCCTCTCTAGTAGGAGTGGGAGCTCAATAATAGCAGCTGCTAAGATCTTGGCACTTGACACAGATATAGAATATGAATGAACGAAAGGAAAGAATGAGTAAAAGAATAGTCATCAAGCACTGAGTTACGGCATCCATCTAAAACTAAAGGTTAAAACAATTCCTCATAGAAACCCCTGGTTTCTATCAAGGCTTTGACCACAGACACAGAAACTATTCAGAAGACAAGATACAAATGCTGCTTACCACTGAACTGGGAAAAGGACCTCATGGATTATTTTGCTAACCACTTTGTGCTTCACCTGTATTTCGCACCATTGAAATGTCTTTTCTATGGCCTACTCATTAGTTATGTCATACAATAGTTTAAGCATTTATTGGATCTACTTATTTTATTTTTCTTAAATATATTATCCTCTAAGTGGGATTGCATGATATTCTGTGTGAGTTCTAGCACATTATTACTGGGCACATCACAAAAGTATTTGGGAAAATTTATATAAACTCCTATAGAGGATGTAAGTTGGACACCAGTCTACTTCCTTTTTTGGCTCTGCTGTCTTCTCTGATCTCCCTCTCTGTATCTTTTATTTAATTTTACTCACTAGAAATAATAACTATATCTTTTTGCTAGTGTTCAGAAATGATTAAAAACTGGAGATTTCCTGGGAGGGAGTCTGGAAAAAAAATGGGTGTGAATTATGAAAACCAAAGTGATAATTTTGATAATAGTTATGACACTCTGTTAAAAGTTAAGTCTTCTTTATGGTGATAACTTTTAGTATCTATTCTCAGTTCTCATCACAAAGAAAAAAATTGTAACCATATATGATGATGGATGTTAACTAACTTTATTGTGGTGATCATTTAACAATAATACTAATATTGAATCATCTTGTTATATACTTGAAACTAATATAATATTACTAGAGGCCCAGTGCACAAAATTCGTGCATTGGAGTGGGGGTCCCTCAGCCCAGCCTGCACCCTCTCGCAGTCTGGGAACCCTCAGGGGATGTCCGACTGACAGCTTAGGCCTGCTCCCCCCAGCTGTCAGTGGGACATCCTTAGTGCTGCTGTGGAGGCAGGGGAGGCTCCTGGCAGTGCCGCTGCACTCGTGCTTGCCAGCCATGAGCCCTGCTCAGGGCTTCGGGCTGAGCGGTGTTCCCCCTGTGGGAGCGTACTGACCACCAGGGGGCAGCTCCTGTGTTGAGCATCTGCCCCCTGGTGGTCAGTGAGCGTCAAAGCAACTGGTTGTTCTGCCGTTCAGTCGATTTGCATATTAGCCTTTTATTATATAGGATATGTCAATTATATGTAAACTAAACAATGGAAAATAATGTGTTGGTGAGGATGTGGAGAAATTGTAACCTTTGTCTATTATTGGTGGGAACATAAAATGGTGAAGTCACTGTGAAACAAACAGAAAGCAAAACATAATAATTAAGTCTTCTAAACATATTCTGATATACTTCCTTTTCCATTTATTTAGAAAAATCATTCTTTTCCTTTCTTTCCATGCCATTGAATAACTCTTGTGGTTAGCGACTTTCAGATTTTATAAATAAAATGGAACTTTAAGCTATTAAAAAGAGGTGTCAATGGACAACTGAAGGGCAAGAAGCTTCTGCTGAGAGACACATCAACACATTATTAACAAGCCCAAACTGAGATCTTTCTCCTGTGTGGACTGTGCAGGATAATGCCACCACCTACCTCCTCCTCCACTCCTTCCCTCTTGTCCTCTTCCCCCACACTCCTCCTCTTCTGAGGCACCTTCTGTTGTAAACGTGTAAGCCCTGGAGACACTAAGAGAGCAGTAAAGGGCTTGCCTAGATTTCCAAATGGTGCTCCAAGGAGGTGGACTTCAAGTAACCATAATGCTATGCACAGAGATATTTTGGAAAACAATGCAAGAGAAAAGTAAAACCATAAGATTTATATATTTTAAATACAGAAAATGGTGTTCTGACTCAAGTCACTCAAATCCTCGTGGGCTACTTTCAAGCTAAGCTACCACGATTTATTTAATGCTTCGCTTTGGGACACAGCAGATCCCCTTTCTTCTCCTCTGAGTCTGGGTGAGTCTGAAGTTGGTAGTGAAAGGGAATGCTGAATATTGTACACAAGGAGTTGGGTGGGAATGCCGAGAGGTGCACACATGAGTTTTGTTGAGAGCTAAAGAGTAACCTCTCCTACCCTCCCTAGTCTCTTAAAATTGTCTGGAGTGTGTATGCTCATACTCCCTAAATTTACATATCCCAGGACCCAAGTGAAACAAATCACTCTCCCACCTAGTGGATTTGTTGACTCTCAGAAAGGTAGAGACAGCCAGTCTGGAGAGCAGGTGATGGCAATAATTTGTATATATCCCATCAACAGTTATTTCCCTCCTAGGAACAACTTAGTATCCTTCAGTTTCATGTTAAATAATCCACTGTCTTGAACTTTACTCTTATTGTTTCTCTGATATGGCTCTTGCCTCTCCCATAAATTCCAAACTCTAATGTCAGGATCAAGACATATGAATCTCTTCTCCTAAAGCATCAAACCTCTCCCTCAGTAACTATGATTTGATTGACTGATGAAAGAGAAGGAACAAATGATTTGACAGACTAGTTAAGAAACAGAGAGCCCTAACCGGTTTGGCTCAGTGGATAGAGCATCGGCCTATGGACTCAAGGGTACCAGGTTCGATTCCGGTCAAGGGTATGTACCTTAGTTGCGGGCACATCCCCAGTGGGGAGTGTGCAGGAGGCAGCTGATCGATGTTTCTCTCTCATTGATGTTTCTAACTCTCTATCCCTCTCCCTTCCTCTCTGTAAAAAATCAATAAAATATATTTAAAAAAAAAGAAACAGAGAAAAAACTTAGGGAGATTCCTAACATTTGGAAATGTCAGTGTCTGAGTATGCTTTCACATTATATGGATGTGGGTCTGTTTACAGAATCTCAGGGCATTCACAGAAACCCCAAGGACTGCCTCAAAAGCTGTTTCTATAGGAGAGACATGAGCAATCATGGTATCCCAAAGTAGACAATGACATGAAAATGCCTGTAGGGCCATGTCTCCTAGAATGCCCAGTCTTCAGGTGAATGGGCTTTACCTATCTGCAATTAAGAACCAATGATGCCCGACATGAATTGACTGAAAGTATCAGATATGTTTGACATGCCTCGCGTAATCATCATGATGGTTCTATATGAAAGGTACTAGGATCCCATCTCAGGGATGAGGAAATTGAGCTTTAGAAAGCTGAAGTAATTTGTGGAGACCATATGGCTCAGCGGTGATGAACTTTTACCTGTTTAACCCAAAGGCCTGAAATCCTTCATCAACCATAAGTACTGCTCCTGAAGTGCAGTCTATTGTTTTTGTTATTTTTGTTGCTTTTTTGCAAAGGCAGGAAATGCATTTTAAAAACTAAGGAAAATGAGAAACACTTGACGCATCCCTGGAAAAATATTTTGAAGAATTTAATAAGAAGTAAACCTCCTTAAAAGCCTTTTATTGCTAAAGAAATGTTTGTGTGGTAGAAGAGTAAAAATAATTTGAGGAATAAATTGAAGCAAGAAACTGTTCTATGGAATAGTAAAGTCCTTTATTTCTTTAAAAATAAATTTCTTAAAAACAAAATAAAATGCCAGAAAGGAATTTCTGAAGGAGTGGTTTTGTTTTGCTTCTTCAGACATGAATTATGTCAAGAGATTACATGCTGTACATGTTTTATATTCAACAATGTCTGTGTGCACATTCTAAATACAAAACTAAGACAAGGGCAGTTATTCCCAACAATACGAATAGTAAATTCCTACTGACAGTGGAAAAACCATCTTTGTCGGGAAATTTACTTTGAGATATATTTTTTAAATTTTTAGTCACTTAGTGTGCTATTAGGTATGTTTTTTTCCCTCCATATTTCTATTTTCAGACTCAGTATGGGAAGTTATTAGAACTTATAATCTAGAAGACATGGCCATACAAGCATTTTCATGTCATTGTTTACTTTGGGGTACCATGATTGCTCACAACTCTCCTACAGAAACAGCTTTCCCCCAATACCTTATTCTGCATATTCTTTTTACCTGCAGTTAAGGAAAAGACACATTTCCTGACTATTACTACCTTTTGGACAAAATTCACACATATCCGATGTGTTAGTATATCCACTAATACACATAGTATGTGTGAATTTGATGGGAAAAATATCACATCATAAGCAGAAATTGTTTAGAATAGACTTTTGAAGCTGTTTACTCTAATTTTACAATTATTAGTAGGAATCAACAGAATGGAACGGTAGAAAGACCAAGATCTTAAGAATCAGATGTCTCTGGAATCTAATTTTCAGCTGTGTCCTTAGGTAAATTATGAGACTCTGAGCCTTAATTTTCTCACTGTATGATAAATATTTTCCTTAATTTAAATGAGATAATATATGCCAAGTGCCTGGCTCTTGGTGGGCACATAATACTTTTAGTTTCTTTTGTTTCCATCAAGCTTATTTCCTATTCAAAAATAGAATTCTGGTGAACTATAAAGGCACCTGGGAACAAGGTTCAGAACTCATTGCTAAGAGGAGACAAGATGGCGGTGGAATAGGCAGATGCGTCCCAAGGCTTGTCCCGGAGTAAATAGAATGAGCAGCTGAAACAAATAACATCTACCCCAAATTGGCGAAGTATACTCAGCTGGTGAGACAGTTTGCAGCTGGGAAGGGCAGAGCTCCCCTGGAAAGGTAAAAACCAGGGATCTGGGCAGGAAAGTTTGCCAGATCTCGGAGCCCAGAGTGTCAGAAGGAAACCACGCGGAACTCAGCCGTGTCCCTGGGGACAGGCACAGCCTCTGACTGGGGAAAGGAAATCCGAAGGACTGTTGGCGCCGGGGGATTTGAGATCTGGGTTCCATAATTAAGGAAGTCTGAGCCCAGAGAAGGCAGCCTGAAGCACTGACCAGACCATGCAGGGCCGATAAGAGAGGAGCTTACAGAGACTCAGTCTCCCCCGTTTCTGTGGCCGCAGTTTGTTTGTTTGTTTTCATTGAACCCTGTTCATAGGACATTTCGGATACAGACACTCACCGGTGCTGAGGAGCGGGAGAAGGTGCGGACGAGTGGAATCTGGGGAGAGGCTGGGGAGAGAAGGAGGTCCAAAAGAGGTGGCAGCAAGTTGAGTGCTGAGTCATGCCTGAGCCCAGGACCCGGGCAGCCATTTTCTCCTGAGGATATAACTCCTCCCTCCCTCCAGTCCCCAGGCAAGGAATACAGCCACACCCAGATTCCACCCTGAATGATACGAAGGATTAAACAAATCTGATTAGTCCCTGGGAGTTAACAGGGTCTGGCCTAAAGAGAGGCCTTCAGTCCCAGCAACAACAACAACAAAAATCACAGACATTCCAGAAAACTGGGATCTTAAACCAGCCAAAGGAATGACATTGCAATTTTTCATTTTTATTTTGTTATTATTATTTTGTTAGCTCTTTTTTTGTTTGTTGCTCTTTTTTTGCTTTTTTCTTTGTTCTCCTTTTTTGTTTGTTGCTTTATTTTCTACTTCTTTTCACATTATCTTTTCATCATTCAATTTTATTTTATTTTTACTTGTTATTTTCTATTTTTATACCATTTTTTAAATCAATTTTTTTGTAAATATATTATTTTGTTCCCCTTCTGTCTCTTCTTATCTACTCATCCCTTTCTACTTCCTCTATACTGAAGTGAGGTCCTTCCCATATTTATCCAATTCTTAACCTTATTTCCTGTATATCAGCTCAGCCTCTACAGATTCTGCCCCCACCCTCTTTACTGGGTGTTTGGTGTTTGTATTTGCTTGGTTTATCTATTGGTTCTGTGGTATTTTCTCTCTCTCTCTCTCTCTCTCTCTCTCTCTCTCTCTTTCTCTCTC
>NW_005361873.1:3844757-3854859 GCF_000412655.1 Myotis brandtii | reverse complement strand
TGAGTACATTCATGCTTTGTTCCCTTTGGGTCATGTCTTGTTAAGGTGAATTTTATCCTGCCTGGCTAAAGTGCTAGAGAGCAAGCCACATAACCAGACACCAGGAGAGGAAATTTCATTAACGAACGAGTCAATTACACCCTAGACCCAGCTACAGAGGCAGGAAGAAGGTGGCAGCGAGGGTGTAAAAGAGGAGTGTGTGTGTGTGTGTGTGTGTGTGTGTGCGCGTGTGAATGAGGCACAGTTAGACCCTGCAGGACCTTCGGGGGCAGACTAACTGGGCTATCCTAACTAGGCAGCCTCTGCTACCATTGCAAACAGGACCAGGAGGCCAGCTCTTCTTCAGAGGCCTCGCCTTTTCAAAGGGGAGAGCTGATGTAACTGAGAGCCCAGCCTCACCTCCACCCAGGGTGCCCTCAGCTAACACCTGGGACTCTATAGCCACCCCTGACAGGGACCTGATACCTCGGCTGTGGTCCCACAGTCACTGAGTCTCCAGCACCCCGGATGCAGGTACCTGTGAGTTCTGAAGCATGCTCCCTTCTGACCAGCCCAACGCTTTAGTCCAGAGCACTGAAACCACGTGAGCAGCAGACACGTGAGCAGCACGCTCCTGTCCCAGGAGCATCAGCCCCGTGAGCAGCCTGCCCCAGGCCTAAGAGCAGCAGACTTATGTGGCCTTCCCCTGTCCAAGGAGCAGCAGCTGTGTGAGCGGCCTGCTCCCCCGTCCAAGGAGCAGCAACCACGTGAGCTGTCCGACCCGTCCGAGGAGCAGCAGCCGCATGAGCAGTCTGCCTACGTCTGAGGAGTGGCAGAATTGTGCAGCACGCCTCCATCCAAGGAGCAGCAGCTGTGCACAGCCCGCATCCTGCACCAGTCCAAGGAGCAGCAGCCACACGAGCAGACTGCCCACCTCTGAGGAGAGGCAGCCCTGCACAGCATGCACCGTTCCGAGGAACAGAGCCACACACAGCTTGCACCTGTCCGATGAGCAGCAGCCGGGTGAGTGGCCTGTCCCCATCTGAGGAGGAGCAGCCACGCGGGCAGCTCACTCCCATCCGAGGAGCAACAGCCATGCAAGCAGCCCATCTCCCATCCGAAGAGCAGCAGCCGCGCAATGCAATCAACCTGTCCAAGTCCAAGGAGCAGTAGCCCCACAAGCATCCCACCACATTAGAGGAACAACAGCAGTGTGCAGCCAGCCCCCATCAAGGATCAGCAGCCATGTGAGCTGTCCACCCCAGTTCAAGGAGTAGCAGCTGCATGTGTAGCCCGCCCCCATCAAACAAACAGCAGCCTCATGATCAGCATACCCTCAGTCTGAGGAACAGCAGCTGTGTGAAAAGCCTCCCCCCACCAGCCAGAGGAGCCACCACAGCTGTGAACAGCACCCACGAGAGGAGTTGCTGCCAACTGAGAAGCAGCTGTTACCACAACTGCCAGAGGAGCAACCACAGCCCGAGGAGCCACTGCCACCCAAGGAGCAGCCCCTGAATGACTCAACATCTAGATCTCTCAGTGAGATCAAATATGGATAGACAAAGAAACCCCCAAAGGAAAGAAAAGGAGGACTCGCCAGAAAAGCAGCTAAGTGAAACAGAAGCATGCAACATGTCAGAAAAAGAATTCAGATTAAGGGTCCTAGAGGGCATAAACTGGATGGAGGAAAAAATCAACAACTTCTGCAAGATTCAAGAAGAAATGGATGAAAAAATCAATAACTTATGTAAGAATCAAGAAGAAATGAAGAGTGATATAGCTGCAATAAAAAACACCATTGAAAGTTTCAACAGTAGACTAGGAGAAGCAGAGAAACAAATTAGCAAATTATAAGACAGGGAAGCAAAACACACCAAAACTGAACTGCAATTGGAGAAAAAAATGAAAAGACAGGAGGAGAGCCTAAGGGAGCTATGGGACAACATGAAACAAAACAACATATGAATAATAGGGGTGCCAGAACAACAGGAAGAGGAACAAGGGTTAGAAAACCTACTTGAAGAAATAATATCAGAAAACTTCCCTGAGGTGGGGAAGAAAAAAGTCACACAAACACAGAGAGTCCCAAACAAGATGAACCCAAAAAGACCCACACCGATACACATCATACTTACCATGGCAAATGTTCAGGACAAAGAGAGAATCTTAAAGGCTGCAAGAGAGAGACGGAAAGTTACATACAAGGGATCTCCCATTAGATTATCAAATGATTTCTCAACAGAAACACATCAGACCAGAAAAGAATGGAAGGAAATTAACAAAGTGATGCAAAGCAAGGGACTGAAGCCAAGAATCCTCTATCCAGCAAGGCTATCATTCAAAATTGAAGGAGAAATAAGAAGCGTCACAGACAAAAAAAGGCTAAGGGAGTTTATCACCACCAAACCAGCAATGCAAGAAATGCTAAAGGAACTGGTGTAAAAAGAAGACATAAAAAGCTAAGAAAGAAAACAGATACAAAAAATAGAAATAGCTACAAACAAGTACCTTTCAATAATAACTTTAAACGTAAATGGACTAAATGCTCCAATCAAAAGACATCGAGTGGCTGAATGGATAAAAAAACATGACCCATACATCTGCTGTCTACAAGAGACCCACCTCATTAGAAGGGACTCACACAGACTGAAAGTGAAGGGATGGAAAAATATCTTTCACGCAAATGGAAAGGAAAAGAAAGCTGGGGTAGCAATACTTATATCAGACAAAATAGACCTCAAAGTGAAGGCCATAACAAGAGATAAGGAAGGCCACTTCATAATACTAAAGGGATCAATACAACAAGAAGATATAACCCTGGTAAACATATATGCACCCAATGCAGGAGCACCCAAATACATAAAAAAACTCCTGGAAGATATCAAAGGAGAGATCGACAACAATACAATCATAGTAGGGGACTTTAATACACCACTGACACCACTGGATAAGCCCGCTAGACAAACAATCAGCAAAGAAACAGCAATCCTAAATGACTCACTAGATCAGATGGACTTAATTGACATCTTCAGAACACTTCACCCCAAAGCCATGGAATATACATTCCTCTCAGGTGCTCATGGGACATATTCAAAAATAGACCACATATTGGGTCACAAGCAAAGTCTCCACAAATTCAAGAAGATTGAAATCATAAAAAGCTTCTTCTCAGACCACGATGGCATAATGTTAGAAATAAACTACAATAAAAACAACCCAAAATACTCAAACACTTGGAAGCTGAATAGCATGTTATTAAATATTGATTGGGTTACCAATGACATCAAAGAAGAAATTAAAAACATCCTGGACACTAATGACAATGAAAACACAACAATCCAAAACCTATGGGACACAATGAAAGCAGTCCTGAGAGGGAAGTTTATAGCTCTACAGGCCTACCTCAAAAAACAAGAAAAAATGGTAGTAAATCATCTAACTCTACAACTCAAAGAATTAGAAAGAGAGCAACAAGAAAACCCCAGAGTGAGCAGAAGGAAGGAGATAATAAAGATTAGAGCAGAAATAAATGACATAGAGACCAAAAAAACAATACAGAAAATCAATGAAACCAAGAGCTGGTTCTTTGAAAGGATAAACAAGATCGACAAACCTCTAGCCAGGCTCACCAAGAAGCAAAGAGAGAGGACCCAAATAAACCAAATCAGAAACGATAGAGGCGAAATAACAACAGACCCCACAGAAATACAAATGATTGTTAAACAATACTATGGACAGCTCTACTCCAACAAACTAGACAACCTGGAGGAAATGGACAAATTCCTAGGAAAATACAACATTCCAAAACTCAATCAGGAAGAATCTAAAAATCTCAATAGGCCAATAACTATGGAAGAAATTGAAGCAGTCATCAAAAAGCTCCCAGCAAACAAAAGCCCAGGACCAGATGGCTTCTCAGGGGAGTTTTACCAAACTTTCAAGGAAGAACTAAAACCTATCCTCCTCAGACTACTACAAAAAATTCAGGAGGAAGGAACACTTCCAAGCTCATTCTATGAAGCCAGCATCACCCTAATACCAAAACCAGGTAAAGACAACACAATGAAAGAGAATTACAGGCCAATATCCCTCATGAACATAGATGCCAAAATCCTCAACAAAATCTTAGCAAATCGGATCCAACAGTACATCAGAAAGATCATACACCATGACCAAGTAGGATTTATCCCAGGAATGCAAGGATGGTACAACATCCGTAAATCAATAAACGTAATACATCACATAAACAAATTGAAAGAAAAAAACCACATGGTCATATCAATTGATGCAGAAAAAGCATTCGACAAAATCCAACACCCATTTTTGATAAAAACTCTCAGCAAGGTGGGAATAGAAGGATCATACCTCAACATAATAAAAGCCATATATGACAGGCCCACAGCCAACATCATACTCAATGGACAAAAACTAACACCATTTCCCCTAAGAACAGGAACAAGACAGGGATGCCCACTCTCACCACTCCTGTTCAACATAGTCCTGGAAGTATTAGCCATTGCAATTAGACAAGAAGAAGAAATAAAAGGCATCCAAATTGGAAAAGAGGAAGTAAAACTGTCCTTATTTGCAGACGACATGATATTATACATACAAAACCCTAGAGACTCCATCAAAAAACTACTAGACTTAATACATGAATTTGGCAATGTAGCAGGATACAAAATTAACCCCAAGAAATCTGAGGCATTTCTATACACCAATAGTGAACTTTCAGAAAGAGAGATTAGAAAAACAATCCCATTTACCATCGCACCAAAAAAATTAAGATACCTAGGAATAAACTTAACTAAAGAGGTAAAAGACCTCTACTCAGAAAACTACAGGACATTGAAAAAAGAGATAGAGGAAGACATAAAGAGATGGAAGAACATACCATGTTCTTGGATTGGTAGAATCAACATCATTAAAATGTCCATACTACCCAAAGCAATCTATAAATTCAACGCACTTCCCATTAAAATACCAATGGCCTACTTCAAAGATCTAGAACGAACTCTCCAAAAATTCATCTGGAATAAAAAAAGACCCCGAATAGCTGCAGCGATCCTGAGAAAGAACAAAGTAGGTGGGATCTCAATGCCAGATATCAAGCTGTATTACAAAGCCACTGTTCTCAAAACTGCCTGGTACTGGCACAAGAACAGACATATAGATCAGTGGAATAGAATAGAGAGTCCAGAAATTAGCCCGAACCAATATGCTCAATTAATATTTGACAAAGGAGGCAAGAACATACAATGGAGCCAAGATAGTCTCTTCAATAAATGGTGTTGGGAAAATTGGACAGATATATGCAAGAAAATGAAACTAGACCACCAACTTACACCATACACAAAAATAAACTCAAAATGGATAAAGGACTTAAATGTACGACAGGAAACCATAAAAATTCTAGAAGAATCCAAAGGCAACAAAATCTCAGACATATGCCAAAGCAATTTCTTCACTGATACAGCTCCTAGGGCAGTTGAAACTAAAGAGAAAATGAACAAATGGGACTACATCAAAATAAAAAGCTTCTGCACAGCAAAAGAAACCATCAACAAAACAACAAGAAAACCCACTGCGTGGGAAAACATATTTGCCAACGTCATATCTGATAAGGGCCTAATCTCCAAAATTTATAGGGAACTCATACAACTTAACAAAAAGAAGATAAACAATCCAATCAAAAAATGGGCAAAGGATCTAAATAGACACCTTTCAAAAGAGGACATTCAGAAAGCCAAGAGACATATGAAAACATGCTCAAAGTCACTAATCATCCGAGAGATGCAAATCAAAACAACAATGAGGTACCATCTCACACCTGTCAGAATGGCTATCATCAACAAATCAACAAACGACAAGTGCTGGGTACATCTACACAACGGAATACTATGCTGCTGTAAAAAAAGAAGGAATTCTTACCATTTGCAACAGAATGGATGGAACTGGAGAGCATTATGCTAAGTGAAATAAGCCAGTCAATGAAGGAAAAATACCACATGATCTCACTCATTTATGGATAATAAAGACCATTATAAACTGTTGAGCAAAAATAGATACAGGGGCAGAGCAGCATCGAACAGACTGTCAAACTACAGCTGGAGGGGTGGGGAGGGTTGGGGGCCGGGAAGTGGGGGTATGAGATCAACTGAAGGACTTGTATGCATGCATATAACCATAACCAATGGACATAAGACACTCAGGGGTAGGGGAGCCTGGGGGAATGTCAAGGGGAGAGAGAAAAAAAAAAAGGAGACCTATGTAATACTCTTTGTAATACTTTAAGCAATAAAATAAAAAAGAAAAAAATACTCAAAAATATAAACTGAAAAAAAAAGAGAGATGATAAGTTTAGTTCGAGCGACAGGGGCATGGTGTATGATGATGAGGGGTACATTTGTTTTTTGATGTATACATGTTGTGTGAGATTGTTTATTTGTCTAGGATGCACCTACATTGAGTTTGTCTGAGAGATGGAAGGGTTGATGTTGGGAAAGGAATTGTGGATGGAGGATTGTGGGAGAGGGTTTCGCGTGCCAGCAGGGGCTGCTAGCGTGCCATGTTTGGCACGCATGCTGGGGGTTGCCTCAGCATGGTCCAGGGGTTCCCAAAGGTGTGGACGGAGTCGGTGAAGAAGGAATGACACAGAGGCAGCATTCAGTTGATCATCATAGCCAGGTTCTTCTTTTATTGTCCTGTTACATCTGTTTTTATACCATTTGATCCTATAAGCATGCCTCTATAATCACATCATGGTATGTTTTGGGTAACCTTCTACAGTTCCTTGCTTCATTTCCATAGTTTCTTATCTGACCTTTACCAAAAATCCTGTCTCTATCTAGTTCTGTTGATTTTAATCTTGTCTAGTTTAATCTCTGCGTTCCATTATAAGGGCTATTCCAAGGTCACTGCTCTACTGATGAGCTACAAGGAAGTGACTGAAGGAGATTATCCTACCCAGTAAAGGTTATGTCCTCCCAGCCTCGCTGCTTGCCTTCCCTGGGACTGCCCTGTGTCAGTGGGTCTCCAGGGGTATAGGCTTTGGTGCTTTCCCTGGTGGGCACACTCCTGGGGATGTGGGCCCAACAAGTCCCAAATTTATTGCCAACAGTCTTAGTCCAAGTTCTTCATAAGTAGTACATGGTATTTCTGTAACACTAGGGGGTTTCACTGATTTATTCTCTTCCTAAATCCTGTTAATCCCTAACTCCAGGGAAAAATCCTCACCTTTCGGAAACAACCTTTCTCGGGGAGGTGGTCCTGTTTAAAACACATAGCGCTAAGAGGGAGAGCAAACATATGCCATGTATGCCAGGTCCCTTGAAACATATGCTGTGCAGATGTTTCTTCCCTGCAGCGACTGTGTCAAGCAGCAAGGGTGGACCGGCTTCCGGCAAATTCCCCCATTTTTATTTTTAAATGACAGTGCGTGTAAATCAGCAGCCACCTCTCAGATTGGGTTGTTTAAGACTCGGAAGACCTGTTTGTGACTTTGCCAACAGGTCAGTCTGAGGCTTAACCCTATATCGGCTTCCCACACATGGTGGGCCAGTGACTTTTGCTGGCATGCGGGGCCCTCTCTTGTGGTCTTCCATTTGCAGTTTTTTTCTTGGTATCAACTTTTTTATTTTTCGGTTCAGTGTGGGTGCATCTTGGATAAATGGATAGTTTTATGTAGCATGTATGCATTAAAAAATAGATGTGTTTTTCATCATTATGTGCTGTGTTTTTGTCGCTCGAATTAATTTTATTATTTTTTCAAGGTTCTTCACACATGTACACCTTAAAAGATACAGTGGGGACTTGACTTACAAGTGTCCCGACTAACGAGTTTTTTGAGATACCAGCTGTCATTCGGCAGATATTTTGCTTTGAGTTGACAGAGTAATTTGAGTTAAGGAGCTCCTTAACGAGCTCGGTCTCGGAACGAATTAAACTCGTAAGTCAAGGCCCCACTGTATCAAGTAGGAGTAACATGTTCTCAGAAAATTAGGGTTGGCACGTAGAAGAATTTTGAGTCAGAGATTTTGCTGGTTTTGGCACACACTCACAAAAAGGTTGCCCAACCCTGCTCTAGGAAGTGGCAGCCAATGGTTTCTTTTGAATGGTTTAATCCTCTCATTCAACTGACGAATCAGGCGCCGCCCTCAAGTATTTAACACTTGGGTCCCGGCTCGGGATTCTCTACTTCAGAGCTGACTTCAGTACCAGCGAGACGAGCAGGAAGGAGAAGGTGGTCGCTGCGAAGACACCCTGGGGCGGCCTACCCACATCACCAGGTGCAGCACGATACTGAGACTCCACGGTCGCCTGTCTGGGAACTCCAGAAGCACCAGCAAGACTGGGCGTGTAAGCTGGCGTGGACTGCATATCCGAGCAGGCACCGCACGCGCCGCCTGGGCTCGCGCAACCATTAGATAACTCCTGCCCTGGAAGTGCTTTCTGCGACTGTGCAAGAGTCAGAGTCCCGGGACGGAGAACTACAACTTCCGACTTGCTGAATAACTGCGGTGGCGCTATTGAAAAAGCCTCAGAGAGGAGGTGCTTGGCTACATCCCTCTGTTCCAGTTCTGCTCCCTCAGAACAGAGGCCAGACGGGGGCGCAGCCTTAGGCCTGAGCCAAGATGGCATCTGCGAAACCAACCCCTACGGACTCGGACTCGCTCTCTTCCTGCCTCGCGCAGCTGACGGCGGCGGCCAGGGAGGGTCAAGGTGGGACAAAGGACACAGCTATCAACGAGACACCCTTGGGCCGTGCGCTCTTAGCTCTCCGCACCCGCCACGTCAAGGCAGCGGGAGGAATCGAGCGCTTCCGGGCACGCGGCGGGCTCCACCCCCTTCTGGTGCTGCTGCGGCGAGCATCTCCAGCTGCAGCGGATCCCGCCCCGTCCCTGGCTGGCCCCGGCTCCGCCCCTTCGTCCATCCAGTCGGCGGCTTCGGCTGGCCCCTGCCCCTCCCCCTCCTCTGCATCCTTGTCCACCCTGGACTTGGTGCTTAGCATCCTAGCCGACTGCTGTACCGAAAGGGCGTGCCGGACTGAAGTGCGCAGACTCGGAGGCATTCTGTCTTTGGTGACTATTCTGGAGTGTGGGAAGACAGACAGCATCCAGAACCGAGCGGCCCGTGCCCTGGGCAATTTAGCCATGGAAGCTGAGAGCTGTGCGGACATCCATTCTGCTGGTGCTGTTCCCCTCCTCATTGAGAGCCTGACGGCCTACCAGGACTCACCTTGCTTGCAGAGCGTGATTCGCGCCCTCGGCAACCTGGCGGACTCCCCCCAGCACCGCCTGGCCCTGGCACAGCAGGGAGCAGTGCGCCCACTGGCTGAGCTTCTGGCTGCTGCCCCAGACCCTGCGCTGACCTTGGCCCTAGTCCGTGCCCTCCTAGAGCTGAGTCGAGGCTGCTCCCGTGCCTGTGCTGAGCAGCTAAGTCTGGGTGGAGGACTAGGCCCACTGGTCAGTCTAGCCTCCCATCCCAAAAGGACAGTCCGCGAGTCAGCTATCCTGATCCTTGCCAACCTGTGTGCCCAGGACCTGGTACGGCCTGCCCTGGGCAATGCTGGTGGTGTGGAGGTGCTACTGGGTGAGCTCCAGCAACGCCGAGGTCCCGGTGGGGCGGGCCCAGCCTCCCAGCAGCCCCTGGTGCAGGCTGTGTGCCTACTTTGCCGGGAGGCCATCAACCGAGCCCGGCTGCGGGATGCTGGTGGTTTGGAGCTGCTGATGGGACTCTTGCGGGATCCTCATGCCAGCGCCTGGCACCCTTGTGTCGTGGCTGCCCTTGAGCGCTTCTTCTATGATCCAGGGGCCCTGGGCCAACTGCAGGCTCTGGGGCTTGCACCTCTCTTGGCCGGGCAGCTGTGTGGCGAGCTTGGTGATGAGGAAGAAGAGGGAAAAGAAGCTGTTTCCTGGGACTTTCCTGAGGAGCAGACCCCTGAGCAGGTAGAAGCCAGAAGCTTCCGAAGCCTCAGGTCGTGGCTGATATCTGAGGGCTACGCCGCAGGCCCGGAAGACATCTCTCCGGACCGGTCTCCAGAGCGCTGTCCACGGCCTCCTCCACCGCCTGCGCCCCCTGAGCAAGCCCAGGCAGCCAGTCCCGCCCGGGGCCCAGCCTTGGT
>NW_005361873.1:3839477-3844507 GCF_000412655.1 Myotis brandtii | reverse complement strand
CGAGCCTGGCTGGTGCTGGGTGTCGCCCCGGACGACTGGCCCACGCTGCGTGCCCGGCCCCCCTGTCAGCGCAGCGAGCACCGGGAGCTGGGTGAAATGCTGCTGCAGAACCTGACGGTGCAGGCGGAGTCGCCCTTCGGAGTGGGGGTCCTCACTCACCTGCTGCTCTCCGGGAGTCCTGAGGACCGTGTGGCCTGTGCGCTGACCTTGCCCTTCATTTGTCGGAAGCCCTCTCTGTGGCGCCGGCTACTTCTGGACCAGGGCGGCCTCCGACTCCTCCTCTCGACGCTGACGCGGCCCGCCCCGCACCCGCTCTTCCTCTTCTTTGCTGCAGACTCCCTTTCCTGCCTCCACAGCCTGGTGTCTCCCACGGTGAGCCCCGCCCCGCCAACTTCAAGCCCCTTGGACATAGACGCGCCCTCCCCTTGCCACTATGAACCTCTGCTGGGCCCAGCTCCCAGCCCAGCCCCGGATCTGCACTTCCTCCTGGACTCAGGCCTCCGGCTCCCCGCCCAGCGAGCTGCCTCATCTACTGCCTCCCCTTTCTTCCGGGCCCTGCTAGCTGGCAGCTTTGCTGAAGCCCAGATGGACCTGGTACCTCTCCAAGACCTATCACCCAGCGCAGCCTGGCCTATCATGCATCACCTGCATGGCTGCCGGGGCTGTGGAGCAGCCCTGGGGCCCATTCCCCCGCCAGGCCAGCCCCTGCTGGGCTCAGAGGTGGAGGAGGCACTGAAGGCTGCTGACCGTTTCCTGCTGCCTGGGCTGGAGGAGGAACTGGAAGAGGCTGTGGGCCGTATCCACCTGGGATCCCAAGGTGGCCCAGAGTCAGTGGGTGAGGTATTCCGCCTGGGCCGGCCTCGGCTGGCTGCCCACTGTGCACGCTGGATCCTGGGGCCGGGGCAGTGCCCACGGAAGCGGGCTCTGGCCTTAGTGGGGCTGTTGGAGGCAGCAGGCGAGGAAGCAGGTCCCCTGACTGAGGCTTTTCTGGCTGTGGTGATGGGAGTTGAAGTGGGGAGCAGGGGTCCCAGCCTAGACTCTTGATATGCCCTCGAGGGGACCCAAGAATGAATTGGCAAGAAGAAGGCCTCCCTTGGAGTGGCACGGGGAGGAGGCTAAGCAGGAGTCACCACTGAGGACCGACGAGAGGATGGAACTGGGCCCCAGGACAATGGGCTGTAGACTCAGGAGTGAGAAGCCGAGACGGAGGTCTGGGCATGGGGACTGCGAGATGGAGAAGAGCCCAGCCTTCTGGGGTTGGGATTAAAACTTTGGAGTTGGATATTCAACTGCACCATTGAGAACTATCTATGGCACCATGATTCTTATTATATTTTTTCTGAATTACAGTTTAAAACAAGGATTGTACCCTATTCTACCCTTGTTAGTCTTGTTTTAAGCATTTACTCCATCTACAACAGCATTGTATACCTCCATTCCACATCCAAAAAGGTGTGCACTGTAAGAAGTTAACATTTTAAATAAAAATGACAGCCCTGTCAAAAAGAGGAGAAAGTTCAAGAACCTTCTGTACTAAACACAATTTGCAACGTTTTGTTATTTTTTTCTGTGTTTAGAATGCTGAAATATTTTTGAAATTAAATAAAAAGTGTTACATTTAAATAAAAAAGTTATTGCTATTACTTAATAGATTCATTGGTTATTCACACTAATCTGAACCCACCCATATCCCTGTGAAATGCTGTTGGGTCCTTTGGAGGTGGCCTTAGTATGGCAGTGACAACTCAGGGAACTGGAAATGAGCCAACGGTCATAAATCACAAAGCCTTTTACAATTCAAACATGATGGGAACTATATGCCATTTTGGGGGTGATCTGAAAAGCACATGCTTTGGAGTCATTTTGATGGATTAAGTATTTTCCCTGAATCATCTAGTTTAGAAGATTAAAACTTGATTATAAAATACCCAAATGTTTTTAGATGTAGAAATAGTTGAGCATAAATCAAATACTACAGGTTCATGAGAAAATAATCAAGAGACCAAGTGATGTGGTATTCTTTTAGGTCTGATATTGGAACTAAGAAACATTACAATAGTTTATTGTTCATAGAATAATATATTCTTGCAGAATTGTTTTGGAATGCAGGCACTACCCAGAGTTGATTGGTGCTTGGCAACACACCAAAATAATCCCAATGATGAAGGAAAGTTATGAGAATGTAAACTTTCCCCCCAATACCTTATGTCTCATTGACTTCAAATCCAGATAGAAGTGGTTTTATAACTTTTCTATGATTGGAAGGCACTCCAGGATAGAAGCTCTCTGTCAGAAAAAGTTACCAGATTGTCCAGATCAGTGAGGCTTAACTTTTAGGATCACAGATCCCTTTAAACAAATTTTGTGGAAACACTTAAGATCTCCATCTATATATATAAAAGCCATTCGACCAGTAGCTGTGACGTGCACTGACCACCAGGGGGCAGATACTCAATACACAGGCATAGAAACATGGAACACTGATGAATCTCAGAGGGAAGGGGGGAAGGGAGATGGTAGGAAGAGATTAACCAAAGATCTTATATGCATACTAGAGGCCTGGTGCATGGATTCATGCACCAATGGGGTCCCTCAGCCTGGCCTGTGGGGATCGGGCTGAAACTGGCTCTCTGACATCCCCTGATAGGTCCCGGATTGTGAGAGGGTGCAGGCCAGGCTGAGGGACCCCACCGGTGCACGAATCCATGCACCAGGCCTCTCCTAATAGGATGGAGAAGAGCCCAGCCTTCTGGGGTTGGGATTAAAACTTTGGAGTTGGATATTCAACTGCACCATTGAGAACTATCTATGGCACCATGATTCTTATTATATTTTTTTTTAACCCCAAATGGCTAGAAGGTGCCATTATAGGTTCTTGGTTGTTATAACCAATCCCAGTGGGACTTGTGATGTGATGGAAGAAATCCTAACTCTTGTACCCTAGCAGCTCTTTCTCCTATTCTCTTCAACAGCTGCTCCTTAATGTATTATTATTTTCCACAATTTTTCCATTGAAGTAAGATATGTCTCCTTATGATTACGTTTTTATTAATTATCATGCCACTTAGATGGGTTAGTAAGGATGAATATTTCTTTGTTCTCCATTTGTGGATGAGAAAATTATTGGCTAGAGCAATTAAGTGGTTTAGTCAAGGAGGGGAAGAACAGAATTAAATCCCATGTACCTAGAGTTCGAGTCTCTAGATCCCAACCTCCTTGCTGAGGCCAAATTAGGACACGATTTGACATGGTTTCTGGAGACCACAGAGATTCCAGGGGATCTAGTCTTCTCCCTTCCCATGTGGACCAGCCAGTGAGAAAGTAGCAGCATCATATGGCCCTGCTAGCTATTGAAGACCAACCTCTTTCCCGTTGCCTTTTAAGGAGTACTTGGTGTTTTCTCTCTTTATAAGCTTCAATTAGGTTTTGGTTATGGGGGGCTTATTAGAATAATTTTATTGATGCTTTAACACATTTTCTTAGCTGGAAGCTAGTTTAGGAGCCAGTTTGAGAAGCTTGTAAATCAGAACTGCAAGGATTGGTCTTTCCCTAACAAATTCTGACTGATTGGCTTCCTAATGTTACATTAATTTTTGTCATTTTCCTGGTAGACTTTTCTTCCCTGACAAATCCAAGCCCTGTTATCTTGAAGAAGAAGAATAAATTGGAAAATAGAACATATGGAAAATAATTGTTTGCAGCACAGTCTTTTAAAGTCTTCAAGCCCTGAGGCGTAGTCTAAGCGCATGAGGGTGCCCTGATCCACTGTCAGACATCTAGTACCTTGAGGGCAGGGAATGCGCCAGGATGTGCAAGAGCTCCCACGGTCAGGACAGCATGGCCTGCAGGAGCGGGGTGCTTCACCCTCCCTTCCCAGGTCTGGAGACCCATGATGTAATTTTTCTTAAGTAACTTATTTATTTTAGAATAGTTTTAGATTTACAGAATAATTACCAAGGTAGTGCAAAGAGTTCTCATATATTTCACACCCAGTTATTCCTTTTCTTCATATATTACACTTGTGATCATTAATGGTCCAAGACTGATACTGTATTATTATTATTTTTAAAACATATTTTATTGATTTTTTACAGAAAGGGAGAGGGATAGAGAGTTAGAAACATTGATGAGAGAGAAACATCGATCAGCTGCCTCCTGCACACCCCCTACTGGGGATGTGCCCGCAACCAAGGTACATGCCCTTGACTGGAATCGAACCTGGGACCGACCCTTCAGTCCGCAGGCTGATGCTCTATCCACTGAGCCAAACTGGTCAGGGCTGATACAGTATTATTAATATTAACTAAAATCCACAGTTATTTAAATTTCCTTCGTTTTCCCCTAATGTCCCTTTTCTGTTCCAAGATCCCACCCAGGATACCACATTACATTGGCTCATCATGTCTGTCTCCTTAGGCTCCTCTTGGCTATGGCAACTTTTCAGACTTTCCTTGTTTTCTATGACCTGGACAGTTTTGAGGAGTACTAATGAGATATTCTGTAGAATGTTCCTCAGCTGGGATGTGTTCCTCATGATTAGATTGGGGTTGTGGGTTTTGGAGAGGGAGACCACAGAAGTAAAGTGCCATCCTTATCATGTCATATCGAGGGTACTTATAACCAGCATCACTGTTGATGTGACCTTGATCACCTACCTGGCTGAGGTCATGTTTGTCAGGTTTCTCCACTAGAAAGTCACTTTTATACCCTTTTCTGTGGTATACTCTCTGGAAGGAAGTCATTCTGTGCAGCCCACACTTAAGTGGGAAATTGATTCTATATCTCCTTGAGAGTAGAATATCTACACAAATTATTTGGAATTCCTCTGCATGGGATATTGGATTTGTCTTTTCTTTCCCAATTATTTATATATTCAGTCATATACCAGTAAGGACTTATGGATATTTACTTTTTACTTTGAGTAATCCTATCTAATAAAAGACAAAAAGGGTAATTAACCATACCTCTGCTACGCTTCCCATTGGCTAATCAGTGAGATATACAAATTAACTGCCAACAAAGATGGCGGC
>NW_005361873.1:3817739-3837679 GCF_000412655.1 Myotis brandtii | reverse complement strand
TGTCTCTGGTGTGTGGGCAACAGTTTTATCATTCTCAGTGTAGCCACATAGACAGAAATGCCAAAATAAAAAAAGGGTAATGACTACCACAGATTAGGACAGTTTAAAAGTCTGGGGTCCCTTAGAGAAACAATCTGCTATGCCTGAAACTTGGCAGGCACCACTGATCAGGACAGTGGCCCTGGTCACCAAGAAAAGATGTGACATGTTCACTCTGTTTATCATGGCTAGAGGCATGTAATACATTTTAGCAGGATTCCCACTAAAATAGTTAAAAATTGTTTTGGTGCTTAAAGCACTGTTAGGTTTAAGTATGCTTCTTTAGAATTTACATTTGTTATGGGCCCAGTTTGCTAACTCCAAGGCTTCCCACTGAGATTTCTTAGAAGCCCCAATTTTGTAAAAAAAAAAATAAAAAAAATAAGCTGCTTAAAAGGGGATTTGAATTTAATGAATTTCTGGACAAGGTCCTCTGAAGTCCCCTTAAGCTGCTGTGTTACCCTGACAGGCTTTGCCTTGGCCCTTGGCCCATGGCAGCCAGAACTCCCCTGTTCCCAGGCCTGGGGAAGTCTGTTGCTCATTGAAGCCCAAGGAAGCAGCTTCCAGCCAGGCAGTGGGTCTGAATACCTTGCACCCCAAAGGTTTCTTCAGGGATCAGAGCAGTGTGCCGCCCACCTCGGCCGCTTAGTCCCTTGCCCTCCTCTCTTTCTAAACAGTCAGGTTTGGGGGCAACAATACTGAGAGGCTGAGGGAGAACACAGGACAGGTGCTGTCTTTACTTTTTTCTCCTTCTCCTCCCCCTCCTCCCTGACCCTTCTTCCTTCCATCCCTCTCTCACTTGTTCAACAATATGCTGGCAGCCTTACCAGGTGCGGGCACAGTGCTGGCCCTGAGCACAAAGCAGCTGCCAAAGGAGGCGTGGCTTCTGATATCTCTGAAAACAGACATTACACAACATGCTCAGTTACTCAGTGATTTAATAGCAGTGTGTTAGGTGCTGGCAGAGTGGGATTGCGCCTCTTTGGTGGAGGTAGGATGAGCCTTCCTAGCTGGTGGAGGTCTGAGGGATTTGGGTGCTCACTTCTCATTGCTACAGCTGACATTCCAGAGCACTCATCGGTCAGGGCCTGTGCCGAGCACTTTGCTTGTGCTGTCCCATCTCGTCCATATCACACCTACTATTCTTATCTTCATTTTACAGATGAGGATCCTGAGATTCAAAAAGGCTAAGTCACTTGTCCAAGGATACGGACGAGTTGAGTGAATGTGTCAGGAGTTGCCCCTGAGGTCAATCTGGATCCAGAACCTGTGCTTATTACCACATAGTAAGTACCCTGCCTGCCTCCTTGTTTGGCTGGTTTCACAAAGTGAAAGTGGGGCAAGTGATCAAATAATGAGTAAAGGTGTTCTCGTGATCAACAGTAAAATCATTGCTCCACTCATTTCATCAGCACAGTATTTAAAAGGATGACCGAAGATTTCTCTTTATGAACCCCACAGGTGAACGGTGGTCCTTGTCTGGGCCTTTCAGGGATGGGTTTGAATGAAGCAGTCTTGCCTGTCCTAGCCACTCGCAGTTACTGTGCCACAGAGAATGTTCATTGAATATATGTGACAACGCTTGTATTTTGATTAATTTCGTTTCCTTAAGACCTTTGAATCCTCCTCTCCATCCCCACTGTCACTGCCTTTTCTTTTTTTCCTGACTCATTATCTCTTCTTTAGACCATTGCAATGGAATCTTAGTTGGTTTTTCTGCTCACCTCTTTTCAATCTATTTTCTATCTATTGCTTCTGCTTAAAACCCGTTAGTGAATCCCCATTGTTGATGGAATAGAAACCAGCATAGCTACTCATGGCCTGCTAAGACCTGCTCTTCCTCCCTCCTCAGTTTCATGTCCACCATACTTTGTTCTTCAACCCCCACCCCTATTACCTAGCCATTCTCCGAAGGGCTCCATTGAATACTCACCTCCAACATTTCACCTGTTGACCCTCTGCCTTTGCTGTTAACCTGATTGATCTTTTACTCACTCATCAGTTCATGGCTCTGGTGCTCCCTGCTTTCTCCTTCGTTGCTCATCCCTTCCTCTGTGGACTGTTGAATGTAGAACATACCTCTATTATTGTATTCATCACAATGTTTTGCAGCAGTCAGCAAACTTTTTCTGTAAAGGGCCAGAGAGTCAATACGTTTGGCTTTGCGTCAAAGACCCTGTGGTCAGATCTGAGGTTGTAATTGGAAAACTGCCATAGACACCATATAAACAAATGGGTGTGTCTATGTTCCTATCAATGTTACAGATAGTACAGGCAGTGGCTGGATTTACCCCACGGGCTGTAGTTTGCTGACCCCTGCTGTATTCAAATCAAGTAGTTTACTTGTCCCTTTTCTCACTAGCCTGAGTTCCCTAAAGGAGAGAGTTGGTCTTATTCATCTTTCTATTTCTCAGTATCTAATCTGGGCCTGACACATAATAGCTGCTTAATAATAAGTGCTGAACAAATAAATATGCTAATAAATTAATATCAAGTTGGGAACTAAGCATTTAATGCATCGAAAAGAACCTTGACTGAGTGAATCATGATGAAAATAGAAACAAATCAAATCTGCAAGGTGGAGAATACATCTCTTTTGTACATGTCAGAGGACTCTGGATAGCACCTGTGATATGATCTGGATCAGTATGATTAGGAAGCTTTACTCCTTCCACTTATTGTCAGGCTGCCAAGAATGAAAGAAGCCTGAGTCCTTGGGTGAGTGGGACCAGTTCTCCCCAATCTAAGTCTCTAAATAAACAGTGTTAAAGCCCAGGAGGAATGTTATTAAATGTAGATTCTGCTTCATATCTACAACTTTCTATAGAGGAATTCTTAGTTGCTGGAAGCCGGTCCACCCTTGCTGCTTGACACAGTCGCTGCAGGGAAGAAACATCTGCACAGCTTATGTTTCAAGGGACCTGGCGTACATGGCATATGTTTGCTCCCCCTCTTAGTGCTATGTGTATTAAACAGGACCACCTCCCAGAGAAAGGTTGTTTCCGAAAGGTGAGGATTTTTCCCTGGAGTTAGGGATTAACAGGACTAAGGAAGGGAATAAAACCCCTTAACTAAGTGCCAGGTGGGTAGTTAATCACTTTAACTACAAACAATCACACTTAAGCTACATAATATTTACTTAGGATAATCTCCTTCAGTTACTTCCTTGTAGCTTAACAGAACAATAGAGTAGTGACCTTGGAATGGAGATAACAAACGCCCTAACCTTTGGAATAGAATGGATAGGATTAAAATCAACTGGTATAAATACAGATGTAACAGGACAATAAAGAGAGAACCTGGCTATGCTGATCAACTGAACGCTGCCTCCGTGTCATTCCTTCTTCGCCGACTCCATCCACACCTTTGGGAACCCCTTGACCTGTTGGGGCTGGACCCCAACACTTAGTCACTGATGGGGTTTGCTCAAGGAAACCTTAGGGTTAGGTAAAAAAAAAAAATCAGCCTTTGCAATTTAGGATTGGAAGCTTGTATACCCTAGGATTTACTGACACTACAAGAGCTGGTCAGGCCTTAGTAATTCAGCCTAAGGGTCTTTGTGGATGATCAATGTCTTGTGGTGGGAAAATTTATAGGCTTTCTAAGTAAGATCTGCTTTCTAAGTCAACTACATGGAAAATTCACTTACTTTGTGCATCCCATTCCTTGACAAAGCCAGATAATGGAGAAATTGGTAAGCTACCTAAGGAAAGCCAGTCACCACATAACGGGTGTTTAAGATATGTTTTTTAAAAGAAATTTTCAATGTTACAGACATCTTATTGAGCCAAGGCAAAGACATAAAGAGTTATTTTTTAAAAAATTATCTTCAATTGAATTTGTTGGGGGTGATTTTAATAAAATTAACCCCCAAGAGTTATCTTGAGTGTAGCATTTTGGTATTGAACTTTGATTTGGTGGGAGAGAGAAAAACCAAGGGCACACAATACATTTATAAATTTTTTCCTTATGTAAAATGGAACAGAAGAACACAGAACGGACACTTTGATTGGAAAAGGGAACAAATGGTCTGTACTTAACTGAATTGGATTGATTTTCCTTCTTACTGAATACTTTCCTCTATTTTGTTCCATTTCAGTTTGCTTTGCAATAGCAAGTCTAACTTCTCCCATAAGATTTCACATGATGAAGAAAATAAAAGCAGAGAGCCATTTTTGTAAGAATCCAAAAACCAGTTTGATAATCCTAGTCCACTGATAGATATCCTATAATATTTTCAGTCCAAACGTTCAGATTTCCAAAATTCCATAAACCCATAAAAACAGGTAGCAGATATTTACCCTTTCAGTTGCACTAAACAGAGATTTGCTGGGTATCTCCTTCATGGCCCCAGGTAACAAGCTATAAACTAGGGATCCAATAAAGACTGAACTTTTCTAGGAGCTCACAATCTGGTTGGGAAGTGTTCCGGTTATCTGTTATTGAGTAACAAACTACCCCAGACTTAGTGACATAAAACAATTATCATTTTGTTTGCAGATTCTGTGTCTCAGAAACTCAAACAGGACAGTGGAGTTGGTTTATTTCTGCTCCACAGAATTTGGGAACTCAGCTGGGAAGGCTCCAGTGGCCGGGAGGGACATGAATGGCTGGGCTGGAATCACCTGACGGTTTCCTTCCTCCTGTGACTGGTACCTGAATTGAGATAACTTGAAGTTTGGGTTCGGCTGGGACATTGATGGGAACATCTACATGTGACGTTTCCATGTGGCTTCAGTTTCTTCTATCATGGCTCTGGAGCTGGAAAGGAGCACCTGAGAGCTTTTCAAGAGACCAAGATAGAAGCTGAAAGAGCTCTTTCGAACTAACCTGGAAGTCATGCATTGTTACTTCTTCTGCATTCTGTGGCTGAAAGTAAGTAGCTATGGCCGCTCCAAATTCAAGGGGAGAGGAATTAGACCCCACCTCTTGAAGGTGGAATAACAGAGCACATAAGAAAAGCATGGGGGATGTGTTGCAATTGTCTTTGAAAAATCTAATCTGCTGCAGGGAATTATACATGTACACAATATCAAATGTTTCAGTTACCTATTACTGGGAACAGTCCACTCCATAACTGATGGCCTTGAAACAGCACTTACCTATTATCCACTGGGTGGTTCTGTGTCATGTGTGTTGAATGGGGTCACTCATGTGACTGTATTTAACTAGAAACTCGGAATGCCCAAGATGGCTTCACTCTTGAGTGGTGCCTCAGGCATGGTTGGGGCCCCTTGGTTATCTCCCACATTGTCTTTTGTCATACAGTGGTCTAGTCCAAGGTTCTTATATGAGGTCTGTTTTCTTCTAAGGCCTAGAACTGACACAGGTTGATTACTTCCACTGGATTCTGTTTAAGTCACAAGGCCAGCCAGAATTCAAGGAATGGGAAATGCACTGGAGGAGTGGCATGTGCATATAAGGATGGGGGACATTATTGTTGATTGTCTTTGGATATAATTTACCACATTGAGGTATCACAAAAGTGCTCTAAAATTTCAGATGAAGGATCAGACGGTTTTGCCAAGTTGTTTCTGAAGGTTTCTGTGTCAGGCCATGGGGAGGCATGGGTTTAGGACCAGGCATGGTTGGTAATGGCTTTTCTAGTGAAGATGTGACATTTGAAATGTGAGTATTCAAGGTAGACAATTTGTGGAAGCATTGTAGGCAAAGGACATTGCCTGCTCAAGGACAAGGAGCCTGTAATGTGCATGGGGAAGAGAGGCAGGTGCAGTGCAGCTACAGCATCATGTATATTGGGGGTGGGCATGTGGTGCAGTTGGGGTAGAAGGAACACCAGGAGATCAGTGTATGCTCAGGCATGTTTATGAAGGACTTTGTGGATCCTGCTGAGGTTTAGTACTCATTATATTAGAACATAAACAGAATTTTTAAAAGGTGGAATTGTAAAAGATAAACTCAAGGGAGGGAGATTAGATGTAGGGAGAACATTTGTGATGATATCATGACAGCGCAAATGAGCTCCAATGAAGATTTGCACCATATACAAAATGGGGCAAGATACAGAAAAGGCAAAACCATTTGTGCAGAGAAACTAGGCATATAGGGCCAGTGTATATATAAGCTGAGGGCTATTGGGAAAGTAATCTGCCATTATCCTCTTTTATATATTATCATTCTGGAATTCTGCCATTACACTAGTATATTGTATTAAGACTTTAGTCCCTAAAGCAGACCCTAATGTCCATGACTCTATCAGAACAATTTCTTTGAAACAAAAAACCAAAGGAGTGTACAACTGGTATGGAGCTTTTGGAACTGATGCCTTGAGTGTACTAACATTAAGATAAGGTATAGTGGATCTAACAATACTAGAGGAGTTTTACTCCTATACTAGAGGCCCAATGCATGAAAATTTGTAGGCCTTCCCCTGGCTCCTGGCACCAGCTTCCTTCCAGCACCGGGGACCTGGGCTGCTTCCCTCCTCCAGCTGCCTGCAGGCACCCGGGACCTGGACTGACTTCCCTCCGGCACCAGATTCATCAGGAAGGACTTCTGGAATTGGTAGCGGAGGTACGGCTAATTACCATGTTTCTCTATTATTAGATAGGATAGGTGCAAACTTCTTACCACTGCAGAGGTGTTTACAGTAGAATGGACTACCTTGACAATTAGCATATTACCCTTTTATTATTATAGATAGGTGCAAACTTCTTACCACTGCAGAGATGTTTACAGTAGAATGGACTACCTTGACCTAAGTGTTGTCTTCTCCTATGCAAAATATATATGCATTTTGTGGCATCTCAGACCATAGACTTGTCTGCACTTACCACTTATTAACTTGGGCAATCACTATCACTAACAAGAAAGTTGTTCCAAAAGATTGAGCACAGAAGAGATAGTAGGTGGCCTTCCAGAGAAGGAGAGTGTCATGCTCAATAGTTGGAACCCAAAGTTTTGTGGGGTTTTTTTTTTTGCTTATTCAAATTTTGACATTTGGAGAGTATGTTTATTCCCATTGTGCATTTGTTCTTGTTCCATGTGGTTTATTTTTAACATCCATAAACTGTCAGGCCCTTTGCCACTGAAATTAATCTCCAACAACTACTCTATGGGAGGTATTTTGGTCATGAGGGAATGTGTTTCCAATTGTTGCCTTTCCTGATAGCATCATCACGTGTAACGAAAAGACCTAGGATCCGAGTGCCACAGTGAATTAGATCAGGGCATTCTGGGATAGTATTTAGACAGACACTTTGGATTGATTCCAAATCTTGTATTAATAAGGCAAATATCTCTCTAGGTATGCCTGAATTTCATCTATAGTAAACTTTCTGTTGTTTGTCAGAATTCTATTAGCTGGTACTGGCATACGATTGCAGCACAGTGACATTTCCTGCTAACTATGTTGAGTATAAGGTCCAGAAATATCTTGAAGAAACTTTAGCTGACTCATCAAAGAAAGGTTATTTTCTTTTTAGAGTACTCAGTAGTAAGTGTATTTTATTATAGTCTAAATTGCTAATTCATATATGGAATGTATGATAACTCTCTATTCACCAGAGCACCTCCCTCTGCAACCAGGCAAGATAACTAATAATTTATGATAAATTCTTTGAAACTCAAATTCTTAGCCTACGTGCCTTTTTTTTTTACCATGTTTTTGTTCAATTCTATGCTTAACACTCTCAGTGACTTAAATGGTAAAAAATTATCCACAGTTTATCTAAAACTCAAACAGCTGTTGTCTTTACATTTTTATTAATATATATTATTAATGTTTTCAACACAATTTTGCTGCTGGGGTGAGTGTTTGCTTGTGTGTGTGTGGATTGTATGTACACATGCACACACACATGATTCTTCTCAGAGGCAGTTGTTGGCAGATAGAAAAATGATCTGAGAAGCAGATATATGACCTCATTTTTTTTCCTGGATAGTTTGCAATTTGGATTTAGGCTCAAAGGATTAAGTGTTTTAGCCTGTGATGATTTCACAGACGCCAATTGCCTAGAACTTCTAATCTATACCCTTAAGCTATTTAGTAATTTCTAATTAAAGAAATTATAGAGGATATTGTGATCCCATTCTACTACGATGGAAAGCAGTGTGCTGCTTATATTTTTGGAACACCACTAGAGCCTATAAAACACTTCATACTTGCTTTAAACAGTTTGTTCCTCAACAGGAATATTTGGAAAGCAGTAGTGGCTGGATTTCCCTTTTTTGGCATTGGCTCTAATTTCATTTTTGCTGGCAGTTTTTGGTGAAAATGACACCCAGGGTAACATTATATGCATAACTATCTAGGGTGAGGATTATTATCTTTTAGCTGGGATTATTAAGCCATTATCTGACCACTGAAAACTTGATCATCCAAATAAAAGTGGGGCAAGAATAGTAGAGACCAGAGGTTGGCAAACACTCATATCTGCTGTGTCATGTTGCCTCCCTGTTCATTCACCCTACAAATATTGTTTTAGCACTTTGATGTGCCAGGCACTGGTTTTAGATATATCAGTTACAATCGTTAACAATCCCTGTTCTCATGAATTTTGCTTTCTAGGAGGAACAGATGGGAAGTACAAATAAACATTATGAGTAAGTAAAATGTGTGGTACATTGGAAGGTGATAATTGCTTTTGGGAGGTAGAAAGAGGGGACCAGGATAAAGGGGATTCTGGAGCTTTGGAGCTGGTGGGAGAGAGTTGCAATTTTAAGTGGCTATGTTAGGTCCTAGTGAGAAGTTACTATTTAATTTAATTAGTGAGACAACTAGTCTTGCATAAATATAGGTGTGTGTGGGGGTGGGCACGGGGGCAGGGGGTGGCGGAGAGGATGTTCTAGCGCAGGGAACAGACAGTGCAAATGCCCTAAAGTACAAATGTGCTTAGAGAGTTGGAGGAACAGCAAGGAGGGCAGTGGGGCTGGAGATAGTAGGCCATGAGGCCTCAGCAGTAAGTGGAGAGTCAATCCCATAGGATCTTCAAGGCTTTTGTAAGGCTTTTAGATTTTTCTCTGGGAGGAGAGGGAAACTATTAGAGATTTTGAAGTGAGTGAATAATCTGATGGTATTAGAAGGTAGCACCTTTGGTAGAGCCCTCATGAATGAGATTAGTATCTTATAAAAGAGGATCCAGAAGATCCCCAGCCACACCCACCAGGTGAGAGAGAACACAGAGAGCAGGTGCTGGCTATGAACCAGAAAAGAACCTTCACGCAACTGTGCTGGTGCCATGATCTCAGACTTCCAGCCTCCAGAACGGGGAGCAATACATTCCTATTGTCTATAAGATACCTTGTCAATGTATTTTGTTATAGCAGCCCAAACTGACTAAGACACATGACTCTAAGACTTCTGACCTGAGCAACTATAAGGAAATTGCAACCAACTGAGATGGAAAAACTGGGTATGAGTTGGCTTTAGTGAAAAGACCAGCAGTTCAGTTTTGAATATGTTTGAGATGTTCTTGTACAGTGTTTGAATATGTTTCTTGGATGTTCTTGTACAGTGGGGACTATGATGAATTCATGTCAGCTCTCGTGTCATTTAGTCATCCCTAAACCACTGAAAATTCACAGTTTGGAGATAAACTCCACAAGCAAACCAAAATATGCATCATAGATAGGTAAAAGCCAAAACTTCATTTTACCTACTAGTTAAGTTTTCCTTCAATATAATCTTCTAACTTTGCTTTCTCTTCAAGAGTCCAAATGATGGGGTCTCCTCTCCCTGCCCAGTGTCCTGTAGAATAGCATTTAAACAATAAGGAACTCCCAAAGCAGTTCTGGCTGGAGTCACCAAGAACTGACAGTAAATGCGAAATGTATTTCTGTTCTCTCAACTGCTCACTGTGGAGACTCCAGTTCAGCACTCCTCTCCTACACTTCCCTGTGTTCAGCTGTTCTGTTTTCTCCCAGTTTTCCATATATAAACAAAAGCCTCGCCAGGGAGTGCTGGGTTAGTAAGGAGGGAGGCATGGTGGTTGTGTCCCCCTCCTCCACCAGGTGATGGAGTAGCTGAGTTCTGACGGGAAACCCCTTCTGGTCCATGGAGTCCCCCTTTAGTAACCTAAATTCACTGAACAAATTGTGAAGTAATGGGCTTAACCATGTAAGTGTTAAATTTTGGTTGAAATGTTGTACTTACACTTTTCATTATTTTCTTCAGGAAATCTTTTTCTGGCACCATTTCTTTTGCTAATTTCCCTTACCTTTAGTCCAGGGTAAAACTGTAACATAATTTTCTGGATCCAAGCATTCTTAGTATAAGTTTTTGACACCAGTGGTCTTTGGCTCAATATATTCTCTTGTAGAGGCCACTATTACCGATGTCCACCTTCAGACCAGATCACAGGCATGAAGAAATCTCAGGGCTGTACATTGTTCCAGTTGTTTTTCACTTTCATCTAAATATTTTAATTTTATAAGTTCTTTAGCAAAAGACACTGATATAAAAATTATGGATTATTAACAGACTCAGAGAATATTTATGAAGCAAGTGTTACTCATTATAGGGAAACACAAAATAATATGGACTCCCTCCCCCAAATTTCCATTCTTTCATAGCTGTCATTCTAGTGGGATGAGACATAAAATTAACAAAATATGTAAGTAAAAATACATACTCTATCAGATGGTGGTGAGAATTATGGAAAAAATAAAGTGCCCAGGCCAGTGTGGCTCAGTTGGTTGGGTATTCTGTGCACCACCAAAAGGTTGCTGGTTCAATTCCCAGTCAGGGCATATGCCCAGGTTGCAGGCTCAATCCCCAGTAAGGGTCATACAGGAAGCAGTCAATTGATGTTTCACTCTTACATCAATGTTTCTCTCTCTCCCTCTCCATTTTTCTCTCTCTAAAAATCAATTAAAATTTTTTTAAAAGAAAAATGAAGGTAGTAAAAGTGTATAGAGAACGTTGGGGCAGAAGGAATGTTGCAATTTAAAAAAAAGATTGGGGAAAATGTTAAAAAGATATTTGAACCATGTAAATATGAGGCCCATTGCTTAAAGCACCAGCACAGTAAGTGCAAAGACCCTGAGGCAGGAGAAGGCCTGGCATGTTCAAATAGGAGAAAAGAGGCCCAGTGGCTAAGAGTGAAGAAAGCAAAGGAAAGAATAGTGGAGGGTGAGTTCAGAGACAATGGGGACCTTTTTGTCTGTCATGCTAACTTGGGCTTTTGTTTATAGTGAGATGAAAGGCATAAAAGGGTTTTGAACCCCAAAATGACACAATACAACATACGTCAGACAACATCACTGACTTCAGTGTTGTGAATAGCCTTGAGAGGGCAAGCGATGAAGTAGGCAACCGATAAAGAGGCCTTTGAAATAATCTAGATGAGAGATTATAAGGGTGGTAACAGAGGGTGGGGACCACTGGGCAGATTCTGGATAGGTTTTGAAAGCAGAGTCGGTAGAATTATTAATGGATTAGATGCAGGGTTTGAGAAAAGGGAGTTAAGAGTGACCCTAAGGTTTGGGAGAAAAGATCAGGATTTTAATTTGGGACATGAAAGATTTCAGATACCTATTAGGTATCCCTGTGGAAAAGCTGAATAGGTAGTTTGGAGTTCAGAGGAGAGTCTGGAGATGATAATATAAACTTGGGAGTTGTCTGTGCAGATGTCTATGCAGAAACCATGAAACTGGATGAAACAATGGGGTGTAGGTATGCCCAGAGAAGAGAAGGGGCTGAGGGGCCAAGATCTGGGGTTTCCATTAGTAGGTAGTGTTTGGTGCCCACACTTCTGACACCAAATATAGGGAGCTTTCCCACACCAACAACCAAGTTCTTCTACTCTCCAGATACCAGCTGGGTGTCCTACAATTCAATTCAATTCTGACACTAACCACTCGAAGTTAGCACGGACTTAACAAGTTTAAAGGCTCAGTCCCACAAGACTGCCCCTCACTTCAGAGTCAGTCACAAGTATTGGGTCTGCAGGTTACCCACATTTCTGTCTGACTTGACTAAAAACCAGGGCTTCCCACAAGTCCTCCCTCTCAGGTTCAGTAATTTGCTAAAAAGGCTCACAGAACTCAGAAAAATACTCTACTTATGTTTACTAGATTATTACAAAGGATACAACTCAGGAACAGTCAAATGAAAGAGATGCATAGGACAATGTATGAAGGAGGAGTATAGAGCTTCCATGCCCCTTCTAAGCAAGTCACCCTCCCAGATATGTTCACCAAGGAAGCTCTCCAAACCCCATCGTGTAGTATTTTCTATGGAGGTGTCCTCACATATACATGATTAAAGAAACCATTGGTGATCAAGTCAGTCCCAGCCCTTCTTCCCTCCCTGGAGGTCTGATGTGGAGCTGAAAGATCAAGCCTCTAATCATGCCTTGATCTTTCTGGCGATCAGCCCTATCTTGAATCTATCCAGTGGCTCCCAGGCACCAGTCATCATTCATTATCACACAAAAGACTCCCTTATCACTTTGGAGATTCAGGTTTTTTAGGACCTGTGTTCCAGGAACCAGAAATAAAGACCGAATATCCGTTACCATCTGTACCACAGGAGGTGAGGAAGACAGAGAGGGCAGGATGAGGAGACTGGAATGGAGCAGCCAGCAACAGGAGCACAGTATTCTAATGTTCATACATTGCTGTTTATAGTGATCTGGTTTTATATTTTAAATGATTGGGGTTATTAGCTCAATTAGAGTCCACAGAAAGATTCTCTTTTATTTGTATTCTATGAAGCTTCCTCAGTTTTATGAGAAGTTTTCACTTCATTGAAAGTACATTGAAGAGCTGAAAGAACATTATAAAATTCACTGACCCCAAACTGACAGCATACAGCCTGCCTGGAGCCAAGAAAATAGCCTATCATTGGGAAAAATGTTGATCTTGAACAAAAAGTCAGAGTGAGTGTGAGCTGTGGGAGAGAGGATCTGGGGGCTGCCGAGAGGCAGGTAACAGAAGGGCATGGTTTTCTATCTTCGTATAGCAATAGTGTTCACATGTTTAAATGTAGTTTCCAGATCATTGATCACAGTGTGGAGATCTGCGTGGAACATGATGGATTAAAAGGGAATACTTGAACTCCCCTAGTTTTCCCTGGAGCTAGATCAACACCTGGTCACTCCCACCCACACCTCCTGAGTCAGGCAGCAGACACTGATGTCTGGACAGGCATGTTTCCAAAGGTCTGTCTTGTTCCCGGCTGGTCCCCAGTGCTTAGTGCAATGCCAGGTACATCATAGCCACTCAGTACGCACTTGGTGAATGAATGAATGTTGAATGAACTCCTCAGTCTCACAGACTTGCAGGAAAAGGTTCATCAACTCTACATGACAGGTGAAGAATCCTCTCACGTTTCTGCACCTGTTGGGCTGGGAATCGTGCCCTTAATAAATTTGTTTAGCAGCTCTTGGGAAAGCCACGTCAAGCGATGGAAGGAGCTGGGAGTCTGGATCCCTGGATTCTAGTGCTAGCCCAGCCATCCCAGGATGTGTGACTTGGAGGTTAGATGAGGTACATAGCCTCTAGAAACCTCAGTTTCCTCCAAGGAAAAATTAGAGAACAGTACCAATTAATATTTCATAGGTTGTCTATTTCTTTTCTATTCTTTGTGGAGGAAGTGGGCCTCACTGGAATTCAAATACAAGTTTCCTTCTGATAATAAATATTCTATTTGGTCCAGTTCCTATCATCTCAGTAAAACAAAAATAAATCATTTTAGATTTGAAATATTTTAAAGATGTGTAATAAGTAAGAATTCTCTATATAATTTATCTTTATAATGTGTTGACTTTCTTCTGTGTTACATGTGAAATCTAACACCTTTCAAATGATTACTGCTCCATGAAGCATCCTCTCATCCTCCCAACCAGCAGTGACCTCCCCCTGGGGCTTCCAATAGCCATCTGTGCCTTCCTGATGGGACAAATGGTCTACCTCACAGCTCTTTGTATCCTCATCTTACTTCCATTACAGATTCTTAGGTATCAAGGACCTGGATCATTGGGTAAGCTCCTGAAGGTGTCCCCAGCACAGTCCTAATATTTGTTGAATTAAAATTTAAGAGTCGTAGAGAAGGAAAAGTAATAGCGAAGCTGGCCTCACAGTGCTTACAGTCTGTGGGCTAGTTTCAAACAAGGAAAAAAAAAATTTAAGAGAAAATTACTCATAGGGTGCATTTACATTGTAGATTATACAACACAATATGGGAAGTGTACATAATGTCAAAAATTTAAGTTCTTATTGAAGGTAAACTGTAATTTAAAAAATAAATAAATGAAAAACTTAAGTTCTTAATAGGAAAGCAAATTATAACTTGTTACCAATTTTTTAATTGAGATTAAGTAAAGCAATCAATTAAATGTGCCTAGTTTTTTTATGCATTTCAATGAAGAGAAACAACTAAAGTGAATGGATATTTAATTCCAAGTATAAGTGGGTGAGCAAAATTATTTATAATGAAAAAAACTGGAAGCAACTTAGCTGTCCAATAAGTTAAATAAATTAAGGTACTTTCATAAAATGTGATACTACATAACCATTAAAATTACGTTGGAAAAGTATTTTTATTCCTATAGAAAGGTGGTTGATATTTTATCTAAAATATAACAAAAATACATGTAGTATTTTACAGATCTGTAAAAATTATGTGTCTAAACACATTTACATACACACATATTTCAAATGTTACCAATGGGGATTATAATAATCTTCTTTCTCTTTTTTTTCAAAAAAAATCTGTATTCTTTAATTTTTCTATAATTGATCATGTGTTTTACATGTAAAATATGTGCACCAAAACTATGATAAAGAGAATTATGTCCTATTAAAAATGTACAAATGAAATTGATAAATACAGTACATAGAATCTGGGTTTTCCCCAAAAAATTTCTTATTTTTTTCTTAGGTTCTACAACCTAACACTTTAGTGCACAGCTCTGGGAAGACACAGAAATGAAGTTCAGTGATGCAGACCACAGATTTGAAAGTTGATTCATTCAGACACTATCTGCCTCAATGATCATTGGCAAATTATCTGGTTTCTTGTGCCTGTAACTAACAACATCTATAAAATGTCAAAAATATTATCCTGTCCTGAGTAGGTGAACTTTGAGAAACAGGCTTTGGAAAACTTGAGGAAAATGATTTAAAAGTGCAGTTCCTGCCAGTGACCCAGCCTAAGCATAGTGTGTGGAGTAATGAAAACTATAAGCCTTTAAAAAAATTATCTTTATTGTTGAAAGTATTACAGATGTCCCCTTTGTGATTTCCCCCCACCATTAACCCCCTCTATACTGCACACTCCCCTCCCAGACCTTCACCACTCTATTGTCTGTGTCCATGGGCTATGCATATATGCATATAAATTCCCCAGTTAACCACTCCCCACCCACCCCACCCAGTCCCACCTTCCCTCTGAATTCATCAGTCTGTTCTATTTTATAAGCCTTTCTTACTGAATCAGCCACACTGAGGTGCTGTGAGTGACACAAGTGTATCTGTTGCCCAAGCTGGATGTGGGAACACCATCTGCTAGGCTGGAAATGGGTGAATTCACCTTTTCTCTATTGCTCCCTCATGATGGGCTACGACATGAATGAACTTCCCTAGAAGAAAAGGAGGACCAGGACATCTGCTGGAGATGGCCACATTCTCATTAACAGGTAGAAACTTTGGGCAACGGAGATTTGTGGGGCAGGCCTTGTGCCTGGGGCACACTTTCCTAACGCCTTTTAGTAGAACTCCCTCTGTTCTTACCTCCTCAGCCACACGTTTTTCTTCCACCACACGAGAAGGTGGTCGAGCTCTAATTCCAGAAAGCTGACTATGGACCTAGAAAAGTCTTTCTTCCTTAGCCTCACACATAACAGGCCTGCCAGCTCTTTGATGAGACTTCCATGGTTTCCCTGCCCCCCTCCATTTCTGCTATCTTACTATTTCTTCTCATAACTAACCTCTAAGTCCTATCTTTGGTGATCCATGATTTCTCTTCAGAACCAGTTCTCTGTAGCTCCCCAAAACTCCCCAAATGCATGATCTGTGTTCTTGTTCTCTTGTCAGAGCCTCCTGGGTTTATTGCACATCACACTCTATGATTAGTGCTGACTTGTTTGTCTTTCCACCACTGGCCTTAGAGCTCCTAGAGGCAAGAACAGATAGATTCCTTCACCTCTCAATCCTCCTCCAAGTTGTATAGCCTGTGGGCACTCTTGGTCGAGCCATGAATGCCATCTCGCATTTTGCTAGGTAAGACATGGATGGATGAGCATAAATCTCATCATCCCCACCTGGAAAATGAAAGACTGATCACAATAATTTTTACAGTTTATCTTTTTATGGAAAGTCCCACTCTATGAAATTGAAAGGGTTGAGAAAATGTGAAGAAATTTGATCTTAGAGAACAAACTGAGTTGCAAAGAGAATCAACAGTTCACAACAACTAGATAATATCATCATTACCTGGGGATTTTAGGAGGAAAGAGTTTCTAATGAGTGTGTGTGATTACAAGTGGATAGGTATGCTTTTGTCTTTATACATGTGTGCTGTCACGCATCTTTTCTTAAAAAAAAAAAGGTAAATCAAATATTCCTCATTTTGGCCACCTTTTAAATCATACCTCTGAATCTTATATAATCTACCAGCTCTGGGCCAACTTTCTTTTGGTTCAAGTTCTTCACACCTGGGAGGGTTTTCATGACAAGGTCTTGCTGTAAGTCTTGGAGAGAGAGGCTGGAAGAAGTTTAATGGAACATGTGGCTTTAGTCACATTAACATCAGCACCTTTGGGTTCCCTAGTCTGGCTTTCACCTTCAAAGCCAGCTGTTTCTGAGCTCTGTTGATTGAACTCTGGGTAACAAGCTCCAGCAGCTGTATTAAAACTTGATAATGTCCCTGCCTCTGCTTTTATCTTTATTTACAGGAATCTCTAGGGGTATGATATGAACTTTTCTTTACTCAAAAACATAAAACCATACTAGTTGTTCCTCACCAATCTCCTCCCCTATCCTACCCAACCATTAGACTCAAGGCCTTCCCATTGCTATCTCTTCTGGGAGGCGGGCTATGTGGCATCCACTAGGGCACTGCTGTTCCCAGACATGTGGCAATTTGGTCATTTGGCCTTTTCTTTCTCCCTCCTTAAAAATTGGTTGCTTGCTAGACCGTGAATTGCAGGTGGCTATTAGAGGGTGGTCAATTATTCTAATTTGTTTTTAGGGGGCCAAGGTTTTGTGGTTTTTATTTGTGTGTGTATGTGGTTTTATTTTGTGTGTTTTTTTGTTGTTGTTGTTGTTATTGTTGTTTTAGATTATTCTAATTTGTTTTTAGGGGGCCAAGGTTTTGTGTTGGTTTTTTTTGTGTGTGTGTATGTGGTTTTATTTTGTGTTTTGTTGTTGTTGTTATTGTTTTAACAGTGGGATCTAATTTTAGGGCACAAAATTTAATCTATGCTCAGCTCATGTCAGGTATCAAAGGGTCCACTAGAGTATAGATAAGAAGTGGTTTATCAACTCAATGAAAACATTTGAGTGCCTACTATGTGCATGGCCCCATACAGGTGCACAAGGCACTCTCCCTTAAAGATAATGGGGGAAGAAAGATAAAATCCACAAAGTGATTCAGAGAACCATGGGGGGTTAGTTGTATAGTCTCTTGTTTTCTGTTCCAGGGATACTCAAACTGCAGGTTGCGTAAGAATCACCCAGAGAGCTTACTAAGTCAGAGACTGCAGGTTTAGTAGGTCTGAACAAGAACCCAGAACTGCTTGCTTATATGTACCATAGGGATAGAGGAGGGAAGAACCAGCACAGTCTCTAGAAGTGAAAAGTTGAGGTTAAGTGTGTAATTCTTCAAGTTTCTTGGCCTGAGTGTTGTTTTAACTTCTTTATGTGGGGCCTAGTGGGTCTTTCGGTAGATGGGGGAGATGATGCTCCAACTTGTTGTGACAGAGGGTTGGGATATTTGAATAGATCATGATCAGGAAGGGAGGTATTGTAGACCAGAGAAAACCTGTAAACAAAATCACTGCCTCTGAGATGACCAGAGCATATGTCGGGGAGCATTGAGCAGACACTGAATGGGGTAGAGAGTACGTCCTCTTATTGCAATGGCTGTAATTACTGGGATGCATAAGAATTCTTGACATCTGCCTTGCTGGCTGGTACAAAATAGGAACCAGGTTCTTAGCTCATAGCCTCTCCATGTTCAGCTTTTTGGGCTATTACATAGTGAGATGGGTACAATTTCAAATGTTCTCTGAATGTTTTGTTCACTCTAGTAGAGAAGCTGAGCTCCATTCAGTCACATATGTAAGCCTCGTCTCCCTCCCTCTTTCCAACCATATGACCACTGTATTGACAAATGTCAATAGGAAAGTCAGATTGATAGATGGGTCTGACACAGATACCATCCAAACAAATCAAATGAAGTTTACCTCTAACTTTTAAATATCTCCCAAAAGATATAGAAGAAATGTATATAAGGTATAAGCTTACAGACCCCAAAACCTTACCTCAGGGGTGCTACACAGTTATGGATGACAAAGTCTATGCAAATACAGATTACATTAGACTTATAGAAACTAAATTTACCCCCAATCCCAGCCTTCTCTACAAAGAGAGGTTCTGCATTAAGTCTAGTGCAGGTGTGCGTCAGGACCACCTCACCTGAGCCAGGTAGGTGCATCCCACCAATCCTGCAGTTGCACTGGCTATAACATGACCACAGAGGGTGGTGCAGTACAGCACATGGGCCTGATCACCATCCTCATCTACCACCCAACCTCCCAGACCATCCCAGCCTTGTTCACAACCTTGCCTGAATCATAGCTGCAAACCTCAAACCATTATTGATATCATGCCCAAAGCCCTCAGACGAACTCTAGGGCCTTTCCTGCAACTTCTTCTTTCTTTTCCTAATCCAACAAAAATCTAGTAAACCCCTCTGAAGCATCAGGCACACAGTTTTGTGATGTGGAGAGCAAGATAAATAAAAGTCAGCTTTTTCACAGTCTAGTAGGAAGAAAATGTGCAGACAAGTAAGAGCAATAAACAGAACACAGGCAAGGTTCAGTGGAGGCCCAGAGGTCAAAATTAATCCTATTTGGGGTTTCTCCAGAAGGTGGCAGTATCCCAGAGGAGGCAATTCTAAGTTGTGTATTTCGCAAAATACACAAGAGATTTTGTGGGTCAGGCCCACAGGTTGGACACAGTTATTCCAGGCCCAGGGATGCTATGTGGAAGAGCACCTGGCACAGGACAGTGCATTTAAGGAACAACAAGGTGTGTTAAATCATGAAAACAACAAGGTGTGAGTGTAAGGTGAGGAGGGGGCAGTGGGTGACGGGATATTGGGCTGGGAGTGGGCCAATGATACCTTCACGCTCCTATACTTTATTCTCAACAAGGAAGCTGGAGTCATCCTGGTCCAGCCCCCGGTAGATTGGATAGTTTGAGCTGCTTTTGGCAGAGCCGTATCTTCTTTCACTGAAAGGTCAAACCTGCATTTGTTTATTTCTTTTACTAAGTTTTCTTACCAATATGCTCTTGTGTAATTCATACTGAAAGCTGGACAATTTCATGCCAATATGAACCTGTGTCTCCTTGCTGAACATGGAGAGGTGCAGGAAAGGAAACTGCCGGGAGATGAGGTCAATGTCAAATGCAGGAAATGACTTTCTCACTTCAATTTCTTTTAGGTTTCATGATCTGGATGATAGGAGCGGGTGAGCCATTGGCTTTCCAATCTTCCCCCACTGACTCTTACCCACCCACACATGTATTTACTAACTATTTAAGGGCCAGCATGAGCTTAGGCCTAGGGGTGCAGTGATGAGAAAGACTGAGGTAGTGCCCTAAGCGGTTTGGCTCAGTGGATAGAGCATCAGCCTGCGGACTGAAGGGTCCCAGGTTCAATTCCGGTCAAGGGCATGTACCTTGGTTGTGGGCACATCCCCAGTGGGAGG
>NW_005361873.1:3813697-3817501 GCF_000412655.1 Myotis brandtii | reverse complement strand
TCAGTGGATAGAGCATCAGCCTGCGGACTGAAGGGTCCCAGGTTCAATTCCGGTCAAGGGCATGTACCTTGGTTGTGGGCACATCCCCAGTGGGAGGTGTGCAGGAGGCAGCTGATCAATGTTTCTCTCTCATCAATGTTTCTAACTCTCTGCCCCTCTCCCTTCCTCTCTGTAAAAAATCAATAATATATATATATATATATTTAAAAATTGAAGTAGTTCTTCCCTCAAGGAGCTTGCAGAGAAGATGAGTGATGGCTGAGGGCCATGAGGGAGCAGTGTAGGGTTTGCAGGGGTTCAGCACAGCCCAGGGCTCCAGGATGCCTTCCTGAAGGAGGCATTTCTAAACCGACTTGCTAGGCAAGGGGATGTGGGGATGCAGAGACAGTGGAGGGGGTTGTTGCTTTAGCGCATGAAGACCTGAAGGAGGAAAGAGAGATGGGGCATGAGAAGAACTAGAAAAAGTTCTTCATGTCTGAAGTAGAGAGGGGTGCAAGGTAAGCTGCAGAGGTAGGCATGGACCCTGTGGGCCTTCATAATTTGTACTAAGGATTTTATTTTTATCCAAAGAATCATACATGGTGGGGAGTGGTCTGAAAGGAAGTAACATGAGCTGATCTCTTGTGTCATGTGGGCTGTGATCGTGGATTGTGTCCTCTCAGGTATGTGACATCTCACAGTGGATCCCAGGTACAATTCTCCTTCCTTATTAGAGTCAGTGTCATCACAAATATGAGGGGAAATCATCAGCTGGAAAGGTTATAAGCTCTTCTCTAATCTTTTTTGGGTTATGTACAGAATCATTTTACTAAATCCTGTGCATCTCAGAGTAAATCTAATTATAGCTCCAAGTTTATTGTCAATGATCACATTAATAGATTTGGGAGCATCCTTCCCAGAAAGTATGAACAGGAATCGCATTGGACCGGTTTTATGAGCGTGTGCTGGAGTGTCCAGGTGCAGTACACACTCCTATCATATGGGAAGTTCCAGATTCCACAAATCTGGATGCCTGTCCTCCCTTGGCCACCCTCAGCAGCCACATGCTTGTAGTTCAGCGGTGTAGTGTGTTACTCATACATCAAAGGGGAGAGGTGAGGACGTGGGAGGATGGGTTTAAAAAGTGCTAATATTTAATGAAACCAAATAATAGAAACTTGATACACTATGTGGGGACAAATACAGGTTTTCTGGTAATATCATGTCTCAGAACAACAGACCATTGTTTTTTCAGATTTTTGACATTGAGGTTAACCATAACTATTATATATTCTTTTTTTGTATCATATAAACTTTATGAGTCAAAGTCAAATTAAATTTGGAATATCTTGAAAGGAACTTGGTATATTTATTCAGTGATCTACAATTCTTTGGGATAGCAATATCTTCATTTTGGTGTATTTTTCCATTTTATCTTTTCTTTTACTTTATAAACAGTGCTTATTATAATATACTAGAGGCCCGGTGCACAAAAATTTGTGCACTCGGGGGGGAGTGGGGGTCCCTCAGCCCGGCCTGTGCCCTCTCGCAGTCTGGGACCCCTCGGGAGATAACGCCCTGCTGGCTTAGTTGCAGCTGAGAGGCTGGCAAGTGAGGCGGGGAACGTTGGAGTCTGCAGCAAGCAAGCCTCGTGCTCGCTTCAGTGCCTGGCTGCCGGCCGCCATCTTGGCTGACAGTTAATTTGCATATACTCACTGATTAGCCAATGAAAAGGGTAGCGGTCGTACGCTAATTACCATGTTTCTCTTTTATTAGTGTAGATTTTAATTCCATAATTAGGTGTTTTATGTTGTCACTGCTAGCTCTACACATTATAAAAGGATGCTCCCTCCAGGTGAATAAAGTAAAAAGTGATGCCCCTTCCAGTTGATAAAATTGCAAAAAGGACTCTTTCCTCCAGTACCAAGGCATGGACCGGGTTTCAACCCCTACGTGTCCCGTTTGTCCCCTCAGCATGTGTTTTTCTGCAGCACACAAACTGCACAGCCAGACTAGTAACCCTGCCGTGTTTTCATTGTCTTCATCTTCAGGTTCCTCATAGTTTCCTTAACTCAAGAGATATTCATTAAACAAGGCACTATGTTAGCAAGTTTGAGGGACATATAGATAGGTGGATTTCAGTCCCTGCTCTGAAGAAGCTGACAGTCTAATACTGAGGCTAAGACAAGCACATACATAAACAAATGTATTCCCCCTCCCTCTCTCCCTCCCTCCCTCCCTCCAAAACCCTGAGAGACTGCGGAGGACACCTACCAACTCAGAGCATCTGATTGAAAAGTGCAGAGAAAAACTAAGGCAACACACAAGCCCCAGATACAAAGCCTTGGAAAAGACGAAACCCGCTCACAAGCACCCCATATGGCTCCCCCTTAGTCCGGCAGCTCACACAGTCACAGTCATGTTGGAGGTGGACGCTGATTTCACCCGCCCTGTGGGTCATCTCCTTCGGGAGGATGGGGAGTCAGGAGATGGAGGCAGGGGGCTGGACCTAAATTCTCATCGTCCTTAACAGACAACGGAAGACTCGCGAAGGAGCAGCATGAGCCCAGGACGGACAGATGTGGAGGTCAAGGACGGAAGGACAGCTACAAGGACAGGGCGTCCCTCAGGGAAGGCGTTTTTCATTAGGAGCCCGGAAGTCCTCTTGGACTTTGAAAACTCTGTCTGTGAATGATTTTGAGAAAAATGACAATGATATTAGAAAAGTAATGAACTACGTCGGGCAGCTCGAGAGTGAATAGAATGGACGGACGTGCGATTTCTGAGGATGGACCAGGATCCAGACAAGGCCTAGAGCTTGGTCCCTCAGGACTGCCCCGTGCTCGGCAGGGCTGTGGCATCCACCCCGGGCTCTGACCAAGGCACCACCTTTGTCCTTCCCTCCCTTCCACCCTCCCTCCCTCCCTTTCTCATCTTAAAGAATGTATATAAAGCTGCTCAGAAGAATAACCTCCACATTAAAATGATGCTAAATTAGAAAATTTTAAATTAAAAAAAAATCATGATCACATATAAGCAGTGGAAAACAAGGATAGTGACCATAGAGGTCAACCTAGAGCTTCAAATTCTGAGTTTTCTGATATTGCAAGTGAAGAATGAAACATGGTCTAGAACATAATTCCCAATATCAAAAATTAAGTCTACACTGAATTGATCAAAACAGGTCAGGCCACTCTGGTGCCAAATCTCAGAGGCTTTCATCACCACAGATTTTTGTATCTTATCTCATAAATAGGCTGTGGGTAGAGCAGGTCCCCAGGAAAACACACCAGAGTGACTCAAGGGTCCAGGCCATCTCCCTCTTGGGGGTTACCATGTCGACCCAAGGCCCCTGTGATGGCTGTGGGAGGGAAGGGGAAGAGGGAGTAGAAAGCAGGTCCCTTCTGCTCACAGCTCACTAACCAGGACTAGTCAGTCATATGACTGATTGTGCATAACAATAAGGGACCAAGAAATATAATATTTGGTCATGCGACCACCCCTGCTGTGCAAACCTTTTCCTAAAGCTGAATTCTCAAAGAACTCTTTTACATGGGACTTTATACAAGACAAAATAGCAGAGGAATAAACATTTTATAGTGTGGATTCCAAGAGAGAGTTGCTCTGTTCATTTATTTAGGGGGGATCAGGGAAGATTTCATTGGGAGCTGAATGTAAAGTGGGTTTTAAAGAATGAAGAAAACTTTGGAAGATCTGAGCAAGTCAGGTAGGAAGGAGGTCATCACCTACAAAGGGAAGGGCAGAAGGTACTCACTCTCTCCTGGGAACATCCACTGGTCAAGTTTACCTGGTGCTGGGGGCGGG
>NW_005361873.1:3799138-3813670 GCF_000412655.1 Myotis brandtii | reverse complement strand
TTGGGGGAGAGGGGTTGTGGGAAAGGAGGTTGGAATCCTGGGTGGTGGCCACAGTGCAGTTTCTGGGAATTTGTGTTTAGCTCAGTACGTACTCAGGGGCAGGAAGTCCTGCTGCTGTCATTTTAAAGTCTAATATTTACTGGAGCTGCTGAGAGAGCACTCCAAAAATCTTAATCATGTTTCGAGGGATTATAAAAACACAGAAATCATACAATTCCTTTTTCCTGCTCCCTTCAGACACATACCATAGCAGCAAGGGATGTATCCTTAAATATTTCCTCAGGAAAAATTAATGAAGTGAATTAAAATAGACTTTCTTTCAACCTGTTCCAAATGAATTCATTTCATAGCCGTTATCATGGCTTGCTTGCCATTTGGGAAATTTATTTAAGTTATTAAAAAAATTCCCTAAAATTCTCAGCTGAAAAATTGGCTTCTGTTTTTTCTACAAAGCTAACTCACCTGATTTGTCAGAACAGCTTGAAAATGAAGTGCTAACTGGTGGGTTTTATTGAAAGGAAACCAAGTGGAACAACATATGTATTTTCTTAGGAAACTCAAAAAGCTCACAGTCATGTGGCGTTCCTTGGGGTGAATTCTTTGTTATGAATTACAACCTGCTTACTGATGAGTTGTTAATAAAAAGTAGGCCTGCCGGGCCATTATTTTTTTCCACACAGTACACACAGTTCAGTTTTCTTTCTTTCTTTTTTTTAAGTTTTCATTAATGCACTGAGTGTGAATAAATCTGTTTCTAATTTGTAATTGTTTTCCCTTCATCTGGACAATAATTTATTGCCAAATCTAACACTTGTCTATGATTAACATCCCCCCAACAGGAAAATGTTTTAATTTTTGCCTCCCTTGCTTTCTTGCCCTCCCCCAGCCCCCACAACCCCCCATCACACATTTAATTTTTGCCTCCCTTGCTTTCTTGCCCTCCCCCCGCCCCCACAACCCCCCATCACACACACACACACACATACCTTCTCTTTAAACTGTTGAATGTGAGACCAAAAAGTTGCAGGATGGCAGGGATCTTGTTTGTGGAGGTGACATCCAACTCCGAGCTCGCGGGAAGCCAGGTAACCCAGGCGGGCGCTCGTGGGCCGGTCCACATTGCATCCTGAGACCTGCCAGCTGGACTTGTTGGGCGCTGAGAAAACAGGCTCAGGGAAAGCCGTGGAGGGAAAGTAGAAACAGATGGTAACCTGAGGTGGCAGGACAACTTTATTTAGCGTGGCAGTTTTAATTTATTTATTTATTTTACACGCACATCTGGTCACACTGGGGAGCCTCTATGCATACTCATTATTAGGCTGTTAATAGTGTATCTGATTTGCCAAGGAATATTAGCAATTAAGTTCACTATGTATTCAAGTAGATTCATATTTTAGTGGGCCTTTGTGAGGCATGTTAGTGGTTAGGGTTTTATGTGGAAAGGGCGTAGAAGCTGCCGTTTGAAGTTCTAGTGGTGTGGAAAATAATACCAATTAAGGATGTTAAAGTGGCCCCACCGCCAGAGAACATGCCAAGTTGTCAATAAACAGCCAGCGGGATGCTAATGCATTGCTGTGGAGGCCTTCTTGATTGTAGAAATATCCGGCGTTGCCCCTTCATGGACACATGGATGGTGGGCCCATCGTTATTTTCATTGGAGGCGTGAGGACGGGTCTAGGGATGGGTTTGGGAGGCTCAGTTCATTATTCCATGTCTGCTTTCCCATCAACATCTCCATCGATATCTAAAATTAGAAAAATCATGCTGTGACTTGAGGTACAATTTGAGATGGGGCATTTATTTTGCTAAAACAAAACAAGGATCTCAGGCTGTTTTTTCTTTTAGTTCCTTTGGGTATGATTTTTATCCCTCTGAGTTTTGTCTGGGTCTTCAGTTTCTAAAGAATTGTGATTACTATGGTGGTTTCCATTGAGTTGCCAGGGCTCCATCTTTGGGCCAGGGGGATTCTTGCCTGATTTGTAGTTAATTTTTCAGAATTGGGAGCCTTAGATAATTTGAGTTATCACCTGGGAATCTGACTAGTTTTTTCATTACTCATCAGATTCAGTTTCCCCAACCACTGGAAGCTCATTTCCAATGTATACAAAGAATACTCTATCTGCAATAAATATACTGGTTGTTCTGACACTTGAATTGAATCCACATAAAAGTGGTACCAGAGGATATTGTATTAGTGAACAGGACTACCAGTTACATAGCAACTGCTCATGTAAGAGCCCCAGAACCTGGAAGCAACCAAATTTTTATTAAAGTAAAATTTTTGAAGTGTGTCCTAATAAGAAAGTGTGTGTGTATGTGTGCATGTACTAGACTGTTTTAGGTATATGTTATGATGATGTGAAAAGGAATACCCTCTAAATACTCCATGTCTCTCAGAAAATAAGGACACTGCAGTTTTACAAATGAGAGCAGACACTGCTTTGATCTGAACTTGAGGGGTGTGGACTACCATTGCAAAGCTGGATGTTGCTGGGGAGTAAGTGTGACAGGTGGGTATGCTGCCCCTGTGGGAGTTCGTTTGCCTCGACTGGTGCCCAAAAGATGGTGCTGTCATCACCGAGCCAGTCCTGCCCCATGACAATGTCACTGGGGAGTGCCAAAGGCTACTTCTTCAGCAGTAGAGTGTAGGATAGAGAACAGAGAGGAGAGGCAGAAAGGAACTGGGACTTTAAATCAATGGCGCTGATGTGAGAGTGTCATAGGATATCATGTTTTCTATCCAGAGCAGTAGACATCTACAAAAATTCCATACATTTTCACTCAGTCAGCAACTGCTTTTTCAGGACCCACAGACTGCCAACCCCCACTCTAGATGCACTTTCTTTTCTCTAGACATTACAGCTTAGAAAAAAGAAAAATCATATTATGACAGTTTATGACCAAATTGTCATAGCCATTGTCTATAGCTAACATCTCCAAGAACTGAAAAGGAAAGAGCTTAGTCTATGGAGTCACACCAACTGGCTGTTTGATGAGAAACACGTTCCTTAACCTCTCTGAGTCTCATAGAGAACTCATCTAAAAATATTACTTCTCCAGTTCTTGTGAGGATGAAATGAGATAATAAATGGGAAACACATAAAGACAATAAGAATTTAAGCAAACAGGTATGAAAATCATTCTCCCTTTCTCCCTTGCTCTTCTGTGGAAAATACTTGTTAAGGATTCAAGATTAGATCATATTTTCTTCTGCTAACATGTAGCCACATGTTGATGGATTCTTCAAGACTCTTCGAGCCAGACTTAGTCACAATTGGTCAAGGAAGAAAGTTTTCTTCTGCCACCAATGCATGATGAAGCTGTTGGAATAAGACCCCATGTCTTCTAAAGCCAGCATATGTTGAGGTTGAGATTAACTGAATCTGGTCTTTTCAAAATCACAATTCACATAAAGACATCGAACAGTAACTTATTGCAGGCACACAGAGATGACTGTTAAACCTCACAACCTCTTTAAAGACAGGGCAACATTACAGTTTATCGAAGTCAAATAAAGAAAAACTAGAAGCAGCCAAGAAGCCCTTTGATTAGAGGTTCAAATCCAAAAGATGCACAGACAAGAAAGAGCTAAAGGAGTTCATCACCACCAAACCAGGATTACATGAAATGCTGAAGGGTATTCTTTAAGGAGAGGAGGAAGAAGAAAAAGATAAAAAAATATAAACAACAAAGTGACAAAAAATACATATCTATCAACAAGTGAATCTAAAAATCAAATGAATAAAAAATCTGATGAACAGAATAAACTGGTGAATGGAATAGAATCAAGGGCATGGAAATGGAACAGATTGACAATTCTCAGAAGGAAATGTCGGGGGTGGGGTTCGGGAAGAGATTAGACAAAGATCTTATATGCATGTATGCATTACCTATGGACACAAATGATAGGGTGGCGAGGGCCTGGGGTAGGGTGGGAACTGGGTGGAGGGGAGCTATGAGAGGAAAAAAGAGGGACATCTGTAATAACCTCAACAATAAAGATTTAAAAAAAATCCAAAAGACGGAGGAGCCCCTTATGATGGCCCTTCGAACAAAGGGGTGGACTGGCCTCACAGGTTATGCTTCCGACTTACTAAACATCTGTCTCCTTCCGTTCCTTCCCTGGAGAGTTATTTAAATAGTCATTGCTTTCTCACCATTGGCAACCTGGGTTGGAAAATCCTCTGTAGACACAATTTATTATATGTATAAAAAAAATCAGTACATATGTGTTTGCATGTGCGTGTTAAGCCACACTTAATTCTTCCCTTTGGCCCTGACTTTTAGGACTCAAGCCCAGAAACAATAGGAGCCTAGCACCTTCCCATATGACCTCTTTCGTCTTGTTTTTTAAAGGCTTGTTAAAAAAATTCTGATCCCTTGAGTTCAAAGCACTAATATGTCCCACACTTCCCGAGGGACCTCCTCCAGCCAGGCCTCTTGTTGATTCATCCAGTCAAATCCTCCTACATGTTCTCCTTGCTGAGCAACATGTATCCTATTCAACCCCACAGTTCTGTCACATTGGAGTTTTTCCTCTCTGTGCACTATTGCATCTGTGTGTGTGTGTTGCTGAGCAACATGTATCCTATTCAACCCCACAGTTCTTGTCACATTGGAGTTTTCCCTCTCTGTGCACTATTGCATCTGTGTGTGTGTGTGCGCATGGGTGTGAAAATTCAAGTTTTTACTATCTCTCTCATCATCCCCAGAGGGAGATCAGTCTTCCTGTTCTGTGTTTTTCACAAGTCTGGAAATTTTCAGCTCCCACCATACAACTTGACACATTCCTTGGTCTGGCTATCAGTTGTGGATCTGGAAACATAATGATACACCTGAGTACACTCCTTGGATGAATAAAACTGATAAAACTTCATTGTGTCTTCACCAAAGAAGACTGCTGCCCAGCCTTCCCCCCTTGGTTCTGAGAGGGTTGAAGGATGGGATGTGGGTGAGACTCTGTAAAATCCCTCAATAGGGTTGGAAATATTTTCTCTTCATTCTGGGTCTGCATAATTGGATCAGTCCTTGAAGCTAGCAAACAAGCTGTTGTAAAAGAATCCTATGGGCTTCTACACTTCCCCCTGGGCCAGCTTTCTGCTCAAGGTCTGCCCAGCCTGGCACCACAGACTGGCACCGCTATAAGTGCAGACATTGCCATGGAATAGCTGGCTTCTCCTCTTTATCATGAAAGTGAAGAGTGTAATGCAGTGGAAACACCCACCATGCCGATCGTGGCCTGGGTCAACCTGGCTGGTCCATGTGTGTTTAGTGAACTCAAGCACCTCATGAGGAAGACAGACACGAGGAAGCGGGCTAGATACTTGCCTGGAGCTAAGCGGGGGCTGGAAGTCAGAAGAAACCTAAGGGAAAACCTGGATGCATTACTTCCACAGGTCTTTTCAGATGAGGATTTTGCTTCCCTCGCCACCCTTCCCCTCCAGAGGTTACAAAGATATGTGATATTTGACACGGCATGTTTCTTCTTTTGACTCTATTATAAGTATGACCCCCCACTGGGCTTGTATTGTTCTCTTCTTCTTACTATTTTTTAAAGGTTATACACAGTAAAATTCTATTTTTAAGGAACTACAGAGCTATAGCTAGACTGAAAATAAAGACTCTGCATTGTGTCTTCAAAATCATATGTTGAAGTCCTAACTGTCAGTACCTCAGAATGTGACTATATTTGGAGATAGGTCTAAAAGGGGAAATTAAGGTTAAATGAGGTCAGTGGGGTGGGTCCTAATCCAATACGACTGAGGTCCTTATAAGAAGAGGAGATTAGGGCACAGGCATGCACAGAGGGAAGACCATGTGAAGACATAGGGAAAAGACAGCCATGTGCAAGCCAGGAGAGAGGTCTCAGAAGAAACCAAACTTGTCAACACCTTGATCTGGGATTCCAGCCTCCAGAACTGAGGAAATAAATTTCTGATGTTTAAGCCACCCCATCTGTGGTACTTTGTTATGGCAGCCCTGGAAAACTAACACACTATCCCTGAGAAGAAGAAAAATACCTTCTAAAGGGATGCAAGGTTACATAAACAAGTATATTCATTCGGACAACTGTGAACAGTGTATTTCCTAAAGGTATTTTTCATCCTGAAGCTACATTTTACAGATAAACTATAAATGTGCTAAAACTTCTTGAAATATTTTCCTTATAGTAGGTCAACTGTGTTCCCCACAAACTTTCCATCTTATTCATTCACTTGGCAGATTATTAATTCACTAGAGGCCCAGTGCACAAAATTTGTGCATGAGGTGGGGGTGTCCCTCAGCCCGGCCTGAAACCTCTTGAAATCCAGGACCCTCGGGGGATGTCTGACTGTGGGATTGGGCTTAAACTGGCAGTTGGACATCCCTCTCGCAATCCGGGACTACTGGCTCCTAACCACTCTGCCTGCCTGCCTGCCTGATCACCCCTAACCACTCTGCCTGCCTGCCTGCCTGCCTGATCGCCCCTAACCGCCTCTGCCTTGGCCCCCGCTGCCACAGCTTCGTCCAGAATGACGTCCGGAAGGTCATTCAGCTGTCCAGTCTAATTAGCATATTATGCTTTTATTATTATAGATTGATAATAGAATAATAAGCTTAGATATAGTGCAGGCAAATGATCCTATATTACAAAGGAAAGAATTCAAATTAATTTTTTTTTCTCAGATATTTCAGGGTTTTCAAACCAGCTCAGCTTGAAATGCAATCTTCTACGTAAACCATACCTGGCTCTCTCTCTGCCTCAGCAGAGTCTCTGTGTGGACTGTCAGTGGGGATTTTCTTCTTGCTGGTCGCTGGCTGAGTGTGTTCTCCTGTGTGTCCGAGGTTCAGCACTACGTTATAGTGGGATTGCTTCCCAAAATCCATCAGTTTCCTGGTTGGAAACACCCCAAGATTACTTGTGTTTTTGTTTTTTTCTTCACTGGGAGAAACTGACAGAGCCTGTATTTTGTAGAAAGTATGTCTCCCTTTAAGTTTACTTATAAAAAAGAATTGACACTGGTTCAAAAGTTTGCTTTGCAAAATGCCCAGGAAAACACTCCATCTGAACAGGGCCTTCTGCATGCCTCACACGTGGCCCGAGCGCATGAGGCGTCTCCCACTGCCCGGGTCACAGCTGGCCAGCAGGGGATCCCGCCATTGTGTTGGAGACCCACGCCCCCACGGGTCACTCTGAGGATGCAGCAGTAGAGTGGGATTCTCTGCCTAGGTGGCTAACGGCTCACACTGCCAGCTGGTGGCTAGCAAGGGCCTTCATCCATTTTGCTTGGCTTATCCCGTCACCTGCCTGCCTGCCTTGGTCCATGAGCTGAGGAAGGGGAGTTGCAATGGTCCAGAGGGTGAAGGTAGGGAGTGAGGATGGTTATTAGGGAAAGAGGCTAAAACCAGATTAGGAAAGAATATTCTTTTCCAGTGGAAGAGAACTAGGACTGGGGACATTAAATTAGGATTGTTTTAAAAGGTTTAACCAGTTCCCAGAGAGGAATCCCATTCTGAGATCGGGATTTTTGTGAAAGGGATTCATTGGGAAGCCTTCCCAGGGAAAGCCCCCATGGGAATGGGAGAGCAGGACGAGGAAGGGAAGAAAGTGAGCCAGGGAGCAGTATTGAGCCAAGTCCGGTGGGGAGAAACTCAATTTGTTCTACAACTCTGTAACAAATTGCCCCAAACAACAATAAACATTTATCATCTCTCAGAGTTGAAGTGGGTCAGGACTTCAAGAGTGGCTTGGCTGGGCAGCGCTGGCTCAGTTTCTCTCATGGGGCTGAAGTCAATATGTCACCTGGGTAGGCATCTTAGAAAATTCATGGGGGGGGGTGGGGTGGGGAGGGTGTGTGTGTGTGGAGGGAGGAGTCACTTGCAAAGCAGGTCATGCAATTGGCAGATGACGTGACACTGGCTGTTGGCTAGAGGTCTCAGTTCCTCTCCACCTGGGCCTCTCCCAGGACTGCTTGAGTGTCCTCATGATGTGGTGTCCCCAGGTGCGTAGTCCCAGGGAGAGAGCCAGGCAGAAGCCATCCATTTTATGACCTAGCCTTGGACTTCACCCAGCATCACTTCCCTCATCTTCTACTCTTTAGAAGCAACTCACTCAGTCTGGCCTACATTTAAGGGGAGGGGATTAGGCTCCACCTTTTGAAGGGAGGAGTGTCAAAGAATTTGTGGACATATTTTAAAACCACTACAGTAACTATGGCTCAGTCCTGCAGGGAGGCTCTGAAGATAATAGTTTAACCCCAGAGAGTGGCTTCCATCAGGGGCACCCGAGCTGGAGTACTTACACGCTCACACCTGCCAATCATTAGCTAAGGGCTGCCTGAGGTAGGAGAGGCATCATTCCCAGGCTCACCAGCTTGCAGGCAAAGTGGGATTCTGGGAACAGCTCTGTGATGAGTGACACAGGTGTTGGCTACAGAGAGTGAATGAAAACAAGAAAGTGCGGCCAGCAAACATGGCAGAGAGATCTGAGGGGATGAGAGGCAATGCACTGACAAGGTCTGCTACAGCCAGAGAGCACAGCATCTGATTCAGCATAACAAATGGCGTCTTATTTATGGGGTGGTTATTCTATTTTTATGTTTGTTCAAGGTGTAATTCAGTAATGAGTCTCTTTGGCCTCCAGTTGAGTGATATTTAGAGGAGAAACAGCGTGTTTAGTTCCCCAAACTCCTTTAATGGGATCATCAGGTTTTAGGAATTCTGCTCTACCTTCCCTTTTTTGTGTGATTTCTTCTCTGAGGAGAATTCACTGTTGTCTCAGAGTGCCTGGGAGCAGATGTCGGAAAACTACATAATGAAATCAAATAACAAAATAGAACTAGGCAGATGCTTGCCCGAAAGAGCAGGGGAAGGAGATGGCTGGCCACCAAGGGTTATTAATAACACTCTACTTTGATGGTGTCTTTCATCTGAGACTCGAAGAACTGCACGGCCATTTAAGTAATCCAAGGAGTTATTTTCTTGAATTGAACCTTTAAATCCAACAGGCCTTTTGAAAGTTTGCTTCTTTGAATGTTTTATTCTTTCTGGATTGTTCTCAAGGGAAAAATGAATTTGATTTATAAATCGTATGGAGGTTTTTAAAAGTCAGTTATTTCTTAAAACAATAGATAGTGTACTGCCTTTGGCAATATTATGTGGAATTCACAACATGGCCTTTTTCTTCATTTTTTTTTTTTTGTCTCAAAGCTGTCTTCGTGAAATTATTTAAGTAAGTGATAGAACATTTCTGTTCAGCTGGGAAAACATATCTAAAGATCCTGCTCTAAATTCTAAAAACCACTGGTTCCAGTCCTCCAACCATCTGTTAATCCTTTTGCATGAGATGCCAATTGACCAGTTGCAGAGGTCTCTAGTCTGTTGTGTGTGGCGTTTTTTTCCTCTTCCTTGTACATACTTGTGAGGGACCAGGCTACAGCAGTGAGGTGGCCTTGGCAACCAGGAGACCAGGCCATCTCCAAACTGATACTTGGCTGATGACTAAGAACCAAGTCAGTGGGCCAAGTTGCCTTTGAGATACTTCACCAGGGAAGCAAAACACAGGAGAGCTACTCCACCTTGACAGGGAACCAGCAGCAGGTCTCCCACCCAAGCTGATGCCTACCTTAATTAGCGTCAGCGGCGGCACACCGCGGCGGCTGACCTCACGTTAGCATTTGACTGCCTGTGGAGACGCATGAGATGCACTGGGGAAGAGACTTGGGCTGTATCTCATTAACTTGTCACATCGTTTCCCCCAAACTGGACAAGGATGTGTTTTGCCTACTGAGTGGTCACTGATTGTTTCATCACCGTGTCCTGAACTGAAAAGGGCTGCAGCCTAACGAAGCCCAGATCCGGAGAAGAAAGAGCACCACTGCCAGGACTGAAACCACAGCAAAGGACATGTCCCCGAGCGGTCGGGATTCACCTGCTGTGCTCTGCAGCGCCTGCCTGCCGCGCTTCTCCAGCGCACAGCGTGAGGAGTGTTGCTGGGCCTCACAGGCCCACAGAGTGGACTAACAAGGGATGTGTTTGCAGCTGCCAGGAGGCCGGTTGCTGCTGCGCTGCAGATACTCTGGACCGGACAGTCTTTTCTGGCTGTTTTCTTTTTTTTAAGTTGGGAAGCAGGAAGTTTGCTCTTCCTGGCGGTTCTCAAGCATTGGGAATTACCAAGTGCTGCCGCCAGGTGGCAGCGCAGAAAGAATGGCCACAGCTCTCGCCAGTGAGAGGCTGAGTGTGAAATGACAGAGCAGCCCAGCACGGCCTTCCACCCCCTTGCCAAGTGTCCATTCTGCCTCTCACTTTCTTTGAGAAAAGATGATTCAGAGGTGCGTGCCTTTGCTGGCTGTTTCAGCGAAGGGTCCAGCTTCCTCCCAGACGGTCCACGTCTTTGCATAAGAAGGGAAGTCATATTTCCTGCCCCAGCTTTATTTGGGATAAGGCAGGAATTTATAATTCCATTTGTAACCGTGCCACATTTTCTTATATACTGTGTGGGAGTTGGTGGAAAGGAATGCCTTTCTCTTGAGGATCACCCTTTAATTGCTTTCTTTTGGAGGGTTTGTCCCCTATCCTTGGTTGAGTCCAGATCCGCTGGGACCCACAGCATTTTGCCAAGCAAAAAGGGAGTTAAAAGGGAACGGACGACAAGGTCCTGGCTCTTGAGGGATTGAATGTCTCCTCAGGGAGCCCCAAGGGACCAAAATGAATACAAAAGTCCACTTCGTTTATATTCTGTGAAGTTTTCTCTAGTTTTCCAGCATGTTTTTGGAGGGGCAATCTGTGCAATTTATGTCAGTTGGTCAGCTCTGCTGGGCAAGTTTAAAAAAACCCAAATGTTGTTGATTCGCTAATTTATTCCTCACAGCTGTGTTTCTAAGCTCCCTTCCCATTTCTCAAAGTCTTCCCACTCCTAACTCCTTGCCCCCCTGAGCAGACAGAGCCTTCTGGTATCATCTGTGTCCACTGCTGCCTTTTCAACACCCCCTTTCTCTCTAGTTCCCTGCAGCATTGCCAGGACCCCCGCGCCTCCGCCCCGAGGAGACCCATAAGTCCATTCTGAGGAGAGGCACCAGCAGCATTCGGTTCTCACTGGACCCCACCTCCCTCCTTCCCCCTCATGCACCCTCCACCCAGTTACTCTCTTCCCATCTGGTATCAGTGACTCTTTCATGAACTTTCCTGATTCTCCCCCTCGAGGTCTCTTTGTGGCACCCTCCCCGCTTAACTCTGAAAGGTACACCTTTCCCAATCTTAGAACCCTCCCCTCGGCCATGTTCCCCGGGATTCTCAGCTACCCTTCTAAGTTCTATCATACTTTCTATTTAATCCATTTAAGTGCTCACATTTCTAGCCCTGTCCAGGCTGCCGACCTCTAACTTCACATCATTGTCCCATGATCATGATAAACCACATATATCTAAAATCAACCTTATCTCCACCATAGATCAAAATTAGTCAATATTTCCTTACTTGAGCTAATTTTAATACCATTGATGTCAATGACCTAAAAAATTTGGTGGTGTCTGTGCCTTCTCCAGTTCCCTTCCCCCTCATACTAATCGATTAGCAAGTTCATCAATACCCACTTCCTTTAAGTTCTACAATGTGGCAGTTGTGTTGTGCTAGAAAGTGTCTTTCACTCAGAAGGGTGGTGTTGGCACATTTGCCAACTGTGAGACATTGAGTGAGTAATTTTGCAACCCTATCCCAGTGTCATGGAACAATAAAATCCCAGCAGCCGGAGATGATGGGCCTGTGGAGACCCTATGAGTAAGAAAACCTAGTCCAGGAAGTGAGTTATTTGGGTTCTCTGAGCTGAGACCCCAAACCAGGTGTGATCCATTGGGTCTTCAGGAAGGCCCCATTAAAAAGATAGGACGCTTTCCAAGAAATAACACATGAAGCCATCCCTGTTGATAAACACCAGGACCATCTCCCCTTAACCTCCAGACGGTACTAAAAGCAGGGCCAGTTTTGGAGGGTGTAAAGGAAAGGAGCAGAGTCTGAGAGAGGCCACCTGAAAGAGAGCCCAGGTCGGTATTAGTGGTATCCTCTCCATCTCCTTTCCATAACAGTACCAGAGATTTTCTTTGGCAGGGCATTACCAGTCCCCCCCTACCACCATAGGCTGAGGAGACATGACCCCATCCTCACCCCAGGGGCAAGCCTGATTGGCCTCATTCAAGGTGGGTATCCAGTCCTCCAGCCCAGTTATTGCTGGGTTGATTGGAGGAGGCAAATGACCTGCTAGCATCTATCCTGCACTCACAAGAGGAAATCTGCCAGAGACCATGCTAGCTTCAAGAAAGGTGGGCAGAGAAATGGAGAACTCACATCCTGATGACATCATGTGAGCCCCTGGATTAAGCATTGAGCTTTGCCTCACACCAGCCTTGCCACTGAATGTTTTATGACCCAATAAATAATCCCTTTTTAAATAATCCCAATTTAAGGGAAGGTTTCTGGTACTTATAAACAAATAAATCCTTGTTGGTATACTCTGGGAAGGGATATATATATTGCATTTAATATATTTTAATATATATAGTGATAAAGACTAGACCAAAAAGGGAGCAGTGAAACCAATCTTTTCTCACCTAACTCACCTGCTAGTCCAGCTCCCTAGCCCAAGGCCTGCCATGCTGCTCTTAGGCATCAGAGACAGAATGTCCTGAGAAGGAACGGCACCTGTTCCTCCCATGGCTGGGAGGGGAGAACAGCCTATGATGCCCAAAGGTGTTTATGGGCTGCTGGGGCAGCAGCTAAGGAAAAATGGCAGGGTCAGAGTTTGGCAATGGAAAAGGTTTGCTGTGCGTTGACCTTGGGAGTCAGGGTGCATTTCAGAAAAAAAAGTCCCATAAGGGAAGAAGAGAGAAATTAGATGAGGAATGACCTTTGCTAAGTAGACTCTGAGTCTCATCATTCAGAATGTATGCTTGAGCTGAGCCCAGAATGTTAAAATGTTAAAAACTTCCAAAACTCATGCAGAAAGATAGCAGGGAGTTGAGAGAAGTGTTAGGTATGTCCTATCAGGCAGATTCACCATCTGTTGCTTTTAGTAATGTGTGCAGGTCTTGCAAGGGAGATATTACATAATAATTAACATATTTTCTGTCTCATGGTCTTTTGTAGTAGAACCTCAGGAATTACCCAAAAGTCTCCACTACGTGTATAATATGTTGAGACTTGAAACACATGTCTTATGTGACCATATACACCGTGCAGAACCAATTGCTGGGTGAAGTCGAGAAGGTATTTAGAACATGTGAGGAGCTGTTCTGTGTCTCACTATCCTAATCTTACTACATATAAGCTTCTTCTCTCCATTACCACTAGGGCTTTAAAAAAAAAAGTCTACCTCCTGCACATATAACACTGTTAGGTATCCAATAGCCATTTGTTGTAACCCTGTGGTAGTCATTAGGGCTGTTTGCCAAATATTTGGGGTTTCCAGGCACATGGGAGAAGTGTACTTTCCCTCTTCCTTTGAACTTAGGCATGGCCACGTGACCTATTTTGGTTAATGAAATGTGAGTGGAAATAATGTGGCAGAAGCATTAAAATCCAATATGCAACTTGCATACTTTTTTTTAAAAAAAACCTCTGGCATGGTGTCAATCAATGGTTGGGGTGGTGGCTGCTCTCGCTCTCTCCTGAGTGACTGATGAGCAGAACAGTCCCACTGCTCCATCCAACCGCAACAGATTTGTAGCCAGAGCAAGACATACACTGTTGTTATTTCAAGACTTCTGGGTTGTTTGTTAGTGCAACACAATCTAATCCATCCTGATTTATATAAAACTACTGGCAACTGTGAGCAACTGTAGTTGATATTAGGATGAATCAGATGTAAACCTTGACCTTTAGTTGCTAAGCGTTTTGAGAAATAATATGGAGAAAAATTGCAGAAGGTGACACATAAAACATTACTTAAAAATATTTCATAATTCATTCTTAATTTCTTTAACTCAGAACTATTTTTTTTACTAATGTTCATGATTTACATGTATAACTATAATCATGATTTTTATATAGTTACTAGAGGCCCAGTGCATGAAATTTGTGCAGGGGGGGGGGGGGGGGGTCCCCTCAAACCAGCCTGCACCTTCTCCAATCCAGAACCACTTTGGGGGATGTCTGACTGCTGGTTTAGGATCGGGCCTAAACCAGCAGTCGGATATCCCTCTCACAATCCTGGACCACTGGCTCCTAACTGCTCACCTACCTGCCAGCCAGGTCGCCCCCAACTGCCCCCCCTGCCGGCCTGGTCGCCCCTTACTGCCCCCCTGCGGGCCTGGTTGCCCCTTACTGCTCATCCTGCTGGCCTGGTCACCCCCAACTGCTCCCCTGACAGCCTGGTCTCCCCCAACTGCCCCCCCGCCGCCAGCCTGGTCACCCCACGCAGCCTGCTATTCAGTCATTTGGTCGTCCTTCACTAACCCCCCTGCCAGCCTGGTCGCCCCATGCAGCCTGCTGGTCATTACTGTTACTGTGATGGTGTCCCAGACAATTTGCATATTCCTCTATTATTAGTATAGACTAGAGGCC
>NW_005361873.1:3789466-3798364 GCF_000412655.1 Myotis brandtii | reverse complement strand
CTCCCAACCTCTCCTTTTTTTCTTTTTTTTTTTATTCTGGGATTTATTTACCTTCTATGGCTGTCACTGGAGCTGAGAGCCGGCTCCAGCTCTGAGAGCCCGCTCCAGCTCTGAGGCCGTTGCCGGCTGAAAGCAGGTATCTGGGTTTGTTTAGCTTCTATAATTGAAACTCTGTTGCCATCACTGGCCGCTCTAAGCTCTGAGGCCCCGCTGGCTGAAAGCAGGTACCTGGTTTAGCTTCTATAATTGCAACATGTTGCATCTGGAGCTGAGCTGCGGCAGGCGGGGAACCTTGGCTTCCTCCATCGCCGGGGCAACCAAGCCTCATGTTTGCTTCAGCTGCTAGCTGCCGGCCGCCATCTTGGTTGGCAGTTAATTTGCATATCTCGCTGATTAGCCAATGGGAAGGGTAGCGAAGTTACGGTTAATTACCATGTTTCTCTATTATTAGATAGGATTGGGTATATCTGGGGGGATTTTACTTTCTTATTTAAAGATTATTGACAAATAGTTGCCATATATTTTTTACATTAGTCATCACTGTTATAATGGCTATACAAAATTAAATTATCTTTTATTCTATTAGATCATCAGTGTTATAATGAATATATAAAATTAAATTAATTTTGATTCTATTAGATTCGAGTAACAGAAAACTCAACTCAAACTGGCTTAAGTTATATGAAAGTTTACTATTTCACAAATATGGAATATTTCACATATAATGGAAGTTGAGGCTCTGGGTGGATTCATTTAGCAGCTCAGTGTTGTCATCAAGAGCCAGGGTTTTCCACTTCCCTGACATGCTCTGCTCAGTGTTGATGTCCCCCTCAGGTGTGTCCAAAGATGCGGCAGCGGTTCCAGGGACCATGTCCAGCAGAGTGTCCAGAATTAGAAGATAAATTGCTTCTTCCTGTTTCTGTGAGATACCTTTCCCCAAACTCCTGAGAAAACTTTTTCCTCTCATCTCAGAAGCCAGAATTGAGTCATATTACCATTCACAGGCCTCTCTCTCTCTTTCTCTCTCTCTCTCTATCTCTCTCTCTCTCTCTCCCTCTCTCTCTCTCTCACACACACACACACACTCCTGATATGGGGTGGAGAATGGGGGTAGAATTATGGTCATCGTAGACCACAGTGTCCCCTATGGACCAACCATAATTAGATAACCAAACTTTTGTTGTTGACTATTAAGGCTGTTTCTTGTTTCCATTAGTATAACCGATGCTGCTGGAAACAATTTGGCATCTGTCATTTCTACTTTCCCACTCCTTTCAAGTTTTCCCAAAGATGGAATTGCTGGGTCAAAGGGAATGAGTATTTTTAGCATTCTTCCTATGTATTACTGAAATTTGATGAGGATTTTAGTAGGGAACAATGCCACCAGCCCTTGTAAATAATATTGTGTTTTATCTTTAAAACATGCTGTAGAGCACTACCCCATTATTAGTTTGACTTACAATTCCCTAATAACAAGTGAGGCTGAACATTTTCCATAGTTTGGTTTACTCTTACTGGAACGTGTTTCTGTAAAAGGTAGCCCTCTCTGGCACAAGGGTCGGAAATGTTGACGTCTCAATCCCCCAAGTAAACTTGGCATCTCGCTCCCTCTCCAACACAGCAACATTGGAGCTAGGAACTGACTCAACATAAAGTAAACGCGAATTATCCGGAGACGCAAATGATCCAGATGGAACCCGCAGGAGCCCCTTAGCAGGCAAATGTCACCAAGGCTCTAGGCCAAATGAAAGGAATTGCAGACCTTGGAACAGAATCTTTGGAGAGCGCTTCAACGCAAATTATTTTTATGAGCACATGAAATTATTAAGTTAGGAACATCAAAAAATTTAAAATGATATTCACATTTAAAAAATGTAAAGAATGGCCCTATTCTCACTAGAATAAATGGGATAACGGGCTATCTATAGTCTGTTTTAGCTGAAATTTTGATTTGCTAACCAGCTTATCTCCCTTCATTGAAGCAAAATAATCTTTGGTAGTTGTTTTGTTTTGAGTGACACCATTGTCTTCCGAACCAGTTTCCTGTTTCCTAAACATCTTGATTAGACAATACTGTGGGCTTCAAAGATGCTTCTACTATTATTTACTCCAGGCGGCTGCAAAGGCTCGGTCGGGGTCATGAACTCCTTGACATGGTTAGCAATGCATTTCTCAGGAGAGGGTTCTGGGCTATCAGGAGACCACAGAAGGCCCGCCCACGGTCATCCTACCATTTCATCCATTTTCATTTGTTACTATGGCTCCCTCCCTCCTTTTTCTTACCCTCCAACTCGCTTTCTTTCTTTTTTCACTCAGTTTCCCTGAAATAACAACAACAACAACAACAACAACACACAGGGTTTTGAGTTAGGCTGCCTTACTTAGGGTTCCATCTCTGCTCATTTAAACACTTTGTGTAGTTCTTTTCCTTCATGTAGGATGATCAGGGGACAGGATTTTGTGGTTAATATTTTATACAAAATGTCTAACTTTTTAAAAATGTGTTAAAACATATTCACATACATTATTTGATTCTTTAGTTTAGAAGTCACTTCAGAATCTTTTGTTGCTCATATACACATTAATATTTATTCTGTGTAACAGTAAGCACGTTTTCTTGGCTTTCTGGAGTTTTCTTTGGGCTCATTTGCAAAGTACAGCAAAATTGCAGAGGGACTCCAGTGCCTCAAAGGAAAAGATGTGTCTTGTCTGCCCCTTGCCTGTTTGGCTGCATCGTTCTGGCTTAAAAATTAGGTAGTTACATACATGCATTTTCTTAGCCCTAAAAATACTCCATGTACACAAAGCAGTTCTTGTTGTGTCCAGAGTCTATAGAATTTTGGATATTTGTCCCAATATCAGAACCTCGGGGGTATGTTTTTTTTTTCTATTCTAATAGAAAATTACCAAAAAAAAAAGTACAAAAATAAGTCGTCTGTTTTAGAAACAAGTAGATATAAGTGAAAAAGTAATCTAAAAAAATAGCCCTCTGTCCAAAGATAGATTCATAAACACAAGAGCTATAATCAAATCTGAAAGGTGGACTGGAACCCACAGTGAAGTGCTATGCATGGGGGACTCCCACCTCCTTCATTTTTTTTTAATATGATCATTCAGGGGTCAGAGAGAAAGGCTCAGTGTAGTTGCCAAGTAGGCAGCACAGAATCCTATATAGAGGCTCCCATCTGAATGGTATATGGAGAGGCAACAAAAGGGCAGGGTTTTTACATTTGATGTAAATTCAAGACCAAGTGCTGGAGAACTTCTAGGGGAGAGCCGCACAGAGATGGGCTATAGATTCTAGAATACCCGCATCTTCTCACCTGCTGGGTGCTGCTGGAAGACCAGGGCTGGGACCACCCTCTTAGTGATGTTTGTGAAGTGATGGTTTAGGTTTTAGCGGGTTGGCGATTGGTGGCTTAATGCCTACGTCTGATCTCTGCTGGTACCAACCAGGGGGAGACCACATTTGACCTGAAGTTTGCGGAGTGAGGGGGTGCATGGGACTAGTTTCTTCATCCATAGGGCACATTCAGTGACTGCATCTGGTTTAGGAGAGTAGCATATCAGGGGAGTGAGAGCAAGAGCGAGAGTGAGAGAGAGAGAACACGCGTGTATGTGCATTTTAATTCCATAATTCCATAATGCAAGGAAGGCCTTAGTTGGTAACAAAAATGTGCATATGGGGAATTTTATTTCTTGAATCCACATTTCTACACAGGCAAAGTCACTCTGAATTTAATTAGTTTTCTCTCTCATTCACATTGTTTGCCCTGTGTCTATTTAATACATTTAATGGTCTTTCACTGGAATTTGCTTTTCAATGTTCCTTTCTCCTTTTCTTTGAATTCCTTCTGCTCACCATCTAATTCTCACTTTTTTTCTTTGTATCAACAACTTCTTTCAACCTTCCTCTGACAAATTCAGTGAAGCCTCATTTTAATACTGTTTACAGCCACCTCCTCCCTTTTTTGGTGATTAAGAGAACTGAACATTCTATTTAAAAGGCCCTTTTCAGGTGGTATCAGGTGGCTTTGGTGAAGTTGGCCAGAGCTGAGCTTGCCTGGAGAAAGGGATGGGTTTTAAGTAGCTGGGGAGATGCATATGCTATAGAGTAGAGCCAAAGTGAAGAAGACATTTGCATATCAGTGACTTTAAAATTTTTTAAAATATATTTTTATTGATTTTATGGAGAAAGAGAGAGGGAAAGAGAGAGGTAGAAACATCAATGATGAGAGCGAATCATCCATCAACTGCCTCTTGCACACCTCCTACTGGGGAACTGAACCGTGACCTCCTGGTTCACAGGTCAACGCTCAACCACTCGGCCGCACCAGCTGGGCCATATAAATGACTTTTAATAAATATCCTTGGCACAACTTTCTATTTAGAACTTACTTTTGAAATCTGAGAGGGGTTAAAATGAAGACCATAAACCTGCAGTGCTGCAATGGGAGTTTGGTAAGTCAAAGTGTTGTCAGACCCTGAAAAGTTTAGGTACCTATGGGCCAATGCACGAAGAATGAAATATGAGGAAAACTCTGGAAATTTCTCAACATGGTGAATACAGAAAACAGTGAGAAATTTGCTTCCAAGCAAGCCTGGATAAGACTGTGTTTACAGCTGTGAATGTAAACAAGGAAACCAAGCACAGTGCTCACAGCATGAGCCCTTGACATCATGTTTTTGTTACAGGACTGAAAACTATGCATAAAAATTGGAAGATTACTTGGCATTTAAATACAAATGTGAACTTAGTTACAAACCTCTAAAGATGCATTTAATTTTGAAATTTCTCTTAACTCTGCATCTTGTAGCAGGTTATTTACACTTCAGCCACCCATATCTAATTTTTGACCTATCAGGCCTTGTACTGACTCAATAAAGTAAATAGATATTTAGGTCAAACCAGAAAGATATCACAACACTGCTAGAATGTTATGTGCCCAAAGGGAGAAGGCTGATTCTGACAGCAGGGATTATAAATGTTTTAAAGTAATTAAAACCTGACTTGCTTCACTTGATGTATGCCGTTTTCAAAATGTCTAATTGTTTGCACAATTTAAAATAAGGGGGGAAAACATGGCAACTTTACTGAGCCAAGAGGGAGTTGTTTGAAATGGTTCAAGTTATGTTTAGATTCATGGAAGGGTATTTGAAAGAGCTCTGAGGCTGCTAGAAAGGATATTTTTTCAGATGATTAAATGCAAATATTGTTTTAAAATGCTTAAGAAAATGATTTCAGAATAAGCAGGAAGTAAAAAAAGATGGGGTGGGAAGCACGAGGTGAAGGAGGGGATTGTTTGGGAGGGATTGCTCCTCCCTCCGTGACCCAGTCTTGATCTCCGGGGATCTGAAGAGTCTTTGTTCTGGGAGTACATAGGCAGGAAGGAAGATGAGGATGCTGAGGCAGCAAGTGAATGCCTGGCTGAGAGGTGTCTAGGGTGTACCCTTCTCACTTTCCTCTCCAAGCTGGCAGGCAATGCCTACGTTCCCCGGGATGCCTGAGGTTTTGGAGTTCACTCATGTGTACAGCCCCCTGAGCAAGTCGGAGAGACCTGTCCTGACCCCCATGCGTCTCCTTTCTAGTATCCGATACTAAAACCAACACCATGGTGCCCACACCAAAAGACCAGCTGGAAACCACAGTGCTGTTACATCCTTTCTTCATAAACTCTATCAATTTGAATTTGGTTTATATTTGGATTAGATTATGTATGAGGAAAGTGGAGACTTATTTTAGTCGGGGCCTTCTACAGCAGATGGCGGGGCTACTTTGCATGTTGGAGACTGGCGGGTGAATTTGGAGACATCAAAGGCTCTTGTGGCTTAAAAAGTTCAATGCTGAAGGGAAGTGACTCCAACTGACCTGGAGACTGGGAACTGAAATATCTGTTAGCAGACGTTGGAGCAACTGTTCTCCGTGGGGTTTCTGCTGCGGTTGAGGTGGGACCTGGTGCACTTTCAATTTATATCTCAACATTTCTGCTTTTAATCTAACATGAATTCAGAAAGGGAAAAACTGCCCCTAAATTGGAGGAAGTTTCAGGAGCTTCAGGGAATCTGGTTTCCCATGGGTTTAAATCATCCACTTGCTGACAAGAATGTTTTATCAAGACAAGAGTTCTCTTTCAGCTCTGAGTTTAGCTCCAACTTAAAGCGATTCTGAATTGGAATTGTGCTTAGCATTGGCAAGGGAGAAAAGTCAGAGGAAAGGACTTCTAAAGGCTTCTTAGACTTCAAATGGCTATTTCACAACAACTTTGTGATGAGTTAAGTGTAAATGAAATTCACATGGGTTTGAGAAATTAAGACAAAAAAGTTCTTGGCAAAGAATATTTTGGAATTTACCAAATTCAAGCCATTTGAGAAAGAGTTGGAGACAGTCTTTATGGGCTCCAGCATGTCGCTGGGCTCCCCCGTTGCTCCTTTCTCTTCTCCACCCATCATCAAGGTGTCCTACAACCTGTAACGCTTCACACTGGCCAAAGGTCTAGAGCACAGGAGGTCCTCTGGTGCTTTCTTGGTCTGCTGAGGAGGACCAGGGTCATGCTTTGAAGTCCACAGCAACAAACTGTACTTGATTTTGGAGTTACAGAGACATGGAAGGGAGGTAGATTGAGAAGCTAATTGCGTTAGCTGCCTGGAAGCATTTTCTCACTTCCACAAGGGGGATTTCAGAAGAGAGAGAGATTAAAAAAAAAAAGCCAGCAAGAATAAGTTTATAGTGGTGGATGTACACATTGCTGTGACCTGTTCCACTGGTCGGCCTTCCATCGATCGCTTCATTTCAGCAAACATTTGATGAGCACCCATTGTGAGCCAGGGAAAAATGCAAGCAAGTGGATACTGCCATCAAGAAACCTGTGGTCTATTCCAGAAGAAAGGACAAGCTCACAGATAATTAACTCAAGCTGATTAAGAGGAATGCTAGAAGGGATGCACAAGTGGCTCAAGTTTGAGAAAAGAGGAGGTTTCATCTGGCTAGCCTGATGAAGAGGGTGACATCCGAGTTCTATTCCATGTCCAGGTTCATTATAAGCCCCAGAGAGCTGTCCGCTTCCTGGCCTCCAACATTCCTCAGCTCCCAGCCCAGCTGTACAGTGGCCGCCAGAATGTGCTTGCCACAGAATTCACATAGTTTCTCTTCCAGCCCCAAGGCAGGTGCTAACAAAGCCAAACTGAAGCCATGGGCCAGCATCCCACGAGCCCTAGTCTGTGAGAATGCCGCTTCTCAGAGAGGAGAAAGGACTCGTCCGAGTGTATATCCTAGCACATGTATGCCCACCCCCCTCGCACCCCACCTCAATGATGTCATAGCAACCCTCAGGGCCAACTTAAAATTAATTAATTTCCTAGACATCTGTATCGACCATGAATGTATGCAAGCTGTTTTCATTTCCTAAGAGAAAGCCATGAGGAACCAGTTTTCATTAGTTCAGGTGTTTGCCTCTTCCAGCTGTTTATTTTTGAAGACAAACACAATCTGCTGTATATTTTCTTGACTGCTCGAAGGTCACGGGATTCCTAGGGTCCAGAGCCCCTCTTTTCAATTTCTCTCAAATACTACTAAGTGCTCTGAGGTGGCCTCATTCCTCATCCCAGCTGTCTGTTCCTTCCCTAGTTCTTATCCACTCAACCGCCTAGCCCCCTTCCATCTAATTCAAAAGTATTTGGACATCTAGACATGTCCTAGGGCTTCAGGGAGCCACAGAACAGGTCTGTGACAGTCTCCCCTCAAGAAACGTTAGGCTCCTCAGGATGCTGCCTAGTCTCATTGAGTTTTACCAACTCCCTGGACCCCCGCCATTCACAGCCACTTGCTTTTCCCTTAAGTGATCCTGTATAAAATAATAGGACTTCTGTAAAAAAAAAAATGTTGATCTGGGAAAGAAAAGACATGTTTGGCAAAATTTGACGCATAGGCAATATTGATTTTTTTAGGAGTGTTTTACAGAGCTAAAGTCACTTTAGTAGTTTGAGAACACTGGGATATGTAATGCGTTCAATTTGTTTTGCCCATAAAGCGATCATATTCCATAGATTCAATATGACCTATAATTTATTCAGAAATAATTGAAAGGAGCTAAATTGGATTTCCTTGAAATGTTTTTAATGTTTTTGCAGAAGACATTTTGAGTTTATGAGTCTGAGGAACCTGGCAGCTCTGCTTCTTGCCATTGTATGAGCTGGCGAAGGACTGGAGGATGATACCCTCAACATGCTGGAAAGATTCCCGGGAAATATAAAAATAACAACAGCAACAATAACAACAACAGAAACAAGCCTGCGCTTTTCTTCCAAGTTTTTCTCCTGGGACTTTCTTTTCCCAGTACTTTTCTCTGGAATTTGTGGATGTCTAAGGACTCCTCAAAATTCTTTCTGTGTCTGATGCTGATGGGCGGGGTCTCTCTGCCACCCTGGATTTAACTGCTGGCTGCCTTCTTCCCCCACCCTCTGCTCTCTTGAGTCCTCTTCCCACATAAGTTCTTCTGAAGTGTTTGAAGAAAAAAGTACAGGCATGCATTTTTTCAGGTTTGCAGCTGTTTTCCATGGTTGCCTGGGTTGCTCCATTCATAGACAGACATCAATGAATAGTAACTTGGGAAGCATAAATGCTCTCTGCTAGCCTCCAGGGTCAGTCTGGAGTCCTTCCTCAGTCAAGATTCCCAGTGACTAAGAAAGGGTTGTGGGTAATGGGTCTTGATGGTTGGTTGTTAGGAGTGTTTCTCTGTAAATAGGTGGCAAAGTCCTTGAGGGTAGATCTATTTTATTCATCTGTCTCTCAAGTATTTAACTTTGTACACAGAACATAGTAGGCACACAATATTTGATATTGTTCTAATGAATGAACAAAAAAGTTTACATAAAAAGGATCTTTAGTAATAGACTCTTTAA
>NW_005361873.1:3785800-3789342 GCF_000412655.1 Myotis brandtii | reverse complement strand
ATTTTGAATTTAAAAATATTATTCTGGGGTATTTACACCAACTTTATAGTTATAAGCCTAGGAAAATGTTGCCATTGTATCTAAAAAGGAATAATGTAAAAAAGTATTTAGTTGCTGTCCTAATTTTAAATAATCCATGAGGAGAACTTGAACTGCTTAGAGATTAATATGGACATAAAAACATAATCCTGAAGATGTGCTTACTTAGCCAAAGTTTAGTTTTGCCAAGAAGTCTTTTCAATCAAGAAATTCCATGAGTTGTATTTCTTTACAGAATATTATGGTTTGTAATCCAGGTCCTCCAAGAAGCAGATGTCAAGACAGGATTACACACGCAAGGGTTTTATTAAGGGGGGTGTCTCTGTGAGAGAAAATAGGGAGGGGGCTGGAGAAGGCTGGGAGACACGATGCAAGTCAGACCCGCAATGAAGGAGAGAGGAAGAGAAGGTTGGGTAGAGCATCCTGGACTGCTATGCAGTCGAAGGAAGTTTTAGCAAAACCATTCAGAGTCTTCAAGCCAAAATCAGCTGTCAGAAGAGTCCTGGGTCTTCCAGGAATGAAACTGTTTTAGCAAACTTGCCCTGCCAATCACTGGCTGGGAGCTGCTGGTGGGAGGCATAGCATGTGCCATCCTAGAGGCTCCCTGTGATGGGAGGTCTGCAAGGGCATCTCAGGGTATTCTCATATCTTTACTTTAATTCATCGGAAACAGCCAGAAAGAGCACCATGTAAGGAATCATCGTTCTCTTTATAATTGAAGTCAGGTTTATTGATAATTCTAGAAAAATGCTTTACATCTAGAATAAGGTATACACCTTTACATATACTACTTCAAGTGAACATTTTAGCAACCCAATGATATTGATAAGATGATGTAGCAGGCTGATTTCCAAATCCCATTCCAAACCCTTCTTCCCTTGTAATAGAATCCCTGACTTTATCTACGTCCATAACTATTCAGAATAAAAATTGATTTTCCAGTTTGCCTTGTAGTAGGTGTGAATATGACTAGCTTCTGACCAACAAAAGTGGAAATACTGTGTGTAACTCACAGGAAATGTATGAAAATGGTGCACTTTTCTTCTTGGAATACAGATATGATTGTGGTTCAACCATTTTGAACCCGGAGGTATAAATCTCGTGCTGAAAATTACAGAGCAACAATGTAGAAGGAACCTGGAACCCTGACTATATAGGATACCATATCAGCCCTGGATTGCCCAACTCCAGACTTATTTTATAAATAGGTGAAATAAACTTCTATGTTTTAGAAGTCACTCTTATTTTTGGTTTTCTATCACTCAAAACTAAACCTAATTTTACCAATATAGGCAGTTCTTTGTGAAATTGGACCCAGCGAGACTGGAAGTGACATACTCCTTATGACACAGAAAATAAGTGGTGAAGTGGGAATTTTAACCAGTACTCCCAACTTTTAAATTGAATGACCTTGGAATTAAATTTGAAGTTTACATTAAACTTCATTGCATCACAATTACCTAGACACTACTAAACACTTCTAGAAAGGTCTTCTCTTTCAGCTTAAGCTTCTTTGTCCGTAGATGGAAAGAAACACTTTTTGCTATCAATATTATAGGGTTTCTGAATGATTTCCATGAGATAGTCATACATATAAAAGTGCTTTGTAAACTCCAAGATCTCAGGAAAAAACACACAATTTTATCATCTTTAATTTCCTCACTTCAGATTTGAACAACAGGAACAAAAAGTGTATGTTCCTTTATATGAGGTGGGACTGACTCAAAGAAACTTCAGGAAAGTCCTAACCAGATTATTAAATGGTAAAGTGGAGGATGAGGGAGAAGGATAATTTATCACTTAAAAGATGATATTTGATATTTTCCACTAATTGCTGCATCATAAGCTTCTTATACACCAGAGCTTTGTCTCATCCTTCTGTGTACCCTACATTTACTGTGCTTGGTTACTATTTGTTGTAACTGGTTGGTTGCTTAATAATTACTGTGAATATTATTCCTGGAAGTTTAAAAAGTGGTGAGATCCATGAACACTATCAGTGTTTTAAATCCTCACCCAAGGACATGCTTTCATTGATTTTAGAGAGAGAAGAAGGGAGAGAGATCAAAGGAGATGAGTTGCCTCCATTGGCCCCTAACCAGGGATTGAACCCTAACCAGGGATTGAACCCATAACCTAGGTATGTGCCCTGACTGGGAATCGAACCCACAGTTTTGGCATATTGGGATGATGCTCCAACCAACTGAGCCACCCGGCCAGGGCAAACACTACCATTTTTAAAAGATCATGTTCTTTTCAATTCTTGACTTCACCTTTTATCTTTCCTGACTTAAAATGTCACAATATATACTGATTGCTTAAATTATCAGATTTTTAGTTCATTTCTTTAGGTTTTTGAGCCAAACTTATCTCTTTGTAAGTTTTATTTTAACTCATAAACTTGATTCTAACTATAAAAAATGAGGAAAATTGTAAAGCCTTTTTTTACTGAAATTAATTCAGAAGAAATTATTTAGCTTGTTTGTACAATTCTTAGCTCAGAACCATTTTTATGTGAATTTATAACATTTCATTTGATGATTATGATTAAACATAGTGAAGTAATGGAAATTTTGTTATGGAATATTGGTTGTATCACAGTTCTAATTGAATGAATTAATGAGCAAGAAGTTGTGGGGTCATGATCCCCCTAAGGCTGGAACAAATAACCTTGCATGGTCTGTGATGTAAGAGACTTACTTCAGAAGAGAGGGGTTTTGGCTCTCCCCTTTACATATTTATACAAAATAAAGATAAGCCTTCCTTGCCTATTACAAATGAGATCATAATGCATGAATGCATTTGATTGGTTATATTGCATTCCATTCCACTAGGTAATAGCAAGTATATAAAATTGTTACAGAAACATAAAAAGAGAATGGATATATGAGATAATTCATGGAAAGTCCCTTTACATGTAGTGGCCACATGAGTTGGCATTAAATATTTGGACAGCAAATCCTGGGAATGGTGGGTAGACAGACAAAGATGATAGCTATGGTGCTTAGATATTTAAGAATGTGACTTTTTCGATTTCTGAAGAAGGCACTTTTTTTTTGGATGTTTAGGACGAAGCACTTTAGGGATGATCAGTACTACTTGGGGTGGCTCTACATGTATTTATAGCCATAAGGTGCTTCTTACTGTGAAATAGTAATGTAATTCCAATGTGCAGATTATGCCATACCGCACAGTGTAGTGAGAGCAGTCAGAAGTCATGGGTTCAAGCCTCAGCTTAGCTACTACTAGAAATGGGACCATGCACAAGTTACTTAACCTTTCTGAACATCAGTTTCATTCTTGCGGAAATAAAAAGTTTGGTTTTGCCCTTCCAAATCTACATTCACCCTCGGATTCGAATATGCTACATTCTACTGCCATGTATGTGACGGAGTTGAAATGTAAGACATATGACTCCAACATGAACAGTTGCTCACAGAGCTGAAATTTTGATGCATTTGCTTCGAGGAAACACTGCCCAGGGGAAATATTAAGTCAGGGGG
>NW_005361873.1:3735423-3785769 GCF_000412655.1 Myotis brandtii | reverse complement strand
CTGACTTGTAAAACAGAGGAATGGGGGGGTACAGGGTTTACGTTCCTCAACTCTGAAAGTTCGGAGTCACAAATGCTATATATACATGATTCAGATGAAATCTGAAACAATTATTAGATATTTTCTAACTACCCAGGGGTTTGTAATTGTGTCTGACAAAACACATGGTTGACATCACATTTTTCAATTTTTATCCAGATGTTAGGTGTCAGATGAGCCCAGCCAAAGGCCATCCATACTTCACAAAGGCAATTGTAAGTGATGAAAAAAAAATCAGTTCCTTTAGTTGCCATAGAGAACATTAAAAAACCAAATTATTGACTTGGGTTTGACATTAGCATGGTTGAGTTCAGCCAAACTGAACTGTGTTTTATGGCCTAACTGGGTGATTATTGTTTAAGATCCTTCCCTTTGCTGTTTATGCTATCAGTCTGCTTTTTTATTTTATTATTTTGAATATATCCAACCCCCTTCACTTTTAGCAGACAACCTCGCTCTATGGTTTAGGACTCTTTTAGCAAGTGAGAGAAAACCCAGCCCAAACTGGCTTAAGCAAAAGTAGAATTTATTGGTTAAACTAACCGAGAAGTCCAGGAAAATATCTGGCTTCAAATGAAGCTCAGAGCAGGCCCTTGGTCTATATCACCAGGACCTGGTTTTTCTCAACCTCTCTCTCTCTCCTTGGCTCCATTTCTTCTGGTTCAACTTTCTTCTCAGAGAGGCTCTTCCCATAATCGAAACAAGGTAACTCATCTCCTCTCTTGAAGCCTATGGGAAAGCTTACTTGCCTCTTTATCAGAAGCCGCAGCAAATGCCCTATCACATCCCGTTAGCTTTAGTGGCTACATGCCTGGTCCATCTCTAAAGACTGAAATGCGATGTTCTGATTGGGTGAGGACAAGGTCTTGTGATCCACTCTAGAGTCATAGGGCCGAGAATGGAAGGAGATGGTTCTCCAGGAGAAATCAGGAGTTGGTTATCAAAAGAAGGTGACATGGAGGTAGGATGCCCAAACCCAAATGTTGGAACCTACTTCATTGAGACAAATAGAACCTCTTTCAGCTTGTTCATACCTTCTTTCTTGCCATGGCTTAGAAGAATAGAATACACCTCCCTCTGTTTATGGACACTATACCTATCATTAGTCCTGAATTCTTCCATCTAGTCTTAGATCTGACTTCATCAGTCCTGGTTACTATTTCATATATTTTTATCGTCTCCCTTTTTTACTGGTTTTTGCTTTAGCTTATAAACATACTCAGGTCTATTCTATCATAACTCTCTCCCCCTCTCCCCCCACCCCTCTCTTTCTCAAATTATTTTGACCCATCTCTTGCTTTTAGCTGCTATCTAATATGTCTCCTCTCCTTCTCATAGGCTGCCCCCCAAAAAAGATGTGTCTATGTTCCTTGTCTCTACTTTTTCATGTATCACTCACTCTCAGCCTGCTGTCTCTATACCTCTGGCATTATACTTCCCATGTTAGTCAATCTTTGTTCAGGAAGACCGACCTTATTGTGAGTATTTTGAGCAGAGAGAGATTTACTATAAGGAATTACAGCCTTTTGCTTTGGGGAGCAGAGTTTAAGGAAGCTGCTGTTGTTTCACAAAATCATAGTAAAATACAACTGATAAACTCTGCTGCCTGCAGCACTGCAGTAGATGATATCAGGATGTGGCCCAGAAGCCTCTGGTAAATCTGTAAATCCACCACCTACGGATGCTCAAGCACATGCCCTCAGGGAACCACACACCCTGCTCACTGCTTTCTCATTCTTATGTTCGTGGCTTCTATTTACAGAATCTAAATGGGAACATTACTGGCAAGGGAGTTGGAAAGATGCAGTTTCTAGGCTTTCAGCTCCTACAGTTGAAAGGGGAGCTTAGAAGGGTGAGACTTATCCTGAATATTAATAGACTGTATCTGGCACATTATCAATCCTCCTCCACCCCCCACCCCAAAGGTTCTGTCCTTGAACTAACACAGTTCTTGCTCACACTGTGAATTCCCCCTGAGTTATCTCACCCATTCGCATCTTTCTAGTCATCTGCAGGCTGCGGAAGCCTCTTCCACAGATTTCTCCTCGAATCTCACCTTAGTACAACTCCACTGAAACTTTTCATCTGATTTCCCCATAAGGGCCACAAACTCAGCTCGTTTGAGAGTGAAATCTTTATTGTTGCTCCTGAACCTGCTCTTCTTCCAGATTCTGTTTCCTTAAATATTTAAGCAATCACTACATCTGTCCTATCTTCGCCACCTGAACTCTACTGTCCTGGCTCAGCAACTCATCATCTTTCACCTGGGCCACTGCAGCCTCCTACCCAGACTTCCTGCCCAGTCTCACCTACCTTGAATCTGTTCCTCAAAGCCTCTGAAGACATTGACCTAAAAACACAAATCTTCAATGATTCTCATTTGCTCAGAACCCTTGATTGGCTATTTATAAGGCTGGAAAAAGGGAGCAATCATTCATCAGACAATTCTCAATAATTTATCAAATAAAGTAGACAGATAGGCTGCAAATATTCATAAAAGACCAAATGAAGATGAGAATTAGAACAGGGAGAGGGAAAAAATGTGTTCCAAACACGCTGATTCTAATTACCCAGAATGAATGTTCTAGTGTATTGGTTGAAGTTTTGGGGCTGGGACATCTGACGAAAAGTTAATCTTTTAGGCGATAGCTTTTAATATAAAGTTTATTAGACTGTCTTGTTAAGTTTGCAGGCTTTATATTGATTTCTCATGTATTCTTAGTTTATTTCATATTTTTAGGGTGGACCTCCATGTGTGAACTCTTTAGATACCAGACATGTGGTGCATAGGGAAAAGATGATCAGAAAAAGACAGAGAGAAAGGAGAAATACAACTCTGCTAGATACAATATAAGTGGGAAAAAAATCCTCAGGAAGGAGTACTATTGCCCTGCCTTCTGCTACCACAATGCATTTGATTAACCTGCTCATAACCCTCATTGATAATGGTGTTCTGTATGCTTCCTTCATCTGAGTGAGTTCAGGTCTATGAGGAGAAAAAGTATAAGAAATATTTTCTAAATGCCAATGGAGGGCAGGGGTGCAGAGGGGGAAAATGCTGGTAAAATAGTCTCCCCTGGAAGTAGATGTACTTCCACATACATGTAACATCTGGATGCCCAAACTGGGCAGTGATCTCTGTGGCTATTAATCCTGCGTCATTTCCCAGGAAAGGGACTTTCTTTAGTGTTGGAAGATTGGTGTGGACTGAGGGCTGCTTCCTTTACTCTGTCTCTGTAGTTTTTCCACACCCCAACCTCTACCTTTGCTTTCTATCATATCAAAATTTGCTTTCATTTATCCTCTTCCTCCTCCACCAACACCACCTAAAGTGTAAATCCTATACTGGCATTTGAGACATTGAGGAGACAGATGGGGAATGATTAAGGAAATAATAAAAATTTTATTTTCACATTTTAAGCAAAACTGGTGATTAATTTTATACCAATTTAAGGATTTAATCTCCTAATGATTGATTAATAGTTTATCTCAGTAGTGGAAGCATTGTATATAAGCAAAATTATAATCTCACACTGTATAGCAATTTATTAACCTGTGTGGTTTGAGTCTGAATATGTTAAGTACAGTTTCTCCCCACTTACAAAAGAAACAGGAAGGGGAAAGTTGGACCTTTAATTCTGTTAACGATGATACTCATGTTTACTTGTTTGTAGGTTCTTTCTTGAACATTAGAACTCTCAGCCTACCCCTGAGTAAAGTCAGTGTGGCACAGTGGTGAAGACAGCAGTCTCTGGAGTCAGACTGCTCAGGTTCAAACCTAGGCTTTCCCAGTTACCACATGAATGAAATTGACAACTTTTTGAAAACATCCTTGTGTTGCCATTGCTTTATCTCTAAATTGAGAATTGTGGTAGCTCATAACTTGAAGGCATGCTGTGAGGATTATGGGTATTGATATAAATATAGTATTTAGATTTATTCCTGGCATGTAAGACTTAGATATATGATACTTTAAAAATGTGTAATTGAAGACCAGAAGAATAAACAAAATTAAAACAACCTCATAGATACAGAGAACACAAACCTAGGCTTTCCCAGTTACCACATGAATGAAATTGACAACTTTTTGAAAACCTCCTTGTGTTGCCATTGCTTTATCTCTAAATTGAGAATTATGGTAGCTCATAACTTGAAGGCATGCTGTGAGGATTATGGGTATTGATATGAATATAGTATTTAGATCTATTCCTGGCATGTAAGACTTACATATGTGATACTTTAAAATGTGTAATTGAAGACCAGAAGAATAAACAAAATGGAAACAACCTTATAGGTACAGAGAACAAATTGGTGGTCACCAGATGGGAGGGGAGTTGGGAAAATGAGTGAAAAAAAAGTATAATGGAATCAATAAGTACAAATTACCAGTTATAAAAATAGTCATGGGGATGTAAAGTACAGCATATGGAATATAGTCAATAATATTGCAATAACTATGTATGGTGTTACTAGACTTATGGGGCTGATCACTTCATAAGGTATATAAATGTCTAATCACTATGTTATACACCTTCACATGTAATTGAAAAATAAAATTTAAAAATGTGTAATTGAAGGCCAAACTAACAACTATTTTTAAATTACCTTATTTATAGTTTTAGAGCATTTTTTTTGAACTTCCTCTAGTGGACTTTTTCTGTCCAAAAGTGGAGTTCATACTTCATTCTGTAGAAGCTTCTGAGCAACCAGTACTTTTTTCAAATGCTTTATAAACTAGTCTGACAGTGAAAATCATTAGGCATTCCTCCTAGAATTGACAACTTTTTGAAAACCTCCTTGTGTTGCCGTTGCTTTATCTCTAAATCGAGAATAGTGGTAGCTCATAACTTGTGGGCATGCTGTGAGGAAAGACTACATTCAAAGCAAATTATATGCATGTTTCCTAAAAGTGTTAATGTGCTAATCTGTTGGTTCCCTGATCTAGGCAAAATGCCATCCTATTGCACATGAGCAAAATCCCATAGTTCGTGAAGATTTCATATAAATATTACCCACTGCGCTTCACATTTCCAAGTGTTCTACTTCCCCATTAAAGTCAACAAGCTGGAACTGGCATTGGGATCAGTAGGATGATTTCATCCAAATTACAACCCCACGTCCTCCTCATAAGGAAGAGTGAGCTGATTAGGCTATGAATTCTTTCACTCTAGTAAACATTTTGATTCTGCCTTGTAACAGTGAAACCATTACTTGTGAGACATAAACTTTCTACTTTTCCCTTGGGAAATGTCTCTAAATATATCTGGGGTTCATGGACAGTGCTGCTGAATATTAAGTACAGAGAGAAGCCAGTGGGCGTGTGCTTTTGATACGATGGAAAGAGAATGAAAGAGAAACAGTGCCAGAGCATGAGGTGAAGAGCTGCTCTGGTTATACTCAAGGACTGGGAGGTAGAGGGAAAGAGTTAACAGACCCTGGGACGATGCACCTTGCTCCTTTCACGGCTCAGTGTGTTATTATGCTGTACTTTTACAAGTTGATGATTTTCACTCCTCAAAATGGTGTTGACCTTCTGACCTTAGCTGAAATCAGGAAATTCTCAAACATTCAGATTTTGTACAGTTTCCCCAATTCATGTTCCCAATCTAAAATAAATGGCTGCAATTGCATGTGCTCATTTTCTTCCTCCTTCCCTTCCTTCCTTCCTCCCTTCCTCCCTTCCTTCCTTTCTTCCTCTCTTCCTCCCTTTCTCTCTCTCTCTCTCTCTCTCTCTCTCTCTCTCTCTCTCTCTTTCCCTCTCCTCTCTCTTTCATCTGTCTTATCCTTCCTTCCTCCTTCTTCTCCTCTCTGCCTCCTTTCTTTTCTTCCTCTCTTTATTTCATTTTTCTCTTTTAGTTTGACCTTCCTTTTTATTTTATCCCAAACAACTCACCTCTTTAAAATAATAATGATAATTTAAGCACAATCAGGTTTACAAGGAACACGATGCTACATGTTATATTCCAAGGTTAACAATTGAGCCATAGGTTAGGGATTTAGACATGCCCATGTGCCCATTCTTGGCCAAGTAAATCACTTTTGCTTCGCATGTACTGTAGTACTCTGTAATCTGAAACTTCCCATAATTGACACGCTTGCATTTTACCTCAGGGCTTGTTCCTTCATAAGTGACTACCTTTGCTTGCACCCTACTCAGCAGGAAGGCTCCATATTCCTTTAGGCCCCTTATTGTCTTCTCCTCTATGGGAGGGCAAGTCACTAAGTTTCAGGAAAAAGGGCTAAATCTATCATTTATGGTGTGTTGACCCTCTAGGAGGTGCTTTATAGAAATAATTTTGGGATTATAGTTTGTAGTTTCTATCTCCCTTAATTATCTACCTTATATTTGACATAATTGTTGAGGGGTGACCGTAGCATGAATGAATTTACAGGCTATGAAGTAATTGGTGCCAAAGGCTCAAATCATGGTGGGCTCAGGGTTTCCTTTCTACATTCCCTCCACATTATCTTGACTACAGATTATGTTTATTTAATATGATTGTGAATTATGATGTTTTATTCTGAATATAAAATCAATAGATTTTTTGAAGAAAATTCAGAAATCTCCCAAAGCAAACAGAAGCAAATAAAATCATCCAGAATCTCAACTTGCAGATATAATACTCTTGAACACATTGGTCTTTTTCATTTCAGTATTTGTTTTGTACATCCTACATTTGTAACCAAAGTGGAGTCTGTCACTTATATATGGCTTTGTCTTTTGTCTTTGCTCAGTTAGCATTATATGGGGAGGATTTGATGATGATATCAAATACTCTTCATAAACACAATTTTTAGATTGTACACATTTTCTGTCTTGGGTTTGTACTCTGATTTGGTTTCTCAATCCAGAGCCTCTCACTTTTGGGATAAAATTCTGTTCTTTTCAGTCCTCAGCTTCATCTTGGAATGAGGTCGCTTGGATGGCAAAACCGAGAAGTAAGGTGCCCCAGAGCCTGGTCTACACTGCTGTGTTCACACTCCTTTGCCTTGTGACTCAAGAAGTCAGAAAATGGAAGGGTCCCAGTTTGCTCTAGCGGTGAGGCCCTCACTTGGCTCTTTGGCGTTAAGGTTGCCAAAGAATAAAATCACATAAAGCCCTCATCCTCTGGACCTCTTCTGCTATGGCCGCCTGGCCTCTGGCCGGTTCTCCCTGCACTGCTGGGACTGCCCACCGTGCACTCCTGCATCTGCTTCCTTTCCACTGTACGTGCTACCCACTTCCTCTCTCCCCCTTCTGTTTCTCTTACAAGTCTCAACATCTCCCCCTTGAAGCTTTCCCAAGTTCGCCACAGAATTAGGGGAACTTTCCTCTGAGAGATTGGCTTCATAGAGATTGGCTTTTCTGTCTTTTTAGAAACTCTAGGAGTTCTTTTCTTTGTTTATATTGCTATCGTCCCCATTGTGGCAGCATGTGCTTAACCTTTGTGATTTCAGCACCTAACTACCATGCTTGACCCAAAGCAGGCATGGGTGTTGAATGGTTAGATGATGGATAAATGAATGACTAAGTGGTCCACTCTGAAGTTACAGAATCAGAACGATGCTATATTTGCTCTAGACAGCATTGTAAAGTTAGGATTCCCACAATAAAGGGAAATGCTATTTTTTTGTGTATTTTCAAATTCAAAATTAATATTTTAGATGCGCTAAATACACCCATAAAAATATTGAATACCTCCCACCTTTCCAGCCACATTTTGCACATTTTGCATCTTCTCACTGTTCATGCGGCAGCCTTTGCAGGGTCCTTCCTCCTGACTATGCTTCTATGCTCCTCGCGGCATTTGCATCCCCAAGAAAACCAAGAAGAAAATCTCATCCTTTTCCTTCTTACTATGTTAATTTCAGCTTATCATGAGATCTCCCATCCAGTGTTCTCTTCCTCAGGGAAAGCTTTTCTGGCCTCCTTTAATGAAAATAACAATAGTGGCAGTAAAAGTGGCTGGCATTTATGGACAGCATACTACATGACAGGCACTGTCATAAGTACTTACATTGGTCATCTCATATAATCCCGACAACAACCTCTGAGATGTGGACCATCATGAACCCCACTTAAAAATCAAAAAGGGAAGCCCAGAGAATTTAAGCAGCTTATCCAAGCTAACACAGCAAAAGCAGACTGAGCTGTTAGCCATGCATCCTCTTCATAGCTCTTATCACAGGTACAATTTGATCATCTACATGAGTTGCTGATTAATGTCTTTGTAACCCAGAAGGTTATATGCTCAATATGATCACTATATTCCCAGCTCCTTTCTCAGTGTTAGGTGCAGTTTAAATAATCAATAAATATTCGTTAAGGAAATGTATTGTTTGAGCCAATATTTCAGGCTAGTATTGATCGAGCTGTGTTTCTATTTCCCTGTAACTGTCAAAAGGGAATTTTAATAACACATATTAGCATATAATCCTTTAATTAGAGTTCTATTTCTCACTGTGGCATCTATAATGATAGAGTTTGTGTATGATGACGGTAATTTAACTGGTCTCCCAGAGACATCACTATTAACTACACATCCCCTCTGGCCACAAAGGATGTTATTTTAGTCCCAGCAGACCAATATCTGGTTAGTGATGTAGCATGTTGCTGCATATAATCCTGAAACAATATATTTTGTCATTAAAAAAAATGTCCTGCAACATGTTTGCCTTTTGGCCCAGTGGCGATGTTATGTCATTAACCAGGAATGTTTCTGTTGTATCCAAAGACAAATTTAGTTTAGAGAAATGTTATCAGCAGTTCACCAAGAGGTTTAATTGCATGCTTTAAATGGCAGAAGAGGGGAAGCCCTAGAAATTCAGGTTAAATCTATTAAGCTGAACATTCAGGATTTGGTTGGCTGCCAAAATACACCATGATAAGAGTTTCAAAAGCTAATAACAGAGGAGATTAAATTGGTGTCCGTTACAGATTTGTGAAACGCTATTTCTTTGCATTAAGACTTAACAGCTGAACTGAATAAAGTATTCACCCTTCAATTTTTTTTTGTTCTATTTAGCTATAATTACTGTTTTTGCCCATGGATCCAATTCTCTTCATGGTGTCTTGGCACCATTCCTACATCAAAAAAATCTGGTGAAAATTCTAAATAGCAGACCCTATGTAAGATCCTTCATTTCTGTATGGGAAAATGGTGCGGGGGAGAAAGGGACACCAACTAAACTGTGGTTAAGTTATAAATTATTTGTGGGTTGCAATTCTCATTGAACATGAGATGTTGTTGTTACTTCTTAACTACTCATTGACAAATCTCTTTGGGGGCTGTGTCTCTATCTATCACTGTATCAGACCCAGTGGATGCTACGCAATTGATCATCTACATGAGTTCCATAGGTGGTCTAGACACAAACATTTTCCTGCATTACACAATTGATTTGGGTGATTTTTATTTCTCTTGGCACTTTACTGTTTATCTTTAAAAACCTAGAGTATAGCCCTACCTGGTTTGGCTCAGTGGATAAAGTGTCGGCCTGCGGACTGAAGGATCCCAGATTCCATTCTGATCAAGGGCACAAGCCCAGGTTGCGGGCCCCATCCCCAGTAGGGAACATGCAGGAGGCAGCTAATCAATTATTCTCTTTCATCATTGATGTTTCTATCTCTCTCTCCCTTTCCCTTTCTCTCTGAAATAAATAAAAATATATTTTAAAGAATATTTTAAAAACCTAGGGTATAACACATGCTCATCTAATTGCAGATGTGTTAGTAATTTAACCGTATTATCAGAACTTTGAAGAATTTTCTAGGAAATAGTTATTGCATAAGATCTGGTTGAACTAGTGTGTGCTAGGATGTGTCATGGGCTTCAAATCAGAAGATCTGTAAGATTGTCTTTACATTGGCGACTACTTGGGGCAATGTTGGGTTAGTCATTTTCATCTCCTCTTTCTTAAAATATGATGTGTAATCCCTAAGCTGCCTTCCTGGCCAGTGCTGAGTTGAAGCAATGTGTCCGTGCTATCCACTTTTCCCACTATGACATCTTATTAGCTCCTCCCTCAGCACTGCCAGTGCTATTATGGAAAGATTTTCTCCTTACCCTATATACTATATTTTAAAGTAATAGTTACGTTTCCCATTTTAAAAAATTAAAGGCATATTTCACTATAATTTTAGTAAAAACACAAAGGACCTTGATGTTTTAATTAACCTGTAAGCTATTTCACAAGTAAGCATATAACTTACATTTTATTTGATTAAACTAGTCACCCGTCCCGTGAAATTATGCGAGACCCGGGACCCCCGGAGTCCCGCCCCGTGGGGCTGGTGCGCCGCGGGACAGCCCCGAGTCCTGGAGTGCCACCCTGATGCCCTGCCTCTGGGCCATGTGGAGCGGCCACCAGGGACTCCTGCACCCCCACAGGACAGCAGGAAGCACAGCAGAAGCTGCACGGAGCGTCTGCCAGCCCCGCCCCCGCTGCATGTGCTGCCATCTTGTGACAGTGTTATTAATTTTAGTAAAAACACAAAGGACCTTGATGTTTTAACTAACCTGTAAGCTACTTCTCAAGTAAGCATATAACTTGCATTTTATTTGATTAAACTAGTCACCCGTCCCATGGGGCTGGTGTGCCACGGGACAGCCCCGAGTCCTGGAGTGCCGCCCTGATGCCCTGCCTCTGGGCCATGTGGAGCGGCCACCAGGGACTCCTGCACCCCCATGGGACAGCAGGAAGCACAGAAGCTGCGCAGAGCGGCCGCCGGCCATGGCCCCACTTCCCCGCCCCCGCTGCGTGTGCTGCCATCTTGTGACGGTGTTACGATGTGAAGGTCAATTTGCATATTACCTTTTTATTATATAGGATATGTTCATAACTCTCAGAGACTAACATTCAAACAACTAAATAACTCCAATCATTTTGCTCTGTTAGGTAAAAAGGAATGAGCATAACTCTCAGAGACTAACATTCAAACAACTAAATAACCCCAATCATTTTGCTCTGTTAGGAATGAGTCTTTGTCAAGGAGTGCAGATAGTTTCTTTAAATTCTCGATTCTGAAAATAAGTGCATTTTTCATTATCTCAGTCTTATAGGTAAGAGAAAATGTCAGTGGAACGTAAGCTTCTCTCTGGGAAAGGCTCTTCACTTATCTTTGTAACCAAGGGCCCTACAGAGCATCTGGTGTAGCGTGAGCCCTTTTGTAATGGGAAAGAAATGTTGAGGAGCAAGGGGTGAGATGTGGTTAGGACACTAAGGCAGGACAATCAGTCCCAGAGGGGATCACCAGAAGCTTCCAGTGCTACTTGCTTTCCACCTGACATCTGTGATCTGACACCACCACCGCCAGATCTGTCAGGGGTTCACCATGACGTCACAAGATCCTTCTGTAAAGCATAGGGTCAGAGACTTTTTCAGCGCTCTGATATTGTACAAAATGTCTTTTAGAGTCATTCTGGTATGTGATACAATTCTAACCAATCATCAGTTGTGTGAATTAAAATGGGTTATACAAGCTGTCTTTACCTTGGTGTCCCAGCGATAAAATGAAAATAGCTACCTCATAGAGTTAAGCCAGATAATAAATGTTGGAAGTCTGTTACATCATAGGCATGTCACAAAAACCCATTCCACAATCTTACCAAAAAATTACGTGGAACAGACCAGGCTATTGGTCACAGCTCCCTCTTTCTAGACTCTCAAGTAAAACTATAATTGACAAAAGAGATGATGAAGGTTTTGGCATCCTACTTAGAATAGCTGTAAATGACCAAGTCTCCAAATAGCTAAATCAAGGTCATTGAATAATCAAGATGATGTTTGCTTTTTTTTTTTAGTTCCTTGTACCATGATTCAATCAAAACTTTGTCAAGCATTCGGATTTGTTTAGATCTCAGAAGAGCCAATGATGACCCCCATCACTTGCACAATAGCAGTAAGCCACCATCCTCCTGCCACTTCTTCTTCTTCTTCCTCCTCTTCTTCTTCCTCTTCTTCTTCTTCTTCTTCTTCTTCTTCTTCTTCTTCTTCTTCTTCTTCTTCTTCTTCTTCTTCTTCTTCTTCTTCTTCTTCTTCTTCTTCTTCTTCTTCTTCTTCTTCTTCTTCTTCTTCTTCTTCTTCTTCTTCTTCTTCTTCTTCTTCTTCTTCTTCTTCTTCTTCTTCTTCTTCTTCTTCTTCTTCTTCAGGGGAGGGAGAGAAGTGTGCCATGTGCTGGGCTAAGCCATGTCCAGGACCACTCTTAGAACAATTCTCCACCAAGGCATCAGGAAATGAAGAGCATCTCCCATTCACAAAGCTAAAGAATGGACATTTTAACACAATTCTGGTTAGATGCCAGACAAACAGAAACAAAAAATAAACACAAGGTTTCTAAGGCAAACAAGCCCTGTCTGGTTAGCACATGGCTCGACACAGAAACAACTGTCCTCCCTGCCCTTCTAGGGGGAGCAGCTTCGGTGCCATCAGCTCTGCAGAAACCTCACTGTCTCAGAAAAGGGAAGAATGTGGCCAGCAAAGAACACATTTTCCAACAAGCTGAGCAAACATGGCTTTGACGTCAGGGAGGGAGTGTGTACACGAGTAACAAAGGAGACGTGCACACATGGGGGTTTTGTGGTACCTGGGCGGTTGCCCAGAGCACTAAATCCTGGAGTTGAGAATCCCTTTGAAGACCCTTTGCAACGCTTGGGAATTTCAAAGAATATCATCATAATTCAAAAACCCCCTCCAAATGTCATTTTACCTTGTTCTTCTGCCTCCCCATTGTGCTGGCTGTCCCCAGGGGCAGACTGCAGCCCAGTCATCGCCTGGGGGAGGGGGTGGGGTGAAGCAGATGTGCACATCTGGATCACCTGCTGCTAACCCATCAGGCCCCAGCTTCCCTGTGGCTTTGGCTTCCACAGGACATTTCTGGGGGGTGGCCTCCTCTCTGAGGAAACTGAATCTTGGAGAAGGAGGGTTTTAACTAGGGATTAAAACATTCTGTAATGTTCAGGCTGACCGGTAAACTATGCTCACCCTCTTTGAGGGATGGGATCTTCCTCATTTCCTTGTATGTGAATTAATGACTCTTGGATTGTAGTCCTTATAACATATTTAAGTGGAGAACACATAGTGAGTGGGGTGGGGGATGTTGGAAGAACTAAGGGTGTCTTTTGCATTTTCCTGTTATATGAGCAATTTCGGCAGAAGGCAGCTATGATTCTCACTTTAATTCTACCTTCCCTCTGTGGGTTTTCCACACAGTTCCTCTGAACACAGAGGGAAATCCAATATCTACATGGTGACTTTCAACCCTGTCCTGCCCTACTCAGTTCCCTGTTTTTAATCATTAAATTGTGAGTATACAATGACACTGCACATCTGTTTCTGGACTGGGAAGATCAGTAAGGACGGGGTGATTGAGAGCTACATTAGGTGAAGCAATTACAAAGAAATGTTAAAAAGTGGAAGTGTACCATTTCCCCTTTTTATCTAATACACCCAACATCTGGGAAAGGACTACGTGAAGTTCAGTTGATGAGGCAGAGTGGGGGTGGCGACTTTTGGTGATGCATTAAATTTGAGCAAAGGCATACTTTGCAATAACCTAGCTGTAAAGATTGCCTGTTGGGAGAGGTGTCTATGAGTGATGGCAAAACTCATTGGCATTTGATGGCTGTTTGCCACTATGTAACTTTGAATATGTGATTGTTTCTTTATGTTTTGTCTTTTAAAACAATCTGGCATTTTAAAGACAATTTGGCATTCCATTTTGGTGCTATTTTCCTATATGGGATTCTAGTCATCTACAAGGCTCTAGGTAATGTTTAAAAGCACCAGACTTATTGCCAACAAGTAGCTTAGGCACAAGCAGAACTGGCATATTAATATTAAACCCAATGGAAATGCAATTTTTAGTTTGAAGAATAAACATATGTTGGGAATTGCAAAAGTCAAAGTCCTCCAAGCAAGGTTAAGTTGCTCTTTAATACATTGAGTGTACATATTTAGTAGTCTGGGGATTTACAATCGGCGGGAGGACTATAACCTTCTCTTTTTCTGATTTGGTATGTGTAAATTTGTAGTGCAAGTGTTTCATTTCTCTAGACATTTGCATTTAATTTGCTGCTGATTTTAATGTGAAAAAATAAAAAAAATTTAAAAGGCAAGGAACTCATGCTCCAGAATGGAGGCATTATATCTCAAGGACTGCGCTCACATTTCCAGTTGCATGGTGAAGTGATGCTATAATCTCAGGGAAGTGTGTGCAAAACCCTGCTCTGGAGGTCCGAGATGGCAGCAGGGTAGGTGGATGTGGCACCCACCTCATCTCAGGACCAAACTGGAACTACCACTAAAATATAGAAATCAACCTGGATAACCAACGGAGACTAGCCAAAGAGCAGTCTTAGAACCAAGGATTTACAGAATCATCAAGACTGGTAGGAAGGGCAGAGATGTGAAAAGGGCTGACCCTGCTCAAATGGGTGGTGAGTGAGCTTTGGAGGGATATATCAGCTGTTGAGGGGGTTCCCCCTGAGAAGTATGGTGTCTAAACCCCAAGCCAGGCTCCCAGCCCAGAGCACCAGAGTTGAGAAGAGATTCCCACATAATTTCCAGCTCTGAAAATCAGTGGGGATTCTATCTGCCAGGGAGACACAGAGCCAACTGAAGACACAGGCACCCTCTTAAAGGGCCAATGAACAAAATTTTGTTGACAGCCACTCACGCTGAGCTCTGATGGAGGGAGGGTGAAGGGAACTAAAGTTGCTTGAGGGGAGATTGGAGTTTGTGGCTCTGGGGAAAGTGTTGAAGGGCCTGTGCAGAGTTCCTTTCCCACACTGTAGAGGCCATCTTTTTTGGGTGGAGCACTCCCCTTCATTTGGGATCAGCCTGGAAGAAAGCAATAGCCCCACCCTCTGGGCTTCCGGTTGCACCACCCTGCAGAGCCTGCACCCTGCTGAGAAGTCAGCTGCCTGGGACTGGGTATAGGAGTCCAGACAGACTCAGGGGGTGTCAGTGACTGAGTTACGTGGTTTTGGGGCAAGGGACACTCCCCCCACTTTCCTATGAACCTGACTGGCACCTTCCCCTCATGGGAGATTCACTAGGCCCACTCTTAGGGCTCCCAGTGGTCCCACACTCCGGACTCCTGGTGGCTGCATCCTGCTGAGGTCTGGGAGAGACTGAGTTGTGTGCCTCTGAGGTGGGGGCCACTCCCTCAGACTGACTGACACCTCCCCCTCACAGGAGATCAACTAACCCCATCCTCTTAACTCCCTGCAGCCTGCTCCACTGAGGTCTGGCTGCTGGCACAATCTGGGACATACTGAGTGTGTGGCTGTAGGACAGGGGTCATTTTTCCCCTTGCATGCCCAACTGGTGCAAAGCTCTCCCTTCACATGACCACATCTTAGTCTGTTTGGGCCTGATAACCTCTGCTGGTCTCACTCTGATGACTCCCAGAGACGCTGCCCCACCACAAAGGTGTGTAAGTATCCAGTGGGTGGCGGCTATTCTTGGTGTACCCTGGGACATTGACTGAGTGGCCTCAGGCCCAGCACTGGCACTGAACTTGAACCTGTATCAATCTGGTGAACACCACCTTCCCCTACCTGGTGACTCATTGAGAACCTATTACAAGCAACTCGAGTACTGCCAGAGGCTTTTTCAGTAACTGAGCCTAAAAGGCAGCCGACAGATGGAGGCAAGCAGAGAGATCTCAGGGTGGCTTGGAACATTTGCTGACCTGCCCCCAGGCCTGGTACTGGTAAAGCCTGGCCTTGGTGTGCAGCGTGGTCCTTCTTCGACATACCCAGACCCAGCAGAGGCAGCACAAACTGTGGATGACTTTCTAGCACCAATATCCCTGATGAACACAGATGCTAAAATCCTTAACAAAATATTAGCAAACTGGAGACAGCAATACATTAAAAAGGTCAGATGCCATGATGAAGTGGGATTTATTTTGGGGATGCAAGTTTGGTACAATATTTGCAAATTAATAAACTTGATACACCACAGAAACAAAATGGATAAAAAAATCACATAATTAGATCAATAGATGCAGAAAAAGCATTTGATAAAATCCAACACCCATTTATGATAAAAACTCAGCAAAAGTGGGAAAGGAGGAAGCATTCCTCAACATAATAAAGGCCATATAAGATAAATCCACAGCCAACATCACACTCAATGGGCAAAAACTACAAGCGTTTCCCTTAAGATCGGGAGTAAGAGAGTGATGTCCACTTTCACCACTCTTATTCAACATAGTACTGGAAGTTCTAGCCACAGCAATTAGAAAAGAAGAAGAAATAAAAGGTATGCAAATTGAAAAGGAATAAGTAAAACTGTCATTATTTGCATATTACATGATACTATATATAGAAAACCCTAAAGACTTCACCAAAAATCTACTGGAACTGATAAGTGAATTCTGTAAAGTAGCAAAATGCAAAATTAATATTCAGAAATCAGTAGCATTTTTATTCACCAATAATGAACTATCAGAAAGGGAAATGAAGAAAACAGTCTCATTTACAATTGCATAAAAGACACACATCTAGGAATAAATTTAACCAAAGATGTAAAAGACCTATACTTAGAAAATTATAAGGCATTGAAGAAGATACAAATAAGTGAAAGCATATACTGTGTTCATATATAGGAAGAATTAACATAATTAAAATGTCCTTACTACCCAAAGCAATCTATAGATTCAATGCAATTCTTATCAAGATGTCAATGGCATATTTCAAGAACTAGAAGAAATATTCCAAAAATTTATATGGAACCACAAAAGACCTAAATAGCCACAGCAATCTTGAGAAAGAAGAACAGAGTTGGAGAAATCATGCTACCTGATATCAAATCATACTACAAGGCCATAGTAACCAAAACAGCATGATAATGGCATAAAAACAGACATATAGATAAATGGAACAGAATAGAGAAACAAGAAATAACCCCACACCTTTATGGTCAATTAATATTTGACAAATGAGGCAAAAACATACAATATGATAAAGATAGTCTATTCAATAAATGGTGTTGGGAAAGTTGGACAGATATGTGCAAAAAATTAAAAAAGAACAACTTCTTACATTGTATACAGAATAACCTCAAATGGATTACATACTTAAATGTTAGACTCAAAACCATAAAAATTCTAGCAGAAAATATAGGCAGTAAAAATCTCAAACATTTCTCATAGCAATATTTTTTTCTGATATATCTCCTCAGACAAGGGAAACAAAAGAAAAAAGTAAACAAATGGGACTACATCAAACTCAAAAGTTTTTGCACAGCAAAGAAAACCATCAACAAAATTAAAAGACAACCCACTGAATGGAAGAACATATTTGCCAATGATACATATGATAAGGGGTTAATATCCAAAATTTTTAAAGAACTTATACAACTCAACACCAAAAAAACAAACAATACAATCTAAAAATGGGCAAAAGCCCTGAATAGACACTTCTCCAAAGAGGACATACAGATACCCAATAGACATATGAAGAGATGCTTAATATCATTAATCATCAGAGTAAAGCAAATTAAAATCACAGTGAGATATCACCTAATGCCAGTCAGAATGGCTATCCTAAATAATAAAAGCCTAATATGCTAAGTGTCCGGTCGTCTGGTTGGATATTCAACCAATCAAAGTGTAATATGCTAATGATATGCTAAGGCTAGTCAACCGCTTGCTATGACATGCACTGACCACCAGGGGGCAGACACTTCGACTGGTAGGTTAGCTTGCTGCTGGGTTCTGGCCAATCGGGACTGAGTGAGACAGGCTGGACATGCCCTGGAGCCTTCCCGCGGTCCCTCCCTGGCTGGCCAACCTCCCGTGTCCCTCCCCAGCCCCAATCATGCACCAGTGGGGTCCCTTGGTTTGGCTTGTGCCCTCTCGCAATCCAGGACCCCTCAGGGGATGTCAGAGAACCAGTTTCAGCTTGATCCCACTCAGCGCAGGAGCTGTCCCCCCTGGTGGTCAGTGGACTCTCACAGCCTGTCTCACTCTCCTGCCTCCATGGCAGCACTAAGGATGTCTGACTGCCCGCTTAGGGGAGCGGGCCTAAGCCGGCAGCTGAACATCCTCCGAGGGCTCCCAGACTGTGAGAGGGCGCAGGCCAAATTTTGTGCACTGGGCCTCTAGTCATAAATAAATCAACAAACAACAAGTGTTGGCGAAGATGTGAAGAAAAGAAGGGAACCTTCATGTACTATTTGTAGGAATGCAGATTGATGCAACCACTATGGAAAACAGTATGGAATTAACTAAAAAAATTAAAAATGGAACTGCCTTATGACCCAGCAATTGCACTTCTGTGGATAATCTGAAGAAACCCAAAACACTAATTTAAAAGAATATATGCACCCCTATATTCATTGCATCATTATTTACAATAGCCAAGATTTGGAAGCATTCCCAGTACTCATCAGTAGATGAGAGGATAAAGAAGCTGTGGTACTTTTACACAATGTAATACTACTCAGCTATAAAAAAGAAGGAAATCTTTCCCTTTGCAATAGCATGGATAAACCTGGAGAGTATTGTACTAAATGAAATAAACCAGTCAGAGAAAGACAAGTACCATATGATTTCACTTATGTGTGGAATCTAATGAACAAAATAAACTAACGAACAATGGAAACAGACTTGTAGATACAGAGAACCAACTGACAGCTGTCGGATGGGAGGCTGGTTGGGGGGCTGAGTGAAAAAGGTGAAGGAATTAAGCAAAAAATCCCCCACAACTCATAGATACAGACAATAGAGAGAAAGAGGGATGGGGAGGTAGAAGAGGGTGAAGGGGAGATAAATAGTGATGGAAGGAGACTTGATTTGCGGTGGTGAACACACAATACAATATACAAAAAGTATATTATAGAATTGTACACCTGAAACCTATATAATTTTGTTAACCAACTAGTGACTTGGTGCATGGATTCGTGCACATTGAGAGGAAATTAATTAGAAGGTGGCCAATGGGGCAGGACTGGGTGAGACAGGTCGGACACACCTGGAGCCAACCTCTCTTGGTCCCTCCTCGGCTGGCCACACCTGGGGTGGTGCCGTGACTCGAAGGGCATGTGCGGAGTGAGTGGGGCCCCTCCGGCAGGTGGGGTCCCACGGCCTAGCCTGTGGAGATGGGGCCAAAACCAGCTCTCTGACATCCCCCAAGGGTTCCCAGAGTGTGAGAGGGCACTCTGCAAAGTTGCTGTCTTACAGGGTGTGGAACACAAACACAAGTGTGCAGTAAACCAGATTCAGGGCCGACAGTGCCCCAGAAACAACATAACCTACGGCTGAAGGTGAAATTGCACGGCCCCACAAGGAATTGGGCTCCTGAGAACCATCGCTACCAAGTCACTGCAGCTCAACAGTTCCTGTGTTGAGTGTCTGCCCCCTGGTGGTCAGTGTGCATCATAGTGACCGGTCAGATGGTTGGACACTTAGCATATTAGCCTTTTATATATATAGATAGATGCCACCCCAATAAATTTAATAAACATTTAAAAAAATTTAGGTATGATTTTATTGATTTTAGAGAGAGAAGAAGGGAGAGGGATAGAGAGATAGAAACATAGATGAGAGAGAAACATTCATCAGCTGCTTCCTGCATGTCCCTACTGGGGATCAAGCCAACAACTTAGGCATGTGCTCTGATTGGGAATCAAACCAGTGACCTCTTAGTTCATGGGCTGATGCTCAATCACAGAGCCACACTGGCCAGGCTAGTAAGCATTTTTTAAAAACCCTACTCAGAACATCTATTTTTGACCATAAATTAAATATGTCCAAAGATTGAAAATTGTCAAAGAGCCCAATACTGCCTTATAAAATATTTTATTTTGATCTATATCTTATTTCATTACTTAAAAATACACTTTATCACTTCAACCTTAATTCTTATGTGATAAGAATGACAGCATGCAAAACGTTTCCTTGAGTCTCTTATTTGTTTTTTTTTGCAGGGTGTTTTCCTTAAAACTGTCTTTGTGGTGCTGGACAAATGGTTTACCCACTCAAGCTCCAGTTCCCTTATTAGCAAACTAGAGGCCCAGTGGGGTCCCTCAGCCTGGCCTGTGCCCACTAGCAATCCGGGACCCTTTGGGGGGTGTCAGAGAGCCGGTTTCAGCTCTATCCCCGCAGGCCAGGCCAAGGGACCCCACCAGTGCATGAATCCGTGCACCGGGCCTCTAGTATGCATATAAGATCTTTTGTTAATCTCTCTTTATCACTTCAACCTTAATTCTTATGTGATAAGAATGACAGCATGCAAAACGTTTCCTTGAGTCTCTTATTTGTTTTTTTTGCAGGGTGTTTTCCTGAAAAACAAAACAAACAAACAAACAAAAACTTGCCACTCTGAGGAACTTAAAATCAAAGAGGGAGAGAAAGCAAAAAATAATAAAAATAGCATAATGTTTCAGTGCATTTAAGTTCAGAGCAGTTCAGAGCGATTTACAGATTGCCTTGGGAAAATTTGGAAAGTCTATGGTTAGAGATTTGACTCTATAGGGAGATTAGGACTAGTCCCTTAGAGATGGATCTGGCAGCCACCCAAGAACGGAAATCATGGGGTTTGGGCATCTTCTCTTGTTTAAGGGAGCACCCACAGTGGAAATTGGGGATTAATTCCACCAGGCAGTGTGAGTGCCTGGGCTTTCGCTGGGTCTGCTCTGGCCCAGAAGGTGTCCCTCAGACATGCTATACACAAGACATCTTATCTTGGGGAGAGGATAAAAATAGAGAGGAAAAGGACACATTTTTGTTGTGGCTGTTTACAGAATCCAACTCTTTGGTCTTCAAAGGTCTTAGCCTCATAGAGTTGTAGGTTGTTGTTTTTCATTTATTCCCCCAAAGAATGTGGAGGGAGAAATATTACAAACACTCTCTTGCTTCGGCATTGTTTGATTTAAAAAAAAATTAATAAAAACAGCTCCAGCAGCTGGTCGAAACAATTATGCTCTTCACAAGAGCCTTTGCAGATGACACCAAATGTTAAGAAAATAATTCTTTCAATTAGTGTGTGGCCAGTGCACCTGTGAATGGGACGCATCCAAGGAAACATATCCTTGAATGTCAGTGAGAACAATTGAGGAATTCATCCACTTTGCCTTTTTCTACTGCCATATTCTCACAGATGTTAATCCTGGGGTGCAAATACCGAAAGGGCCACTTCCGTATAATCCCAGGAGCATGAGAAACATGAGTTCAGATCAGGAAAACTATTAATTGCCACTGTCTGAATCATTTCTCCTTGTTTTTAGGACTGCTTCTTTTTATGCTCTTTCCCAAACTATGACATATCATTCATTGGTCCCTGCATAGAGTTGGCTATCAGGCACACTGACAATTTAGGAAGCCTTTATTTTTCAAAAACCTTTGTTGAGCACTCTGTGTGCACAGTACTGTGCTTGGTGTTAGGATATAAACATTAGGGATATAAGCAGGACTCTTGATTTTAGCTATTAAGCTAACTTAGTATAATGCTGATCCCAACTGTCTTTGTGGTGCTGGACAAATGATTTGCCCACTCAGGCTCCCGTTCCCTCATTAGCAAACTAGAGGCCCAGTGGGGTCCCTCAGCCTGGCCTGTGCCCACTCGCAATCCGGGACCCTTTGGGGGGGTGTCGAAGAGCCAGTTTCAGCCCTATCCATGCAGACCAGGCCAAGGGACCCCACCAGTGCATGAATCCATGCACCGGGCCTCTAGTATGCATATAAGATCATTGTTAATCTCTTCCCGCCCTCCTCCCTTCCCTCTTCCCTCTGAGACTCATCAGTCTGTTCCATGTTTCCATGCCCATGGTTTCTATTAGCCAATGGGAAGGGTAGCGGTTGTACGCTAATTACCATGTTTCTCTTTTATTAGTGTAGATGAGGACACTTAGATAAATAAAATAATGATTATTATAAAAGTAATGTGTCCATCACTTACTGTGTACTGAGTTAAGTTACCAAGCACTTTCAGGCACTAAATCGTCCAGCAAACACTGTACTCTGACCACATGCCAGCAGTTTTTCCAGGAACTGGTCTGCAGACAATTCTCTGCTCCTATGGAGCTGCCACTTTAAGGGGGATGGGGAAAGTGTCTGTTAATAAGGAAACGGCAAACTAAGAAAATGTAAAACAATTATGAACACACAACCACAACCTTTTTATTTGGTGTCATGGCCCAGAAAGTTACCTGTCACGTTCCTACATCTTCCCGAGTTTAAATTAGTGAATTAAATTAGGGAATATGACAGTGACCTGAGGGATACTTTTATATGGGGACGTTGGAAGGGCCACTAGGAAATGACATTTAAACTTACTTTTAAGCGACAGCATACAAAGTACAGAGAGTCATCCAGGAAGATGAAACAGCTAAGATACAGGCCCCAAGGGCGTTTGAAACACTGGAGGAAAGCGAATGTGAGACAGAGTGGGCAAGGAGTCAAGTGGTGACCAGAGAGGCTGGCGTTAAGACCGGGGCCAGACCATAGAAGGCTGAGCCAAGGAAAGGCATCTGGATTTTATCCGAACCACTTTGGAAGCCATCATAGCTTTTTAAGCACAGGAGTGGTATGATATTACGTATGGGTATTAAATGTACTAATCTGGCCCAGCCAGCGTGGCTCAGTAGTTGAGCGCTGACCTATGAACCAGGTGGTCACAGTTCGATTCTGATCAGGGCACAAGCTTGGGTTGCTGGCTCAATCCCCAGTGTAGGGCACGCAGGAGGCAGGACAGAGTGGGCAAGGAGTCAAGTGGTGACCAGAGAGGCTGGCGTTAAGACCGGGGCCAGACCATAGAAGGCTGAGCCAAGGAAAGGCATCTGGATTTTATCCGAACCACTTTGGAAGCCATCATAGCTTTTTAAGCACAGGAGTGGTATGATATTACGTATGGGTATTAAATGTACTAATCTGGCCCAGCCAGCGTGGCTCAGTAGTTGAGCGCTGACCTATGAACCAGGTGGTCACAGTTCGATTCTGATCAGGGCACAAGCTTGGGTTGCTGGCTCAATCCCCAGTGTAGGGCACGCAGGAGGCAGCCAATTAATGGTTCTCTCTCATCACTGATGTTTCTATTTCTCTCTCCCTTCCTCTCTGAAATCAATAAAAATATATTTAAAAAATAAATGTACTAATCTATGTATAACACATACATTACAGGGGTCAAGAATGGAAGCAAGGAGGTCAGTTTCAGGCTATAACAGTGGTTAAGTGAGAGGTGGAGGTGGCTTGTACCAGGGTGGTTGCAACAGAGATGCAGAGATGTGAATATTTTTGAGAGTTGTTTTGGAAGTAGAGTCGAAAGGTTCTGGTGATGATGCATTAAATGTGGGGTGTGCAGAAAAGAGAGGGAGCAAGGATTATCCTTAGATTGGGAGTTTTGAGCAATTGGGTAGAAGTGGTTTTATTTACTCATGGACTGGTCAGGGGACTGGAAAAAATGTTCTGTTTTGGCTATAGTTAGAGTGTGTGGCACTTGCCTGTTCCTAAGTGGCCACCATGCTCTTTTGCAATTTGATCTTATTGTTTGCCCTTCAAGAAGTGCAGTGTAATGCCCTTTCTATGAGGCTTCCTTATGATGAGAAGATTGTGGAAGTGATGCATGACTTCCAAGGCTAGGTCAGTGAAAGCTTTGCAGAGCAAGGCCTACATCATGGAGAAAAGACCCAGCCTCCCTAGCTCCTAGGAGCAGAGATTGATTGGGGCTGCAGCTGACCTTTCCTTACCTGGGATTGACAGGGGTGGATGATCAGAGCAGCTTTCCCCCAATGAAACCCTGGGCTGGTTAGCTCCACTCAATCTTCCCTCCCTTGCTGTGTGTAGTCCTCTTCATGCCATTATGCTTTCTCCCTTATCGGTACATTGCACAATCTTCAGCCGAACCCCTGCAGGCACCCATCTTTTGCCACACTCACACCCAGTTACTACTCAACCTCTTAATTCCCCTAGCCAGCCCTGCCTCTGTCAAGCTCTCACCAGTAGCTCTGGCTCTGGGTCCTTAATTGTTAAGAACCTTTTCCATGTATGCATTCTACACACTTTCACCTTAATTAGGACCTCATTTTCCCTCTTGACATAATTTGCCTCCATCTCAAGCACAGAGCATGCCTTCTTGAGCACCCAGAACTTGGGGCTAAAAGGAGGGTCTGGGAAGGATCCAGCCTCTTCTGCTGGGCCCCTGTCCTGACCACGCTCCCTTCATCCTCCACCAGCCTTCATGTGCGGCCAAGCCAGTTCCCTCGTCTCCTTGGCACTCTACCTCATGCCTGTCAGATCACTCCATATTTTTTGGGGGGGGGGAAGGGTGTCTCTCTCACAATTTCTTCTGCAACCAATATATTTCCCTCTTTCTAGGCAATTTCACTTAAAATTACTTTATGTTAGCATTTCTTTTTTAGTGCTGTAGTGAGTGGAAACATGGCAGTGAATAAGACTGCATCATTCTTGCCCTCATGAAGCTTATAATCAACCTCAATGTTAACATTCATATCGATTTCACGACCAAACAACTTGCTCAAAGCCACTTGACAGGAGATAAAGAAAGTATTTGGTTATAAAAAACGATTTGTTTTTCCCCACTAAATTTTGGCAATTATTCCAATACACATATTTGGAACATGTGTACACTTACATAGAGACCATATACTCTGAGCTTCTATAGTCCTTTGATCATCTTGCTATTTATGGTGTTTTTCTTACTATGCCAACATTTCATGTATGCATCTACTCCTAAAGTACACTTGAGGACAAGAACTGTGTGTCACTCACCTTCTTTCCCTTCACCTAAGAAGACTGATATCTCCTGCTGATCAATACAATACATCATTTTATGGATTATTAATTGCAAAATTGTACATTTACAAATGGAAGGCATGGTCATTATCAATGTTGTGCTGTTTCTTTGATAATAGGAAGTCCTTTTGTTAACTGTTTTGCCACTGGAGTCCGATCTTTCTCTCTTATGAATGAAAGCAGATAACGCTGGGCTAAGTAGCTAAGGGCTGTTTCCAATACTCTAGAAAGTTAGAGTCAGCTCCAAATAACGCTGGCTGCTAATGCCTACTATTTGAGCAAGGGAAGTATAATAGACCTAAAAACTTTGGGCAAATTCATGTTTTAAGGTCATGGCATATTTACTGACTTCATTTTATTTATTCCCACTGAAGAAGGACACACTCAGGTTGTACTGAAGTGCCTCGTGGGTCAGGCATGGTCTTCAAGTGGGAAGCTCCTTTCTGAGCTCCTTCTTACAGTCAGGGGTGAACTCTGCCCTTTCTGTCTGGGAAAGCCCCACAGGCATCGGATGGAAAGGCATCAGGGGTGTGGTCCCCCTGTGGAGGATGCATGTTTTGCACATGCCTCGTCCATGTTAGAGAGGAACAAAGGCATGCAGGAGTGTGTCTGAGGCCTGACGCACCTCCCAGGGGAGGACTGTTCTTACACCTGTCTCCACTTACCTGTCAGAGCTGGTGCTTATTCCAGGTTATTCCACTGGCTGCGCCAGGGGGCTGACCAGGAGGCCTGAGATCAGTGCACTGAGAAAAGCATTTGGTGCATCTAAGTGTTTGCATGTGTTCCTGTGTGTTGCCGATGAGTGCTCTGTATCATTGCCAGAGCATCCGGCAAAACACAAACATCTCCATGGAAAACTGTATCTCATCTTTGAAGTTTTCTTCATTGTCCACACAGCCTATGTGGGAGCTCACTAATTCTTCACATCTGAAGTTTGGGCAGTGTCCTGGGGTCTTCTCGTTACGAATCCCACACTGGAAATGTCATTATTAACTGAAGACAGATTATACCACCCGAACACCACCATGTGTCTCTCATTTAGCCTCTCACCATAGCATCAAGATTAGAATGAATGGCCCGGTTCCTTGAAGCTGCCATGGAGAGCACCAGACCCTGCCCCGCTGGGGGAGAGAGGATCATCCTTGCCTGTGGAACAGAGCATGAAATGAACGACAAGCAGTTTTCAACAGGAGTAGGTCACCTCTTTCAGACTAAATCACAAAGCTTCAATCAAGGACCTTGATGACAAGTGAAATTAAATAAAACATGAGTGATGAAACACTGTAATATGTTTACGGTGAGCTAGTCCAGACAGCTGATAATTAACTGTTGCCCAAACAGCAACTTGGCAGTAGAGGGCTGTAACCAAGACACGAAGCAGTAGTTAATTGAAAGGACTAGTAAAGATCTTTGCCTCTTTTGAAGAAGCATGTGTTCTTCAATGGGGAAATGATACAGGGAAATCATGGACCCTTCAAGGGCTTGGGCTGCCTGTGGGTCTGGACTCTGCAGCCTTGTTGGTTTGTAGCTTGCACATTCCTATCTGCCGTGGTAATGCTGTTTACGCCGTGCGGTCCCAGAGCAAATGTTTCTGTGTTTTTTCCCGGGCTACCACCCACAGAACCTACAAAATCTGAAAACAAATAAATGCAGATGCGCACAATTTAAATAAGTTAAAAAACATGTTTTTAGTATCGGCCTAGAATTTTACACTTAAAATAGTTTTGGTTTGATTCCTCTTCAGCCCCCTATTTTTTGCTGAATTGGAAGCAACCCTGCAGAGAGGAAAGACAGTATTTAGAAAAGAAAACAAATTCCTCATATGAACTTAAAACGCACATGTAAAAGGAAACCGAGAAATGAAAAGGAGGCCTTGAAGATTCCCTGACTGCTTCCAGTCTGTTTCCTTATCTGTGAAATGAAGACTAGACCAGATGACCCTATGGCTCCCTCTGCCCTCCTGCTTTGTGAACTATTATTGGAAGAGAATTCAAAGGAGGTGTGGAAACTAAGTCCAAACACGTGTGATTAGATGTGATTCAGAAATAGAAGAAATGACCATGCAATATAATCCTTAATCCAGATTTCTCCTGTGGTTCCAGTGGTTCCTGTGGTGTGTGCATGGAGGTGGCCTAGCCAGACACAGAGGGCCAGAATTCAGTTGATCAGACTTTTCACTTGATGACACACTAATAAGTATTGGGCTGTGTATGCTGCCCTCTTATATTATTTTCTGTCTTCTCCCATGCCCCTCCCACCTCATATATTTGTGCATGTCCTTGCAATCTAACTTCCATTGATTTCTATAAAATATGTATCCTAAAAAACATATAGTATTATTATGTTTTTTAAAAAATTTACATGAATAATTCTGCAAATACCATTCTGTTTTACTTCTTTCACTTAAGTTTTATATATAATATATATATGAATATATATATACTCACATATTCACTTACATTATATATATGTATATTTGCACCTCACCTTAAGGCAACTCTACAGTCTGCATCAGTGGTATTGAGAACAATACCTGCCCCTGGGGGTTGTCTTCAAGCTGTTGGCTTCTGGGAGTTGCAGATTTCACAATGTGGTGCTCCTTCACTTTTGTCTGTAGATCAGTTCTCCAGTGGAAAAGCAATAATTTCCTAAAATCTATACAAATGTGAAGAAAAGCACTATATTCTTTATTGTTGTTATTTTACATAATGCTAAATAAAAATAGTAAAAGAAAAAGTATATATTACTGCTTCTGATCACTATTTAGCATTCTGTCAATTAAACATATGCTCCATTTCATTTGTTTATTTCCTTATTGATGGAGCTTTTAGTTGCCTTGATTTTCTTTCATCCATAACCTTGCAAAGAACATCTGTATACAGATGTGGGTTTCTGCATGAAAGTTACCACAGGAAATGTACTCAGGAATAGAATTGCTGGGTCTTAGGATATGTACATATTCAAGTGCACTTACTGCTATGAGACTGTTCACCAAAAGTAGCTCAGACATCCACCAGCAGTCTGTGATGGTTCCTATTTCCACACACCTTTGTATTACTTGACTTTCTAACTCTCCATCATTTTATGGGAGTAAATGGTATTTTATTGTTTGAATTTGTATCTCTCTGATCACTCTTGAGGTTGAGTGTCTATTATATACGTGGCAGATATAATGCTGTGTCCCACTACACAATTATCTTTTTTAGAATCATGGAAAGGCTACATTTTACAGTTTTTATCACACATAATTTTATGTTCACATGAATGAGTCCTGACCAATTGAATGGGAGCGTGATTAATATTAACATTTATTATTTTCTGGGCAATTCTCAAACTGGTTATTGCAGTTGTATTGTCCTCACTTTGACCTTTTCTCTTTCCCTTACACAACTGGGAGGAGTGTGTTTGAGGCAGCAGGAATCCACTCTCATTCTTGACTTGAAGAATGTACTATTAGCAAACATCACCATCATTCTAACCCAGAGGTTGAGGAATCTGACAATATAACAACATGGTGCCTCATAAATTCCCAGTCAAACTTGACATGTGAGATGTATGGGGAAATGTCTTATTTGTGAAGGTTTCTTCCAGCTCAGGATGTCTTCATGGAATTGCACTAAGATTCAGAGAGGAACTGGTAGTGAACGTCTGCTTTCAGGAAAGGGCTGTACTGTGTGCGAATTTCAAGTTGTCGCTACTGTGTAATCAGATGAGTGGCTTTCAGCCTTCCTAAAAAGCCAATAAGTAGAAGGAAACTGGGTTGGGCATTAATAAAAATATTATATTTACAATGCTCTACCTTAGAGTACTCTTCAGAGACAGTATCTTTGTTCTACTAAGAATCAAGATATTAGGAGCAGGGATGTATATGGTCACATGCAATAAATTGTCCAGCATATTTGTGGGTGTGTAGACTGAAAAGTGTCTAAATAAGTTTCACTATATTAAGAAATATAATTTTATGTACTTCTGATAGGGAGCACATAAATATTATCTTATGTATTTAAAATAACACAATCCATTTTATTTATATATTTGGAACACTTCATAATCATTATCCAATATCAGGCACATTTCGTTGCTCTCACAATTTATAATGCAACAGATAGCCCTTGATTGCCCTGTTGTGCACAGCTGCCAATTACTGCTTTGTCCTTGTAGGATTTGCAGTGTCCTCAGTCCTAAGCTGGGCATCAACAGAAGCACTGGAATGAATTAATAGAATATTTTTAAAGATTTAAAAATATGTAAAAGCATAATTTCAGTTCTTTCCAAGAGAATTTCCACCCCATCCTGACTCACACCCTTATTAAGAGAGTAAAAAAAAAGTCGAACTCTTAATCTTCAGATTTTTTTCAATTCCTCAAATGTTTATTTACATGATTAGATGAATTCATTTGTTTACATAGTAGTCTCCAAAGTTGGGTGTACAATGCCAGTGAGTTGAAAAAATAATCCATTGGAATGAAGAAAGAAAATGTTAGGATTTTTACTCACCTATTTTTTAATATAAAAATGAAGAAAGAAATTAAGTATTGCTAGTATTTAGTTCATATTGACATTGCCTCCTTGCTCAGTCTGCCACCTGAGCAGGCTTTCCTGAGGAAAGAGGGTGTCCAGTTTTACTATAAAGTTGGGACCAAACTAATTTTCACAAACTGGACAAGTGGCTTTAAAATATTCTTTTTAAGATAATTGATAATATGGAGATAACACTAACAATGCAAGCACTATCAGAAGTGACCCTGACCCCATGCTTCGTGCCTCATACCAGTCCTTCATCAGTCTTAGAAGGGAAAGCAAAGAACTAATTAATCAGATCTGACAGGAGGGTAACAGAATCTAAAATTACTGAAAAGACTATTTGAAATGTGGATGTATAGGCATTCATATTAATGATGATCCTCACCAAGAGCATATATTGGACCTTGAGATATTAGCTTAGAGTATGAAGCCATCATGATTAACAAGATATTTTAATATTTTAAGTATTATTTTCTTCATTATATATTAAGTCTTACTATATGTCTCATCTATCTATTTATCTGTCATTTATTTCTCACACACATGAATATATGCATATGTTTTATAAACAAACAAATTAATATTTATATGTGAAGCTTGTGCTCAAAAATTGTTTAAGGATGTCTGATCCAAAATGCTAAGAGGCCACTTGGCTGGAGGAGAGTGTGAATGGGCACAAGCCTTGGTTATGCTTCTCAGTTCACCCAGGTTAACCTTCTCCCCAAACCTTTTTGTTTTTATGACTCCCATCTATTGATGATGAGCTAGTCTTATCAAGAGATTAATATCTGGATCCTCTACAACATTCCTACAGAGTGTTCCTGACTAAAGCAGGTGCAGCTTCCTTTAAAAAGGACTTAAAATTGTTTTTGTTTGTTTGTTTTACCCTATGCAGTTCTGTCCTTGTTTACCTATGCCGCCATCTTGGTCTCTCTCCTGATTTCCTGGAGTCTAACTATTGAAGATCCAGTACTATCTCTAGCAAATAGTACTATCCTTTGGAGTCTAACTATTTAAGATCCAGCACTATTTGGCCAGGTAGAAGGAGGCAAGGTGCCCCAGCCTTGTTAGGTGGAGGTGATTAAGAACTGTGGGAGTGAGGGGCTTCAGCCATGTGACCTGAGCCACAAGTTAACTTTGTTGATCTTCGTTGATGAAAGACCAGAACCACATGCTTCAGAAACAAGAACAATGGCCAAGATCTGTCTCGCTCCAGCAAAAACAAGAGGAGATCCTTGATTAAAACACAGAGTGACACACGTGCATTGGAATAAATCCCAAGTGTTCCATCAGACATTGCCCAGGTCACCCAGGATGTGGTGTCCATGGGGTAACTATGGTAGGTTGAGTAAAACTTGAAGAAAGAAGTGAGAGTAGGGTTAACCAGAGGCCAGGAGACAAGAGGCTGGAGCCCAAGAAGAGAACAATAAGATAGTGGTTATCTAGGCTCTTATAATTTTTCTAATAGCACAAAATTATTTTTATTGTTACCATCAGAGGCCTCATTTTTTCACTCTGCCTTGGTCTTAATTGGCCATTGAGGAGCAAGACTCTAAGACCTATGTAAGTCCTTGATTGGTGATTTTGTGGCTGGATCCTGACCCCTGCCTTCCTTTGCCATTGTCATCTATCCATTGTCCCACCTATCTGGCCAGGCATCAGTGCTGCACTGTATGAAACCTAGATGGCACTTGGGGACAAGCTGGCACTTAAACAATAGAAAAGAATATTTAAAACTTTCATTCTGTGACTTAAAGAAAATCAGTAAGGCTTCCCCCCCAGGATTTCTGAGAATATCTAAAAGATTCCTGTTTTCATGCTCACTCATAACTCAGCTCCTGGTTCTACTGAATCAATTCAGGTTAGGGGGTTTTCACCATTCTATTATGCACTGTTTCCTCAAATATGGAAGCCAAACCTTTTGTTTTCTTTTTCCTATCACACACATCCCCTTTATATGTCTTTGTGTGCATAACAGATTGTACAGGAAGTTTGGACAAATGGAAGGATTTATACTAAAGCAATACAGGCCAACTTAACATTGAATAATACGTTACTTGTTCCCAAAATCCTTTAGCCTCCCCACCAGTGGGATCTTCCCATTGACTCTGCCACCTCACTGAGCACTTCAGTCTGCTTTCTAGCTTCTCTCTCTTTGATTCCTCTCAGAAATAACCAAATTTCTCTTATTTTTGATTGATATTAATTTGGCTCTCATTAGCATGTTTATCTCACCTTCAAATTTAGTTCCTTTTAAATGTCCAAACTTTGTAGAAGCTTTTCAGAACTGCTAACAAGGATCTAATTAGAAATCTTAAGTCAAAGAGCCACCTTCATTTCAGACTGTCACTTAGGTGTGGAGATGGGTTAAGATTTCTCAAGTTTTAATGATGCATCAAAATTCTGTATCTACATTTGTGTGAAATAAAATACACTTACTAAGCCAAGGCTATTTCTGTGCAAGAGGACTGGGTGTGGGAGTGCCAATGAATCACTGCTGCATTCCTCCAACTAGAAAAGCAGCTCAAAGTGCATGATGGGTGGCAGCATCATTTTAAACACCATCTTAAACATCATCTGTCACAAGTTCTTATTCAAAAGGCAGTATATCCTTAGAGGAAAACTGCAGAGTTATGCAAACACGCTCAAAGATGTGTGCAATGGGAAAATTTTATTCATACCCAAATGTTGTATTTCACTATTTCTGAGATATAAACTTTTTACCTTTGAACTGGAATGAGTCTTATAACCACACTTGATCAGGTAGTGATTGCAAAATAATTGCTCAGCCTGTGCATCTTCAAACTTGATCATAGTTGTTTATGTCACTGTCCTTTCCTGGAGTTACGTATGCAGGTGATGCTTAAAAAGATTGAATTTAATTGCTTTTTCAAATGTCTTCAGAAAGATTATCCCATGTTTTGACATTGAAATTTTATTATGCACATAGAAAGACACAGAAAAATGAGGTGTAATAAAATCTATATCTAAAGTGAGCCTCAAAATATTTCTCAGAAATATGTAAATATCAAGCAACAAGGAAATACTGTGCCAGCTTAATTGGTGGCATTTTTTCTTCTTAATAAAACATAAAATAATGGTTTATCTTAAAGTTAATGAAATATAGCAGTAATCTTTCATATAGGTCTTTTCACTCATCTTTTAGATGAAAGAAGTGAGGTAACAAAAATGTATACCAATTTTCAGAGAAATTGGCTAGAAGTTCTTAGAAACTTTGATGGAAAAAATGACACCCTATACCATTATTTTTTCTTTCAGATTAAAGTATTAGGTTCTATAATATCTTATAAAAAGGCTTTCTTTTACCAGATAGCGGTTTGTGTTTTAACACTTCCCTCCTCCAGAACCCCCGTCATGGTGTGTCAGTCTTATGGATATAAGCGATATAATAAGAAAAATATGCATAAGGAAAAATTAAGTTTAAACTAATTTCTTCCTTTGGGCACCATAAGGATACCAAAATGTGTAAGACATGGCCCTGTCCTCAAGGAGTTTATGGCTTCACAGAGGGAAAACTGGAACTGTACACAAATCTGAAATTACTTCTTGTAAAGGGCTTGGAGAGTAGCCCAACAGAGACAAAAGGACATTGGCAGATAAGGATCGTACGATACGTTGTATCGTATAGTACTATACCTATAGGGTGACAATGTAGACAGATTTCTGGTTTAGTCTGGAATGTAGTAAGATATAAGTTTTTCTTCATGACTGGCTATTCTTCATTGAAATTGGCTAGAAGTTCTTAGAAACTTTGATGGAAAAAATGACACCCTATACCATTATTTTTTCTTTCAGATTAAAGTATTAGGTTCTATAATATCTTATAAAAAGGCTTTCTTTTTACCAGATAGTGGTTTAACTCTTCCCTCCTCCAGAACCCCCGTCATGGTGTGTCAGTCTTATGGATATAAGCGATATAATAAGAAAAATATGCATAAGGAAAAATTAAGTTTAAACTAATTTCTTCCTTTGGGCACCATAAGGATACCAAAATGTATAAGACATGGCCCTGTCCTCAAGGAGTTTGTGGCTTAACAGAAGGAAAACTGGAACTGTACACAAATCTGAAATTACTGCTTGTAAAGGGCTTGGAGAGTAGCCCAATAGAAACAAAAGGACATTGGCGGATAAGGATCGTACTATACATTGTATAGTATAGTACTATACCTATAGGGTGACAATGTAGACAGATTTCTGGTTTAGTCTGGAATGTAGTAAGATATAAGTTTTTCTTCATGACTGGCTATTCTTCATTGAAATGCAACTTGGAAATAGAAGAACGTGGACTAAGGATTTCATGAGGATTCTAAGCTGGTGAGGAAGCGTTTCCTGGCAGGTAACTGCCACACGTAAGATTGTGTGAGATGGTGGGGAGGTCTGCCTCTCAGAGTCCGCTCAATCAGTAATGTAACAATGGAAAAATGCACAATACACCCATTTTCACATAATACCTGTGTATTTAATATTAGCAGTTCATTTATGGGTCTCAATCTTATCAATTACAAAAATTGGATCAGGAGACAAGTTTAGATATTTTTAACTTCTATGCATTTTCTTAACTATCAGGTAGTATTATAATATCATTTTTATACTTTTTAAAATTGTGAACATTTAAGTAATATGTGCTTGGGAAACATCATCTCCATTTTCTCTCTAGATGGACTGAGAGAGTCTGAGCTGAGGCGAACCCAAGCTAATCATTACTGGAAAAGGATTACAGTTGCCTCCAACTGAGATGAAATTATCTCCCTGTCACTTTTCACAAAGGAAAAGAGAGAATTACCTTCTGCCTCTCTATAATATACTTATTTTTTTAAAGCAATGGAAGAGAGTTGCTAGGATAAAACCTTTTACTGTGTTTATGCTATTCAATTTTATGTAGAGCAGGAAGGAAGGAAGAAGTCTTAGAAGCAGAGAGAGAAGATTGGACCAGAGCATAACAATAAAACACCACCACTACAAAAGATCAAGATAGATAAATAAGTACACCAAAGTCTAACAAACATCCAAACAAATTACAATAAGGTATTTTTATACTTTTTAAAATCCTTACTTGAGGATATGTGGTTATTGATTTTAGAGAGAGAAGAAAGAAGAGAGAAACATCAATGTGAGGAACATGGATAGGTTGCCTCCCATATGTGCCCAGACCGTGGATCAAATCTACAACCTTTTTAGTGTACTGGATGATGCTCCAACCAACTGAGCCAGTCAACTGGGGTACAATAGGGATGTTTTAAAATAAGAAAGGAAGATAGAATAAATAAGAAAAAGCATTCATAAGACAAAAATGTTTATAAGATGTGTTTTTAATGAAAACAAAAATTGCAGAAATACCTCCCTTTTCAGAAATATCAATAATCACTGAGAGATGACCACAAGGGAGGGTAAAAATGCAGGAATGTCTCAGATTTACTTGGCACTTGGCTCAATTCTCTAAAGCAGAAATAGATTGCTGGTACTATTTTCATGAGGAACCTGAACATTGTGGGTTTGTTCTCTGGGAAAGCCTGCTGCCTATTCCAGCAGCCAAGAAGTTGAACTTTCAACTGGCTTGTAGCGAATTATTCTGCTTGTGTCCCCTTTACACACACTGGGATGTAATTACTGGGCCCACCCAGGACTAGGTAAGTCCTTATGGTTTGCCTCTATTGCCTTTATTCTAACAAGGCAGGGACCAGCCAGCCCAGCGAGGCAGGGTTTGTCACCACCCACAGAACGTGGACATCCCAACTTTTGTGCAGCCTCACCCAGCTGTACCCCTCATTGTCAAACAAGAAGCCTCTGAAATCCACATTCTGAAATCTCCAAGAAGCCCTGAACAGTGTGGGTGGGAGATTTTGAAGAGCTGAGAAGGTCGGATTGGGAGGTGGGAGTTGGTGTGACCTGACCTAGCATGCTGAGTTACTAGAAGCTAAGTCTGGGAGCTGAAAGCTGTGATGAAATGGTGCTGAACCATCTATCTCTGGGAGCAGATTTCTTGGATCTCATTTTGTAATGCCCAATGCACATCTCCACATCTTTTTGGAGCCTGTTATGAATGGAATGTCTGTGTCCCTCCCAAGTGCGTGGGTTGAAGTCCTAACCCCTAAGGTGGTTCTATGTGAAGACAGGGCTTTTAGGAGGTAATTATGGTTGAACGAGGTCATAAGGCTGGGGTTCTAATCAAATGGGACCAATAGCCTTAGGAAGAGGAAGAGAGACCTCTCTTCCTGAGGACGAGGGAGGGGTGCTGTCTATAGCCAGGAGGAGAACCTGCATCAGAAGCTGACACCCTCAGCTTAGGCTTCCAGGCTCTGGAACTGTGAGAGGATAACTTTCTGTTTAAACTACCCAACCTGTGGTGTTTTGTTAATGGTAACCTGGTCAGACTAAGACAGAGCCAGACCTACCTAGGTCCAAATTTAGTCCTGAAACAGGCTAGCTGGGTGACAATAGCCAACATGCTTCCCCTCTCTGATTTTCAGCTTTTTCATCTGCAAAGTGAGAGTAATAGTAACCCTTTATAGAAATGTGAGGATTTAACAAACTGACCCACTTATAGTGACTGATACATAGTAAGTGATCGATAGTCAACAATTACCATTGTCACTTAGTATTTGAATATGCTACAAAAGTCTTTTTCCCCCTCTAAAAAAATCTGATATCATAAATTAATTACTATTTTTTAAAAGTTTAATAGAATCCTGCTTTGGCAAGTAAAATTAAATCTTTTATTTTAATACAATGTTGTTTAGGCAAACATCAAAAGCCCAGAAAAAGGAAAAAGACTTCATGTATTTTAAAGAGACTGTGTTTACTGACTTGCTGACTTATTCACTGGATAAGCACTTAATAAGGTTTGAGGAGATAGGAAAGGATAATGGTAACCATGTAGTCTCTGCCTTATACTCATGAAACTTCTGCTAGAGGTTTTGGGAGATAAAAAAAGGATAATGGTAAGTTTGTAGTCTCTGACTTATACCTATGAAACTTCTAAAGTAAATGCAAATTTAAATGCCAACAGGAAAGGTACTGACACACTTATTAATGAGGCCCAGCAGAGAAGGAGCTCAGGGAAGGCTGGAGTTCTAGGAGTTGCCTTCCAGCAGGGGTGAGGCAGGAGCTGGAGGTCTTGAGAGTGAGCAGGGGGAGTAGCACAGGATACAGGGACCCTGGCCTAGGAGCACCAGCTGCTTAGGCCTGGTGCAGGATGTATAGCGGGGGCACGGTGTAGTTGAGGTGTTTTAAGATACATATCTGGTTCTTAGTTCAAGATAAACTGGAGAAGTTGAGGAGATAGAAAATGTTTGTGTGCTATTTACTAGTAACTGCACTAGAACCCTTTTCCCCATCTGCGCGCGGAAGAAGTAATAGACATTCAGAGGACCCTGGAAGAAATGAGAAGCAGGATGCCATTCCTGGTGTGAAGGGGGAAGGGTGGCAGTGGGTGCCAGGAGAGCCTTCAGCAGACTGCACAGGGCTTGGTGCTCCATTGGAGGTCGAAAGTAAAGATCCTGGGAAAGGTGGCACCACTGAAAAAAACAGAGAAGTGAAAAAGAACTGGTTTGGGAAGGAAAGTTGACGAATTCCACTTGGTCCTGTAGAATCTGCATTATTGGAAAGAACCAAGAAGTCCTTTGAGCTAATAAGTAATTGTATTGCTTGCAAAAGGCAATTTCTCACATTCCTTTTCAATATTTCTTTCTGTCTTTACTTTTTCTGTCTTGTTTTTTTCTCAAGTTTTCATGACCTTGATTTTATGATTTATAAAGCCTATAAAAACAAGTGGACCTATTTTTATATTTTTCTTAACACACGTATCTTTCCATATTTAAGTTATTAGCAGCAGAAGCCGTTTTAGTTTTCAAAGACACAAAACCATTCCTCCAGAAAAAAATTTAAACTTCATTGTTAAATAAATCTGAATAGTTTTCTCTCCAGTCATTACTCTATAAAATGGTCCTATTATAAATAGGCTTAGATTTAGTTTTAAGCATGTAAACATTGTGTTTGTCAAACATGTTATCCTCCAATTAATTTTTCAATGATCAATGTCACCTTTTCTTATATGTATTATTGTCCCTTATATTAAAAATCATTGCTAATATGTACATGATGCCCTGCAAAATCTTGTATTGTTAACTTAGACACTCAGACCACGGTCAGAAAATCTGAATCATTTTAGAAATCACATACAATTAATTGCATATAGGTGAAAGGTTAAGATGGAGAAGCAATTAAATGCATCGATTTAGAATTTGGCATTAGAAAAAAGTGGGGAATTGAGAAGCAAATTTGTTAAGAAAGAATAATATGAAATAAATGTGGCACAGTATTCCCATGTCATTCTATTGGGAGAAAATCAGCCAGTTTAGTTTTCCAATCTATGATTTAAAAATAGTGGCCACAGTCATGTCGAAGGAGGGAAGAAATAGTTCCCTCACATGGTCATTCTATTTTTGCATTTCAGGTCAGTTCTGTTCTTTGTGAGTTGTGCCATTTCATTTATGATATTTCCCATTTGTCTGTTTCTGTGGATTTTCCCAATCACCCCTCCAGCATTTGTATATTTTATTCCCGTCCCCCAGCTGTATGTAACAGCACCCTTCCTTCAAGTAACTACGCTCTTCCTTCATGCCATCTGATCCCACTGATTTCATCTAGTGCTCATATCCCCCAGTGTCCCCACTCTTTAGTGTGAGTCAGCCTCTCTAACTCCGGATTACTGTCTAATTTGATATGGTTAGTTCTGAAGATACTAGGTAATATTAGACCCATCTCCAGCCCTACGGAATTGCATTTAATATCTCTCCCCTGTTTTCTACCATGCCAAAAATCAAGGTATAATAAAGACGAATAAATCATTTTTCCAACTGTAATAAGATCATTGTATTTTAATTATTGAGCCAGAAGAATCTTTCTGCAGAACAGATGTTGAACCTAGGTCATTTGGGAGAACACCAGGCAAATGCACCTATATTGAATGTCCGAAAAATGAGCTGTGAGAGAAGAGCCTTTTACAGAATTTGAAGCAGAGATCTTGTAATTAAAAGGTAACAATACAATTGTTTGTATAATTTAACTATTTATTCATTAATATTGAAGAGTGACATACTTTTCAGACTGAAAAAAATGAATGAGAATTAGCTAATTTATTTCTAATGGAAGTTCTTTCTGTGCCATTACTGTCCTCAGAAATCAATATTTGATTCATAGGTGTATGCAGTTACACAGGGGCTCATTTCCAACTCTGAATTTCTCAGCCAAGTCTACGGCCATACCACCCTGAACGCGCCCGATCTTGTTTGAATTACTCAGTCATGGAGCTGGGTAAGTAACTGTGATTATGAAATAAAGAAAACCTTTCTGCCCAATAGTGTACGTAAGATAAATATTTATGAATGTTTAAGGCTATGCACACCCAAAGTCATTTTTATTATTGTACTCTGATTAATAAAACAAAGTGCTAAAAGTACACATTAACCCAATTCATTCAAAATCAAAAGCCCAGAAAAATTATTTGTTTATATATCTAGATTTTTTTGTACATAATTTAGCAAGTAACTTTACCTTGACGCTACTGTGGTGATTTTATAGTTGTTTCATAGTTGATAAACATTTTACTGATGTTCAAAATGTAATCTTAACATATGTTTATTATACTTGAAATATGTCCAAATGAAATTCAGAAAGCAATCCCATTCTTCCTTAACTATTTGTACAGTGTCTCTGGAATAAACTTTAGAATGTTTTAGGAAAATTGAAACATTTCACACATATAGGACTGATTCGGGATAGTTTTATATAGGAAGCATATGTACATGACATATATGACTTGTATGTATCAAATGGGCATTAGAAATGGAACTTTCTGATTAACATCCCCAGGATTGGAAATAAGCAAAGCATTTCTCCTTCTATGAACACATTCTTCAATGTCTCCCACAGTCTTTTCCCCCTTTTCTCCACCCCACACCAAGTACAGTGGGGCCTTGACTTACGAGTTTAATTCATTCCGAGACCGAGCTCGTTAAGGAGCTCGTTAAGGAGTTCGTTAACTCAAATTACTCTATCAACTCAATGCAAAAAATCGGCCTAGATTCAGCTGGTATCTCAAAAAACTCCTTAGTCGGGACACTCGTAAGCCAAGGCCCCACTGTAATTCTAAATGCATGCTCGCGCGCACACACACACACACACCCTTCACTGCTGTGTTGAAAGGGTAATAAAACAAAGGGGTCATGTTGAAACAGGATGAAAAAGGAGGAGATAAAAAGTTTAAAAAGGGCTAAAATTATATGATAGAAAAAGCATCGAAGAAGGAAAATACAGATAGTAATAAGATGCAAAGGGATGTGGGAAGAGAGGTAAAGGTTATGGAAAGAAGTTTTACAAGAATAAGGAGAAAATGAAACAAGAAAATTTTAAGTAAGGAAAAAGATAAATATTCAAATGAATTATAGAAGTTGATGGAAGAGAGAGTTACAACCAGAAGGAATAAAGATAAAAAAATACAGGGGGAAATCAGAAAAATTAAAAGATTGAAAATACCAAACATATTAGGAGATGGAGAAATATGCTGAAGAATGAAAGCTATTTAGATAAAAAGGAGCTTAGAAATGCAAAACATTGAAATATAAATTTCTTTTACTTATTAAATATACGATGTCTTATAAGAAGAGTAAAAAACACGTTCTGGGGTGTTTTAAAAAATAAAAAATAGAAAGTAGCCAATTGGGCCTTTTTTGACTTGTAGTTCTGACAAGAATAAGTTCTGTGGCTGCAGCAGGACACTGTTTGTGGCTTGGTTTCCTCCTTCACTAAGTAGAAGAGGGCATCAGCCTTTTAAGATCCTTCAAAACCGAAATTCAAAGAAATAAAACAGAACAAAACAATAAAACAGAAAAAAATGTTAAAATTTTTTAATTATTGATTTTAGAGAGGAAGGGAGGAAGGAGAGAGAGAGAGAGAGAGAGAGAGAGAGAGAGAGAGAGAGAAAAAAACAGCAATCGGTTGTCTGACCTGAAACCCAGGTATGTGCCCTGACTGAGAATGGAACCCGCAGCCCTTCAATATATACACGATGGTGTTCTAACCAACTGAGCCACACTAGCCAGAACATAAAAAACATTGTTTAAAGATAAAGTTAATGTTTGGAGTTCAGTGAGCTTATTTTTTCTTGTTGAAATTTAGAGGATGTTTGGAAAGCATTTCAACAAGATGCTCACAGGTGCCATTTGCACACTACAAAGCTCGTGTGGTGATCTATGTGACTGATTGAGTTGCACATATGATTTAATTTTCCTGGCGCTGTTCTCTCATTCTACTACATATACTCCAATCTTGAGTCACTTTCCCCCATCGATTGTAGGAGAGCATCAAGATAAACTTTGAGCCATACAATAAGGTATCACCTCACACCTGCCAGAATGGCTACCATCAATAAATCAACAAACAAGTGCTGGCGAGGATGTGGAGAGAAGGGAACCTTTGTGCACTGTTGGTGGGAATGCAGACTGGTGCAGCCACTGTGGAAACAGTTTGAACTTTCCTCAAAAATTAAAAGTGGAACTGCCATTTGATCCAGTAACCTCACTTTTGGGAGTATATCCGAAGAATCCCAAAACACCAATCAGAAGAAAATATGTACCCCTATGTTCATAGCAGCGCTGTTTACCATAGCCAAGATCTGGAAACAGCCTAAGTGCCCACCAGTAGAGGAGTGAATAAAAAAGATATGGTACATTTATACAATGAAATACTATGCAGCTGTTAAAAAAAGGATCTCTTATCCTTTGTGATAGCATAAATGGACCTGGAGATTATTATGCTAAGTGAAATAAGCCAGTCAGAGAAAGACAAATATAACACAATCTCACTTATATGTGGAATCTAATAAACAAAATAAACTGACAAACAAAATAGGACCAGAGGCATACACAGATTTCAGATGGAAGAGGGGTGGGGGGGACTCGAAGAGGTTTCTAAGTTCAGAGCTGAAGCTGGGGATGGTAACCTATGGAAGTGCACAGTGTCTTAACTGGAGATAAAAAAAAATCACAAATTGGAGGTAGATGAAGAACTGATAAGGAGCCACGAAGAGCAAGAAAGAGCTAAGCTGAAGGAGCCGTGGCTGCTCCTGGGTGCATGTTCATAAGTCCTCCCAGAACTTGACTAACTCCCAAAATAACGGACCTCTTTTTCAATATTAAAAAAGTTAGCTGTTTCTTTTTTCTTTATCATTATCAGTGCCTTGATAATCATTTGTCTTCGAAATACGGTGTAAGCTAGACTTGGCAGGAGGAGTCGGCAGCATTACCTCAACCACAGTGTCCCCGTTAGTAACAACAGGAAGAGGCAAGAGCACTTTGGATTTCTTGGAAGTAGAAGCTCAATGTCTTATCGTCATAGGGAAGGGCATTCCGGTTCAGCTTCTAAGAGGGATAATCTGGGAGGACACGAACTTTTAAGAAACACATGTGAGGGAGCCTCTCTAATAACATTCACAGAGTTCCCTGGGAGCTGAAAAAGGACCCTCCACAGCATCTCACTGGGCTAAGATTTCCTCTTGTTTCATTACCGCTTTCTTTTAAGACACATATTTTATCGTGGTCCATGAAAGGAAAGTCAGACTCCTTTGTGTTTTAAGTCTTCATTCAGCCTCCTGGTCTTGACAGAGAGCAGGATCGGCCTCAAACGCTGGACAGGGTCTCCTTGGCCATGGTTCAAGCTGGCAATGCCTCCAAGCCTTTAACGGTGTCTATAGTGTGGGCTTTCTTCGTCTTTTCCCCAAGTTTCTGACATACCAGCAGAGCCACAAGAGCCTCACTGGTTTTATATCATAGCCTGACATTGGACCTGGGGAATGGAGGCTCAGACAACAGGCACAGAGAGCTGCTCTGCATTGGAGCGTGGAACACGCAGAGATCACAATTCTTTGCCTGTGGAAGCTGGAGTAGGGCTGCCAGCACCCAGCTAGATCAAAGCAAGTTTGTCAGGGTCCTTACTCACTTGCTTTCATCTAGTATGGACAGAAGCTTTTATGGGAAATGAGAATCTAAGCCCAAGCACATAATTCAAGCTGAGAAAATGTGGGTTGTGTAGACGCGGATCAGGTCTCTTGGGTCCTTCTAAGACCTGAGCACGTGTGATGTTTTAGATCAATGATGTGCCTCCACTCATCAGCACCAGAGTGTGAATTGAGCCATTCAATCATTTTGACCAAAAATTGACCTATGTAAAATGTATTCAAGTTAGCATTTCAAAGTAGTATGTGCTTATCTCAATGGAATAAAGACAATACTGTTGACTGACCCTGAGGCATTTGCCAATTGTCTGGAAAAATCAAAGCCCAGTGGTTCTCAATTTAAATGAAAACCTGGACCCAAAAGGAAAAGGACCTTCCCAGTGTATGTTAGGGTGGGTCAAGGGACAGAAAGAGGCAGCAGAGAATTCTGGTGGTTTTTTAAGAAACTTAACTTTTTAGTTTGTTAAGAAAACTTTTTTTTAATAAAGAATCCCAAGAGATCTTTTAAGCATTCTTTTTCCCCCATTGTATTTTAATTCATGTATTGAACAGCTACCTGATTTGGCCCTATCTCATGCCCCACCTCCTGTGAGTACTTGGACAGCATAGAACACATGGTTTCTGACCTTGGGAGCTTACAATTCTGTGCAAGAAAAAGGCCAACAACGGATCAAGATGTTTGTGGTGTGACTTCGGGATAACTGGTTAACCTGTAAAATGGGAGAATATTTTTTTTTGTTGTTGTTAATCCTCATAGGAGGATATTTGTCCATTGATTTTTAGAGAGATTGGAAGGGAAAGACAGAGAGAGAGAGAAACATTGATGTGACAGAGACACATCAATTGGTTGCCTCCCACATGCACCCCTGGGGATCGAGCTTGCAACCAAGTTACATGCCCCTGACTAGACTTGAGCCTGAAACCCTTAAGTCTGAGGGCTGATGCTCGATCCACTGAGCCAAACCGGCTAGGGCAGAATAATCTTATTAGTGTCTACTTCATGGGTTGGTGCCATGAGGGTTAAAATGAAACCACGCATGATGTAAAGAACTTAACACCATTCTAGGCACATTATAAGTACTTAAAATATTAGATGTGGCATTGTTAGTATTATAATTATTATGCTATGTGACAGGTCTTTTCATCAGCCTGAGGTTAAAATAGTCATAACAACAGAAATGAGGAAAATATTTTTCTAGCCTGATCTGAAGAATTTTGGGACCTTCTTAGGCCCAGTAAGTTCCCCCTTTCCCATTCAAGCTTCTGGCTTTAAGTTTATCTAGCCAGGCTTTCCACGTGGACTTTTCAGCTTCCCCCTTGAGGAGGTGAGTCAGTCTGCTTAGAGCCAGAGCTCCCAGCCACCTGGCGGCCCCCACCCTGGAAAGCTCGGAGTCCTCCAAAGTTAGATGCGGTGTGTTTGCATGTGGAAAAGACCATCAGCATTCAATATTAGCTGTATGTCATTATGTTTGTACTAAATATTAAATTCGTTTCTTGCCTAACATATGCAGATTCCTGGCAATTCTGCTAAATGGGCTTTGAATTTAATCTCTTTCTGGCATAAAAGTCCCTAAAAGGAAGGAAGCCAAGAGGACTCTTGAAGAAGCAAATGCAGGGGGTAATATCAGGGCACTGTGAGCCCCCACCCTGGAGAATGTAACCCGGGGGTCTCCCGTGGGGCTCCAAGCCGTCATGTGTGTATTTACCAAGTGTCCCAGGTGATCCCTCTCTGGGGACTTTGGGACACATTGGAAGAGAACCGTCAAGACAGGGGAGGAGACAGAGAATTGGTCCAGGACTTTGAAGAGAAGAGCTGGGAATTTTAATTTGCTATGGCAGCAATGGGGAAATACTTAATTATAACCAGAAGGATCATGAAATCCATTCACTGTCATAGTTTCTGCTTGTAAACTTGCATGGTGGGCAGAAGGAGGCTGTTTTAAATATTTTGTAGAAATACAAATGCAAACAATAAGGTACAATCATTTGCATGTTAAATTTGCAAAGTTTGAAAAGTTATAATACTTAAGGCTGGCAAAGATAACTTTCTACATTACAATTAGAATGTAAATTAGCACAACACTTTTGGAAAGCAGTTTATTAATACATAGGGCCATTCAAATCTCATGTTCTTTGACTCAGTAATCCCACTTCCAGCAATCTTATCCAAAATGTAAAACAAGCCATACAGTTGAAGAATCATCTCAGCACTGTTTATAATAGGACAAGGTTATGCAATCTTTAATATGTTAAATATGTTGACATAGAAAAGCATTTTATATATAACCCTAAGTAAAAAACAGTAGGGAGGGGTCTAAACCTGTATATTTGCCACCATTTAAAAGCATCTTTAGGAAACAAAAAGGCCAGGAAAAAATATACAAACTATAATCATTGTATTTAGGGAGGAGGATTTGATCTTCTTTCTCTTTTCTCCAAACTTTAGGTTATAAAATTACCTTACTTTCTGATTAAAAATAAAATTATAAAATTAGCTTGTTTTATAATTAACTTATATCATAACTTATTTATTATCTGTAAATTCAAAACTTCTATAAACTAGTGCCATACTTTTCATGATTTCCCAAAAATGTAAATAAAACTAGAAAATGTGAAAACTTTAGTAACTTTGTTATTTAGACAAATTAGTGGCCAGATATCAGCTGTATTTTAGTTCTATCTGTATCTAAGCTTTCTCATAAAATAACTCAATATCAATAGTTGGAATGAAGACATTAATTAAATACGTGGGAGGAGGAGGGGAAGGGAGTCAGCTATATTCATAGAGTAAACTTTCTTTCCTGGATCTGGAGTTTATTACATTCCTGGTGCTTTGGTGTTACAATTTTTCTTCCTTCATAATTTTTTTCACTAACATTTTATTAGGAAAAATTTTAAATATACAGAAATGTTGAAGAATTTTGCAATGAATCCCATACACCCACCACATAGGTCCAAACTTAACTTTAACTTCTCATCATTACTTCAACTGATCAGTTTTATTAGAAAAAAAGTAATATAAATATGTATTTCTTTTTTCATCTAAAACAATATTTATTTTTATCATTATATGGTGGAAATTGAATGCACTTGCGACTTCACTACTAGGACTAAAGGAGTTCAAATATTTGTCAAGTGGAAGAAAAAAATATTGAATTGTCTGAACCACCATCTTTTTTTTTTTTTTTTTTTTTTTTTTGAGTTGTCTTACATTTAATCGATCAATATTACAAAGTGTTCATGCTACATACAACCTCATTGAACCACCATCTTGGAAGCAAATTTTCCCTTGGGAGTTTCTCCAACAAAGATGCATTTTTCCCTTTCTTCTCTCATAGTACTCACTTCTATTTATGGAATCTAGTACTGTCTTCCATATGGTATTTGCATTATGAAATTCTTGGTTAATATTTTATTACCTTCAATATATGATTTCTGTGTAACTAAATACTATGCTTAAAATGCATTTCCTAGACACTTCACCAAAGAGAACATACAGATGGCCAATAGACATATGAAAAGATGTTCCACATCACTAATCATTAGAGAAATGCAAATACAAACCACAGTGATATATCATCTCACACTTGTCAGAATGGCTATTATAAAAAAATAAACAAAAAAACAAGTGTTGGTGAGGATGTAGAGAAAAGGGAACCCTTATGCACTGTTTCTGATAATGCAAATTGGTGCAGCCATTGTGGGAGACAGTAGGAGGGTCCTCAAAAATTTTAAAATAGATTAAACCCTTATCGGAGATAACATTGGCAAATATGTTCTCCTATGCAGTGGGCTTTCTTGTTGTTTTGTTGGTGGTTTCTTTTGCTGTACAGAAGCTTTTTATTTTGATGTAGTTCCACTTGTTTATTTTCCCTTTAGTTTCCATTGCCCTAGGAGCTGTATCAGTGAAGATATTGCTACGATATATGTCTGCTATTTTGCTGCCTATGGATTCCTCTAGGATTTTGATGGTTTCCTGTCTTACTTTTAAGTCCTTTATCCATTTTGAGTTTATTTTTGTGTATGGTGTGAGTTGGTGGTCTAGTTTCATCTTTTTGCATGTATCTGTTCAATTTTCCCAAAACCATTTATTGAAGTGACTGTCTTGACTCCATTGTATGTTCTTGCCTCCGTTGTCAAATATTAATTGAGCATAATGGCTTGGGTTGATTTCTGGGTTCTCTATTCTTATCCATTGGTCTATATGTCCGTTCTTGTGCCAGTACCAGGCAGTTTTGAAAACAGTGGCTTTGTAATACAGCTTGATATCTGGTATTGTGATCCCTCCAACATTGTTCTTCTTTCTCAGAATCGCTGCAGCTATTCTGGGTCTTTTTATAAAGAGCCTGAGTGCCCATCAGCAGATGAGTGGATTAGAAAACTGTGGTACATCTACACAATGGAATACTATGCTGCTATAAAAAAGAAGGAATTCTTACCATTTGCAACAGCATGGATGGAACTGGAGAGCATTATGCTAAGTGAAATAAGCCAGTTAGAGAAAGATAAATATCACATGATCTCACTCATTTGTGGAATATAATGAACAATATAAACTGATGAACGAAAATAAATACAGAGACAGGGAAGTAGCAGACTGTCAAACTTCAGTGGGAAGGCGGGGTGTGTGTGTGTGTGTGTGTGTTAAAAGATGAACCAAAGGACTTGTATGCATGCATATAAGCATAACCAATAGACACAGACACTAGGGTGGTGAGGGCATGTGCTGGGGGGTGGGGGTGGATGGGGGGAGGTCAATGGGGAAAAAAGGAGACATATATAATACTATGTGTAATACTTTAAACAATTAAAAAAATAAAATTAAAAATAGAACTGCTTTATGACCCAGTGATTTCACTTCTGGGTATATATCAGAAGAAATCCAAAACACTAACTTGAAAGAATATATGCACCCCTATGTTCATTGCAGTGCTATTTACAATAGTACATGTGAAAGCAACCCATGTACCCATCAATAGACCAGTGGATGAAAAATAGTAGTGTATATGTACAATGAAATATTACCCAGCCTTAAAAAAGAATGAACTCTTAACACTTGCAACAGAATAGCTGAACCTGGAGAGTATTATGCTAAGTGAAATAAGTAAGCTAGAGAAAGACAAATACCATATGATTTTACTTATATGTAGAATCTATGGAACGAAATGAACAAACAAAATAGAAACAAAGATACAGAGACTAGACTGATGGTTGCCAGAGGGGAGAGGAGTTGGGTACTGAGTGAAAAAGGAGAAGGGATTAAGAAGTACAAATTGGTAGTTATAAAATAGTCATATGGATGTAAAGTACAGCACAGGGAATATAGTCAACAATATTGTAATAACTGTATGGTGCCAGGTGGGTACTGGAAATATTGGGGGAACACTTTGTAAAGTATATGGTTGTCTCACCACTGTGTTGTACACCTGAAACTAATACAAAATAATATTAAATGTAAACTGTAATTGAAAATAAAATCTATATATATAAAACCCTAACATGCAAATAGATAAAATGGCAGAACAACTTAACAACAACTCACTATGACGTGCGCTGACCACCAGGGGGTGTGCACGGAACATGGCAGGTGTCGGCAGCAGGCAGCAGAGCGCAAAACATGGTGGGTGTCTGCTGTGGCAGGATGGTGGAGCAGGTGAGCAGGGGCACCAGACCAAGGCATGGCGCCGGTTGCTGTCATCTGGGTGAGCCTCTGGTGGTTACTGAAATTTCTTTGCTCCCGCCCTGTGGTCCTGCCCGGCACTCACACCTTCCGGCGCTGGCCCCAATCGCCCCTCAGGGCTTCTCCCCCTCCCCCTGCTCCTGAGGGGCAATTGGGGCTGGCACCCGGTGCAGTCCCAATTGCTCGGCACCATCAGCAGGTGTGAGTGGCAGCTGTAGCCCGCATCGCCCCTAAGGGCTTCTCCACCTCCCCCTGCTCCTGAGGGGTGATTGGGGCCTGCAGCTGCTTGCACCTGCTGAGGGCGCCAGCCCTGCTCGCATCCGCTGCTGGCGCCAACCCCAATCACTCCACACCGTCAGCGGGTGCGAGCAGCGCCAGCACTGTCAGTGTGTGGGAGCAGTGGTGGCAGGAGCGGTACTGCTGGCAGAGGCAGAGGCAGAGAGGGAATCAGAGGCCATGCAGGATAGGCTGTGCGGGGGTGTAGAGAATGGACTGAGACCTGCCCCTGTGTCCACTGTAGCCTTGCGGCCCACAGTTCCTTTCAAGGTGCACAGGTTCGTGCACTGGGCCCCTAGTTAAGAAATAAAATCTTCAGAAGGAAAAATACATGTAACTTGGGGAAGAGTGGGGGCAGGGGCAATGGTAATTTTGAAACATAAATATAAAAAACAATAAAATAAAATGTATATTTTCCCCTAGAAGACACATCTCTTAAGTTACACCATAAACAAAGAAGAATAGAATTGAGTTTGCAAAATTGGATTTCTGTCAATGTTTTCAAGAATACATATTGATTTTTAAGAAATTTTAAAAATGATATTTGGCAAAAACTTGAACAGCTTGGTGAAGCAGTCTTTAATAATGGAAAGAGTACCAGCTTTAGCATCCAGCTGATCTGAGTTCAAAGACCTCTTCTGCCACTTCTAAATTTGTGAGCCTGGAAAAGTTACCTCACTTCTAGGGACCTTCCTTAAATTGAATTAATAAAACCTTCACTGCAATCTTTTTGTGCAAAGTAAATAGCACAATGTCTTGCACATAAAAAATGTTCTAAAAAGACCAAATTTTATTATTATTTTTATTTTTTATTATTATATTATTACTTGACCTTTCTAAGGCTCTCTCTCTCCTCATCTGTGCAATGAAAGCAGTTCCATCTGTTAACAAGAGTATTGTGTGCATGAAACAAGGCATTAGGAATAATTGTTCTTTGTAAATTTGTAGACACCAACATCATCAATTTAAGATTATTACTTCTATTATCTTAATAGAATGGCTACCAACTTATCAATGGGAAGTGATTCTATCAAGGTATCATCATTGCTAAATCCAAGGTTACTTTGCAGTTATGATCTTATGTGACCTTTCTGCTCTTGGGCCATCTTGGCTCCTTGAAACCTGTACTTCCTTTTGCTTCTAGGCCCCTGGACTCTCATGTTACTCTTGCCCCTCTGGGTGCTCCTTCTCAGTCTATCTGTGACTTCACTTCCACTGGAGCTCCTTAAAACATTGACTCCTTAGGGTGTTTCCTTCTCTTCTGATTCTACTTGCTCTGGAGATGGAGGTGAGCTCGCCCACATCTTTGGTTTCCCCAACTCCCTGATGCTTATTGACCCCTACACCTTATCGTTAGCCCAGAACCCTCCTGAGCTTCAAAGCCAAACACCCAACTGCCCATTGGCCCCCTCCACCTGGACATTCCTCAGACACCTCAAACCCTCCATCTCTCCCATTTCATTTGGGCTTTGAGAACCGCATCACCATTCACCCACTTGCCCAGGCCAAAATCTCAGAACTTTCCTTGAATTTTCCCTTTCCCTCACTGCCCACATCTAATAGTAATTAAGACTTGTCCATTCTTTCTCTGGAATTGTTCTCAAAGTCCACATTTATATCTAAACTAGAGGCCCAGCATGCATGAAATCGTGCATGAGTAGCTCCCTTCTGCTTGCCTCAGCTGGCCACCCCGCCCATTACCACTCATAGCTCACGCCCTGCCCTCCACTGCTCATAGCTCTCCGCTGCTAGTAGCTTGCGCCCTGCCCTGCCCGCGCAAGAGCCACTGCTTGGGCCAAGGGGGGTGGGGGGGAGGGACCAAGAGGTGCTCAATGCACCTTCTGGTGGTCATCACTGGCCACAGGCCTTTTATAATATAGATATCTATACTAACAAAAGGGTAATATGCTAATTAGACAGGGAGACCTTCTGGACATTCTTCTGGACAAAACCATGGTGGTGAGCTGGGGTAGAGGCGGTTAGGGGCCAAGAGGGGAGGGCAGTTGTGGGTGATCAGGCCAGGATGGGACGGCAGTTGTGGTGATCAGGCCGGTG
>NW_005361873.1:3730278-3735203 GCF_000412655.1 Myotis brandtii | reverse complement strand
AAAGGGCAAATAAAAGTATTAAAATATTTCCTCTAATTAATTCCCTTTTAATGTGCATGAATTTTGTGCACTGGGCCACTAGTATATTTATAAATATAAATAAAACTTAGAAATGTACAGCTTTGGTGTTATTAACAGAAAGTTGTTTCTCATTTACTAGGAAATAGAAATATTGGGGGAAAAAACAACAAAAAAGAAATATTGGTAGTATTTAAAATACAGAAGCGAGACTCATTAGGAAAAGATCCTGTGGTTCCCAGGGGTTGTGGGGAGGGTAGGTATTAATCAAAGAACAGCAAGTTTGAGTTATACAAGATGAATAGGGTCCTAGAGGTCTACCATACAGCCTGGAGCCTATAGTTAGCAATACTGTACATAAAATTTTGCTGAAAGGGTAGATCTTATAGGAAGTATTCTTATTACAAACAATAATAATAATTGAGAGAGCAGGAGTAAACTTTGGGAGGTGATGGATATGTTTATAGCATAGATTGTGGTGATGGTTTCATGGGTGTATAATATGTCCAAACTCATTAGGTCGTACACATTAAATATGTACCACTTTTTGTATGTCAATCATACTTCAGCAAAAGTGGTGTAAAATAAGAAAAGACCCTAATGGGTTGGTAGGTATTACATGTCTTTTAAAGTACAAAGGTCAAATACTGTCATTTATATCTCTAGGGATAAAAAAACAGCTAAAGTTGTGCAGCAGGCTATAATGTGTGAATTGGATGTGGTAGTGCCATATAAATAAAATGGCAGAGATCTAATCTGTAAAAAAATAGGTGTGAATCAAAGGGGCTACAGAATCCAAATGGGAAATGCAGCAAATGCTTTTTACTGTCACTTTAGCACAGCACTGGATTAGCACACGTTTCTCTTATTCCACTTGGCTGTCGCCCACTAAATGAGAATAACATACATTTTACATCAGAAGGAAAGTGCCAAAATATTGAGAGCTTCTTTTATTACATCAACCCTCAGCTCATGGTCTCCATTATTCAGCCTTTTATAGTTCCTTGCAAAGAGATTTTATCCAGAGTACACTACCTATAAATGCAGAGGGCATGCAGCCTTCAGCTTGGAAAAGTTACGCACGGTGTCCTAATTGACTTGGATCCTTGAGACTATCCACATTAGTTGCTAATTAACTTTAACAAAAAAAGAGGAAGAAAAGAAAACTACCTTCGGCTTAAAAAAAAACAAACCCACAAAAACAAAAACCGAATCGACACTTTATGTTCAGTCTAAAATCAAGAACGCACTTTTAACCTTTCACCTTCTGACTCTGCTGTGTAAGGGCCAGGTCAGCCTCCAAACAGGAACTCTTCCAAGTGACTGGTATTTTTTATTGGTTTTCGGTATACGATGCTGAAGCACTTTATTGTCCAAAAGTAATTATATTTATTTAAGACTGTTACTAGACGAGGGAAAATAAATATCCAGTGGGCCTTTATAAAGTTTTAATATAACTTTCTGTAAAATATTAAAAAGCATACTTATCTACCACTTTTCCTACTCTTTTTAGCTTGCCAGTCACATAAGAAATATGTGTCCTTTCCATGTATGTGCACTAAAAATTCTTATGGTGCTGAAACAACAACAACCACCCAACAGTTGTATGTTGACACTATTTTCCAAGATTTTTAAGAAAAAAATGTTCTCTTCCTTTAATCATCAATTACTCTTTCTTGCTCTCCTAAGAGTATATCAGGCCTGGATGCAGCTAGATCAGACTTTTTATTTAATTGCTTTAGTGAAAACCAAAAAGTGCTTTCATAAGAACAAAAAAAAAAGTATCCTATTTTCTTAGTGCTAATGTGATATTGATCACTTATAGTAATTTCTCTGTTCCTCAGTTTCTCCATCTATAAAGCAAGAGTAATAATAGTGCCTATGCTATAGGGACGCAGGGAAGATTGAATGTGCTAATGTATAAAGACTTAGAGCTCTTCCTGGCATGTGATAAGCACTCTGTGTATAGACGGTTATTTTTCCAAAGGAAACAATTATCTTGTATTTTGTTGTCCAGCAATACTGAGCCTATAGTTCCCTATAGATACCACACTGCTTGATGGCTTCAATAATGCACTTTCCTCCACTTGGAATGACCTTATTTACTTTGTGTGTCTATCCAAGTCTGATTCATCTTGAGAAACGCTATTCAGCTTAAACATCACCTCTTCTGGGAAGGCTTCCTGGATACCCTTCTCCCATCTCATGTCAAGATTCTGGATCTCTTCCCACTGGGCTCTCTCTTTACTTTGAGTCTACAGTTTATTTCTGTCTGCCTTCTTAAAGCTAGGGATTATGTCTTATTCATTTCCATGCCCCTCTTGCCAAGAACCAGGACTGCCTGTTTCCTAGTAGGTTTTCATGCTTATAAAATAGAAGTATTGCTCCAGTAACATAATGTTCCGATGAGGGAAACAGGAGCAAATTAGATGCCATATATTAAAAAAAAGAAAAGGATTTCAGAATGCCTAAAATTACTAATTAGAACAATAAAAGCTAGAGATATGCAAAACATTTCACTCATCTTTAAAATCAACTCATTTACTCAACAGTATTGATCACCTTCTCTGTGACTAGTCCTGCTATAGGTTTTTAGAGTACAGAAATGGGAAAGAAAATTTAAAAACAAATGCCTACTCTCATGAGCTTATGTTCTAGAAGGAGGGAGTCAAGCACTAAACAATAAATGCAAACAAAAAGTAAATTATGTCATGAATGAGAAGATGACAGATGCTATGGGGAAAAAGAAGAAGGAGGAGAAAAGGGTTAGGAGGACCAGGGGTGCTGGTTGGGGGAATAGGCTGTGAAGCAAGAGGAGGAGCAGTGTGCAGGGGTAAGGTGATCAAAATTGGCCTCATTAGGAAGGTAAAATTTGAGCAAACATTTGAAAGAAGTGAGAGAGTTAGTAAGTTCATATCTGTGGGAAGAGAGTTGCAGAGGTAGGCCCTGAGGTAGGTACATGCTTGGCCTGTTCAGAGAGGCCTGTGTGGTTGGAGTGGAGCAAGAGGACAGAGGAGGCAACAAGATCAGAGAGGTGACAGGCACCGCAGCAGAAGGCCGATGACTTTTAACTTTTAAGAAACCCGAGTTTAAAAGGCTCAACTGTTATTTTGAAGAATGAAATACCTCTGCAAACATTGTATTGTATTAGAAAAGTCACCTACAACAGTCAGAGGAATCTGGAGAAAGACAGAGAAACTCAGGCACCAAGTCTAAAGAGACAAGGCAGAGAAAAGCAAAATTGAATATGCCTTGTTTCTGTTATCTTTTTATTAGGCCTGCAGGAAACTTTTGTTCATAGGGAACCTTGTGGAGTTGCCTGCTGATGCAATTTTTATCCTTGAGGCCTAATGTCTTGAAAAATAAGGGAAAAAGTCAAGCATAAATTGGAGGCTCTTACAGTCATACTTCAAAATTATCCAGGCCAGGGAAAATGCCTATGAGCCCATGGATATTTCTGATTTTCATCACAGGCCTGTCAGCAGTTCATACAATGCCAGCATTTGGATAAGAATAATGGACAAATAATTCCTCTTTAACTTTGGGATCTATTTATATTGTAGAGACTTGGGCAACTCTAATAATATCGCATAATAAATGATTTCATTCATTTATTCAACAATATTTATTAAGTGCCTACTAGGTGCCAGGCAAGGGAGATGGCAGTGAATAAAATAGACAAAAATTCCCTTTCCTCGCAGAGTCAATCAAAGAATGTCCAAAGTATACATGTCAGATGGTGGCAAGGGCTCTGGAGAAAAATAAAGCAGGCTTAGGGCAAGTGCCAAAAGCAGTGGAGTTGGGAAGATTGCTGTTTTATACAAAGCAGTCAAAGAAGGCCTCTCTGATTAAGTGACGTTTGGCAGACACTTGAACAAAGTCGGAGAACAACTGTTAGGATATCTGGGTGAAGAGAATTCCAGGCAGATAAAAGCTAGTGCGAAAGACTGAGGCAGGAGAGTCTGTGAATGAACACTGCTTTATGGTTTACTGATCACTTTCACATCCTTCTCTTATGTCATCCTCACCAGATCCTTGGAGCACAGAGAAGACAAGTATTGTTTTCTCCCTTTTACCGATGAATAAACGGAGGGAGCAGCAGTGATTTGGTCAAGAAGTGCTAGTAAGTGGTGGTGAGAAAACCAGGACCCAAGTCATTCCTAGATCAATGCTTGTCCACCCACTGGCCCCATGATACCTTGGTGAAGCCTTCTATCCTCTGATGGACCCTCAGAAATAGGGAAGTCACAAGTGACTTATGTGTTCACGGGATGGTGTGTGGGGACAGGGTCCTGGAATTGACATCCCTCCGAATCCCAGAATGTTCGTATTTGCTCCTGACCCAGCATGAACAACACGAATGGACACCGGGTGACAGATCTCTGTCTGCAAGGAATACTCTGTTTACGACACTTTTTGGAGTTTCTTCTCCCAGGATCTGACTTCCCAGAATGCCTGGGACTGCAAATGCCCCTCCCTTCAGGGGAAATGTGACCTCTCACCCGCAGGAGTGTGGTCTCCCTCTCTGACCCACCAGGGCAATCGTGTTCAGATCACACTATTCCCGCGGCGGTACGGTTCCCAGGCTCTGGGGGATTGGGCCTTAAATAACACCACATGTTGGACATGACCGGACAGCCAAGCTTCAGCTTTGCCCAGCCTGGCCCGACTCTCTTTTTATGGTAGTTTTTCCTGCATGAAGTAAAGGTTATGCCTGCACAGCCCCCCTGCAGCTTTATCCGTCTCAGTTCCCCAGCTCCTGTCAGCAACTGCTCAGACAGGAACACACACACATACCTCCGCAAGAAAAAGCAACAGTACATAGGCTCTGTCACAACTTCGCACGGCCCTGTGCATTTCAAGTAACATATATATGAACTCCAATGACAGCTTCTCACGTGTATGAG
>NW_005361873.1:3720796-3730236 GCF_000412655.1 Myotis brandtii | reverse complement strand
ATATACACACATGCACACCCATATATGCAAATAAGTGCCTAAGCACATCTTATTGACATAGTTTTCATTATTGTTCTTATGATTGACATGGTGAGTGACTGATTTGTGTGAAGGACTGTTTCAGATTACAAAATTCAGTCTTAAAAAGAAGAATTCTTGGATCACTTGCATTTGACTAGGGAATAAGGATATCAAAAATAGCAAAAACTCCCTACAATGGACTTTGGCCGCCTGGCTTCCTGCCCTCCTCTTGCTCTGGGCTGTTTGACTCCTTAGATTGATTTATAAATCAGTTTTGCAACAGTGATTCCTACAATCTCCCTGGTGAGGCTTTGGCTGCTTCTCCTTCGTGTCTTTTAAATTTATTTATACATAAACAAAAGTTTTATATATAAATCAAAGTCGCTGGTTTCAGAGGACAAGTCCTACAACATGGTAATCAGCGCATCCTAATGTTCTCAGATCTCGGTTTCTGTCAGTGGGTCAGAATATTTTTCTTTGTTTTCTTCATGTCCTTTGCTTCTGTTTTTACTGATATATGGTGAATTTAACCCAAACAATTTTATAAAGCACAAAGAAGAGTTGTACTTGTGGGACAATTTAGTTGGTCAGATGAATATGGATGGGGAGGTGATGGATGAGGAGACCAAGTCTTCAAGCGGACCCACACCATACCAATTTTCCTCCTCAAATTATCTGTTTGGATTCTTATCAAATATCCAGTCTAAACTAGACACAGCTGTAAAACTGAGTTGTGGACACTGAACTCTCTCCTCAGAGATTTCACATACTATAACAATGTGATATCTAAAGAGTTTAATTTTTTCCAAAGTTTACTATTTGTCCATTATGAATGAAACATACTGATCACGTAACTTTAGCTTTTTGGGCTTCCTTGATTAGTATTTAGGAAGGCATTTATTATTATATAGAGCATAACAAATGCATCCTACCTCTGGGAAAACTTCTAAAATTTTAGACCCCTTCCTTCTATGTGCTATGTAATGATTTTTTCCTGGACTTTAGGAGATAAGGGATGTTTTGACAGATGTGTATATTACCAGGCATTACTACTAGTAATACATTGACTAGTAGTAGTGCATTTACTACTCTGTTTTACCTCCAAGTCTTTGGTCATAGATGTTGAATGAAGAAATCCCACGGTAACTAGGTATGATTTAAAAGTGTTAGGTGGAAGGTGGTTCAAGGAATGACCGAGCAAAACACTGAACACAGGGCACTGATTGTTTCCTAAGTGCAATGTTTATTGTGCAGCTGTTTATCAGCTGGCAAAGGGGGCACTTGTTCAATACGGGTGCTTTAGTCTAGCTAAGAGGAAAGAAAAGACTAAAAGATCAAGGATGCAAATGAAAAACAAACACGGAAAGCTGCAAAGTTAAGAACACCGAGAGGAGGAAGCCACAAGGGAACTGGATTATATTTCAGAGTTAAAAAAAATAATAATAATTTACAATCTGTCTTGTAAATTAATTCCACACTTAATTTTTGAAATTCCTTCTTATTTTTCCAGACTTGAGCCAATAGGAGGGAGATGAAATGTTATAGGGAAGTGGCAGCCAGGCATATAGTGGTAAACTAGTTTACTTTCACGATTTCCTTTCATATGTAGATTCAGCCCTGCCTTTTCCTTTGTCATTGCTTATAAAGATCTAAGCTTCCTTCCTAAGGCATCATCTTTTATTAATCAGCTTATCCACAACAGAGTCCAAGAGACTGGAACTGGGTTCAGACAGATGTTGATAAATGTCTTAAGTTTCTTATAAACTAAATCAAGGCCAGCCATGTTGTATTAATCAGTTACCCTTTATATATACTTTGTCCTCTGTATATTGTATCACACTTTATATGCCATCCTGTTTATACTGCCCATCCTGATTCAACTCAGTTCGGTTAGCCTCTATCTGGCGATCATTTATGTTTTTACATATACTTAATGGCCAATATAAACAGCCCTTTACAGATGCATAGTTAGCAAAACATTAGGTGTTAGTGAAGAAAATGGCCATCATGTGTTTATGAATTATGTTTTTTAACTTACTGACCAAGATAATATAAAAATGGTCAAAAACGTGCTGGTGGAAATATCTATGAACTTACCTTTCAGTATCCCTTATGCCAAGGACATACTGAACGAACATATCACTAGTAATGAAGCCTCACATGGCCTGGTTTTGTCCTGTATCTTTTAAGGAATTCTTACTGGAGGCTCCAAAACTGTAAATACAAATGGCTGGCTATCCAAGTAGGTCGTTTTCCTGACCATAGCTATAGTGGTTATATTAGTTCAGGGCATATTATAAAGATCCTATGTAATAAAAGCCTAATATGCAAATCAGCCAAACAGCGGAACAACCGGTTGGTGGGGGGGTGAGGCCGGTGAGCGGGCGGCACCAGGCCAGCCAAGGCGGGTGCCAGCAGGCAGAGAGAGGGGATGAAGATTGGGGGGCGGGGCCGGCTGCTCACCAGCTGGCGCCGTCCACTGATCAGCCTGTGCATCACCTCCTGCAGAGGGAGGCCCAACTGACTGCTGTCAGTTGGACATACCCCAAGGGCTCCTGGTCTGCGAGAGGGCCTAGGCCAGGCTGAGGGACCCCCCCCCCGAGTGCACAAATTTTTGTGCACTGGGCCTCTAGTAAGAAAATAATTAAGCAAGAAGAATGAAATTACCACTACAGAATAAATCATGTACAGCAACAAATAACTTTTAGGTATAAACTATGGTGTCAGCCTAGTGTTAATTTCTTCATCAAAACCTAGGGTAAACATATGATTTCACTCACATGTGGGATATAAACCAGATAGGGACAAATAAACAAATAAAACAAACTCATGGACACATACAACAGAAGGGTGATTGCCAGAGGGAAATTGATGGGGTGGGGTGGGGAAAGAGGGTAGAGGGGTCAAGTATATAGTGATGGAGGGAGACTAGATGTTGGGTGGTGAACATGCAATGCAACATTACAGATGATGTATTACAGAATTGTACACTTGAAATTTACATAACGTTATATTAACTAATGTCACCCCAATAATAATAATAATAATCCTATATAATGAAAGGCTAATATGCAAATTGACTGAACGGCATAACGACCAGTCTCTATAACACGCACTGACCACCAGGGGGCAAACGCTCAACACAGGAGCTGCCCCCTTGTGGTCAGTGTGCTCCCACAGGGGGAGCGCCGCTCAACCAGAAGTTGGGCTCATGGCTGGCGAGCCTTTCCTGCCTCCGCTGCAGCACTAAGGATGTCCAGGGAGCAGGCCTCAGTCGGACATCCTCTGAGGGCTCCTGGATTGTGAGAGGGCCCAGGCGGGGCCCCCCCCCCCCCCCCCCCCCCAGTGCATGAATTTCTTACACCAGGATTCTAGGAATAATAATCATAAACTAAGGTAAAGTTCTTAACTAGAAGCAAATTTCCTGCCTGCCCTAACTGATACCTTTGCATTCTTCAACTGCCCCAACTTTGGGTCTTGTAGATGCATTTCCCACACGTGTAGCCCACTCTGTTGCATTCTGTCATCCATCTGGTAGCAGAATTGTTTCTGATTATACAGAAAGCTTCACGGGCTGCATTTGCTTCATGTTCAGGGTTTACGAAATCAGCCTTCTACCACAAATACCCAGGGTTCTAAGCTTGCATAGTTTTGTCATTTTTATTTTGGTGCCCAGTTTCTATCTCTGAGTGCGGGCAATGCAGACAGTGCAGACATTGTGAGAGCCCCCCTCCCCTCTCTCCTCTCCCCTGCACTCTCTGTTATGTGATCTTTCATCTGCACTGTGCTGTGAGGCGTTTTCTGTAACCTCTTTGATTTTGGATGGGATTAAAACACATTTTGGATTAAGAAGTGCCTGAAAAACACGACCCATTACTTCAGTGCCTGTTTCTCTTTGGCTGTGTGTCCTGATTTCCTGTTACAAAATTACCATTACAAAGAAACTCTCTGCCCCAGTGGCACTGGACTATCAGGCAGGGAAGGCAGGGACCACTATTTTGCTTAAGTGCATGCACAGGCTTTGCAAATTTGCCAGAGAGATGCCCTCAAAGTAAACATATGTAATTCTCACAGCATAAAAATAGCTCCCGAGTAAGCAAGCTGGTATAAAGACTAGACACTAAAAAATAAACCTTTTCTCATTTTTTTATATTTATAACATATCAATGGGAAGTGATCATTTATAGAATGCTACATAAAGTGTATGCCTTTATGCTTGCTATTAGATTTTAGATATAAGATGGTAGATAAGAAAATAATTAGAGCAAATAACACTTTAGAATTTTAGAAAATAGATATTTATGTAACAGTCTTTAAAATGATAACCTGCTTTAATCCTATTTATCTCTAACCTGAGATAAGTATTTTCAGAATGTTTCAAAATTGATGAATTTTTATGAGCATGAATTTTTTAGACTTGGACATAATTTGCATACAATAAAATGTATGGAATTTGTTTCCAGTTTGAAGACTATTGGACAATTGTATCCACCTGAGCAACCACCACCCAAAACAAGTTATAGAACATTTCCAGCACCCTATAAAATTCCCACGTGGCCCCTTCCGCTCAGATTCTCCTCAAGCAACCACTTTCTGACTGCTATCTCTTTAGCTTAGTGTTGCCTGGCTTGGACTTTATATAAATGATTTACACAGTCTGGCTTTTTTCACTGAACAGTGTTTGTTAGCTTCAGCCATGTTTCCTTGGTACGTGATTGCTTTTTGTGTTCAAAAATATTGTCAAAAATATTACAAATTGCTGGATCAAAAATCACCGAGGAATTGGCAAGTATAAACTAATAACTTCCTGCCCTAACTCACAGCCCAGCCTGTGAGTTTCCTGTTTGATGCTTGTGCGATCTGAAACTCTGCCTTTGTGGGAACATCTCCAATACAGGAACCCATCATTTTATCTAAAGTACCATGAGTACTTTTCAAAATTTGTAGGTACACTATTTAAGTTGTCCTTATATGAGAAATGATCCTTCATAGTTTTAATGTGTGGAAAGGGCTATAGTGGAGAAGGGAGGGAGTTTTCTCAACCGTACCTTTCACTCCAGGTTTAGTTTCATCTCTGAGTTTGAATCTCCGCAGCCCTATAAGAGGGACTCTTCTAATTGCTCTCTTCCTGTAAATTGTTTGCAAGTCCCAATCATAGTTCTTCAAGGATAGATTTCTGTATTCTTAAGAAAGATTAGATAAAAATTCATCAATTTTACATGTTTTCTGTCTTATTTCTTATTTTACTAAGTTGCAGAAGTTATTTTGCAGTCTGATCTATGTCCAAGTCAACCTCTGGGTTGTGCCTAATCTCTCACATGATCAGTAAGATACTTTATGTTTTGTTTCCTTGAGTAGGGCCTGTTGGGAAATTTCTCAAGGCCGAGAGGCTGAAGAAAGAGGCCTGAAAGTCCAGAATGATATCGAGTTTATTAAGGGAATTTATGAATAGAAGCAACATCCCAGCAGCAGCAACATGTATATATCTGCACCCAAAAAGAAACAGGACTTGTTCTATAGAGCCAAGTGCCATGTGCTGGCACAAGTGGCTTGTAGCCACATGGCACGTGCTTGTTACGAGCTATATAATCCAAAAGTCGTGAAACACCTAATAGGCCCACTTATCTAGGCAGGAATATTCCTTTTAGGTGACACAGGTTCACCCCTCCTGGGTGAAGTCGTGGTCAGCTTGCTTCATAAGATGGTGTCAGTCACATTAAGAACCGTCTCATAGGTATCCTATATAATAAAAGGCTAATATGCAAATCGACTTAACAGAACAACAACAGGTCGCTGTGACATGCACTGACCACCAGGGGACAGATGCTCAATGCAGGAGCTACCCTCTGGTGGTCAGTGCACTCCCGCAGGGGGAGCGCTGCTCAGCCAGAAGCCAGGCTAAGGACCCCTCGGGGGATGTCTGACTGCCCACTCCCATAAGCCAGCAGTCGGACATCCCCTGAGGGGTCCCGGACTGTGAGAGGGTGCAGGCCAGGCTGAGGAACCACTGCCCCCCCCCCCCCCCAGTGCATGAATGTCATGCACCGGGCCTCTAGTTTAGTATATACAGGAATCAGTACTATCTGCAGTTTCAGGCATCCAGTGGGGGTCTTGGAACATATCCCCCATGGATAAGGGGGGCTACTACACTAATGTAAATCCTAAAAGCAAAATGGCATAAAGTGAACTTTATAAAAGTGAGGGATACCTGTACCACTCCTCCCCATTAGGTGGAGTTAGTCCCTCCTTTTTTTCTGCCCATATTACGTACTCTTACAGGTTTACAAATTGGTAGGCATAGCTCTTTAATGCTTCTATTTGTTTACCAATTTTGGAGGGTCTAGACTCTAAGATTCTGGAAAATAGTGGTCTTATCTTAGTTGTCTTTACTCTAGTAGGTGCTATGCTCAATAAACATTTGTAGACATGAAATAAAATTATGAGATAACTCAATGGGAGAAATACTCATCAGGCCTCCTTTCTTATTTGATCTCTAGAACAGTGTAAAGTTTTTCAGATGCGCCAGGCCTCCACAAGCCACGGAGCCACCCCAGCTGCTGCTTCCTGGGCCAGATGCTTTTCTCTCTCCTTTCTCTATAAATTCAACTCCCCATTTTCCTTTAGGCTCATCCCAGCAGTTCCTCCCTGGAAAGCCTAAAGGGACCATCACAGATTAGATGAAGAAGGCCCCTGGGGTTTCCACAGCAGTCCTTGTTCACCACAATTAAAGCATGCTTCATTAATTGTAAATGTCTGTTCACTTACACCCTGCACTGTGGATGCCTGAGGGAACAGAATGTATCCTTTTTGGTTTTGTCTTTGTGTTCTCACTGACACGCAATGGCACTGAGTGAATAAATACTTCTTAAGAAATCTCGACTTAAATGAGCATGGAATAAGACTTTGAATTAGATAGAATTAACTACTTGATGCTCTGGAGACTAAAATCAGTCCCTTCCTTACAGGATGGAACATACAGGGTGGGTTACACCGCTTGCAACAAAAAGGTTGAAGTCCACCCTGAGCCATCTGACGTTCTGCTACGCACTGGGTTCTGAGCTGAAGGAGTGCCTCCATTTGGGACAGAGACGGACAGTCACTGTAGTAGAGGCAAAAGAGAATAAGGAAAACCATAGACTGACTCGTAGAACTTCTGCTGAGAAGTGACACGTGACACTTCCACTCAGCTCTCACAAGGACATACCTGAGCTCAACAAGGAGGAATGTAAAGTCCTCCCTGAAAGACTGGCACCACATAGAGGTAAATAATAACAAGATCTACTATACAGTGGGTTTCTCATTCTGAGTTTGAACTAATTTTAAGGTCAGGTTTATTATTTTTTAGTGTATATTTATTTTTTTCGTCTTCTGGCCAATATGGAGTAATAGGGACCAGATTTATCTTCCTTTTTAAAAAATATTTAAAGAACCAGACAAAATATATTGGACAATAGTTTTCAAGATGTTGAACATCAGATAAGGAAGAACAATCCCTTTGATACAGGAAACAAATTAGCTGAGCCCCTGATTGCCCTAGTTTACTGGAGTGAGGGGTTTCCATGCTGGGATGCAGGGAGACAGGTAGAGGCTGACCAACTTCCTGAGTTGAGGAAATGAAATTGAGAATCTGAAAAGACAAGGGGGCTACAGCACATAGGGCAGAGTATTAGAGAAGAAAGAGAATTTCAGAGGTCTGCTGAGGATTGCCCTTGAGGATTAAGCAAAGTACATGCAGGTGAGGAAACTGTCCAAGACCAGGGAAAGAATTGCTTAAAGAATGAGAGGGAACAGTGCCTAAAGCTCATCCAGGACAGGAATAGTGCCTGCTCCCATATGTCTTACTGGAAAAACTAGCAATTTATGGGACACTGGGTAGAGTATTCGGAAAGTTATTGCTTCAACAGTGCAGAGTAATTTACTCCAGAAGAAATGTTGCTGTGCCCTCACAAATCTTAAAAGACCGAAGAGAATTAAACTGTTTCTACCTCTCAAAACAAAGCTGAAGAATATTTATAGAAATTTAAAAATATCCAGCACCCAACAAGATAAAATTCACAGTATCTGACACTCAATAAAAAACTTCCAGGCATGATGCCCTGGCCAATGTGGCTCAGTTGGTTAGAGCATCATTCCATACACCAAAAGGTTGTGGGTTCAATTCCTGGTCAGGATTTTGGATTTGATCCCTAGTTGGGGCGTGTATGGGAGGCAACCAATCGATGTTACTTTCTCACATTGATGCTTCTTCTCTCTCTCCCTCCCTCTGCCTCTAAAAAAATCAATAAAAACATATCCTCGGGTGAGGATTAAAAAAAAATTCCAGGCATGAAAAGAAACAGAACACTATGACTATATTATATAAGAAGAAAGATCTCAAAACAGTAAGTGGTTTTTAATTTAAAAAACTAGAAAAGAAGAAAAAAGTTAAATTTGAAGTAAGCAAAAATTTTAAAATAATAAAGATCAGAGTATAAGTTAATGAAATAGAAAACAGAAAGAGAAAATCATTGAAATCAAAAGCTGATTCTATTTGGTAGAGATAATCACTGCAAAAAAAACTGGTTCTATAAAAAGATAAAATTAATAAGCCTATCTAGGCAGATCTATCTGGAAGAAAAAGAGGAAACACAAATTAGGAATATCAGAAATGAAAGAGTTGTCAATACTACAGACTACAGATATTAGAGGGATTAGAGTAAAATATTATTAAAAACTTTCAACCAATATATTTGACAACTTATATGAAGTGGCCAAATTCTTGAAAAACAAAAGTACCAATGCTCACTCAAAAGAAAAATAGTCTAAATAGCCTTATATGTATTGGTGAAATTGACTTTGTAGTTAAACATATTTATTTCACAAAGAAAACTCCAAGCCCAGACGACTTTACTTCTAATTTCTGCAAACATTTAATTAAAAATAAGCCACTCAATCTTTCTGAACCTCAGTTTCCTCATCCACAAAATGTTAGTAATAACAGTGTCTGCCCCATAAGAATATTGTAGAGTACATGAGATGGGCATGGCAAGTGCTCAGCAAAGCTTGGTGCATAGAAAGTGCTCAGTAGATATGATCTCTGACCTGACCTTCTCCCAAATAAGAATACAATCTAGTCCCATTTACCTGGTAATCAGACTCCAGCAGCCTCAGTTTTAGGTAGCAACTTGTAAACCTGAAGGTAATTTAAGCAAAGGTGTGAGGGAGCTTTTGTGTTACCAGGGAAAAGTGTTAAGGAGCACACACCTGTTATTCAAGGGAGCCTTACCTAAGGCCCATTGGCTGAAAAGGATGTCTGAAATATTTAATGTAGAAACAAATACTATTATAGTGCAATAAAGTAGCAGATGTTCAGAATTAAAACATTTAAGTGAAGGCATTTTAAAGATCATCTTCTCTCTCTCTCTCTCTCTCTCTCTCTC
>NW_005361873.1:3661442-3720738 GCF_000412655.1 Myotis brandtii | reverse complement strand
ATACATATAGACTGGAATATGAACAACCTTCCAGGCCACAGCTACTCTTTGTGAACCAGGACTGGACCTCCAGTTGTCCTGCCCCCGCGTTCCAGAGGCCTTCCCACACACACTTCTGCCTTCACATACCATAATAATTCCCGAGTGGAATGCTTAAGAAGTCAAGGACCTGAGTAATGCAATTTAAATAATTCTCCACTAAAGAGATCGAAATTAAAGAAAAATCTGTTTCTGTTGAGAGGCTGCATTATCCAGGGAACTGACTTCTCTGAAACAATTTGTTCCCTGATGCTGATGAATAAATGAGTCATCGTTGCTCAATAGTTTATGTACAAATGAATCTATAGGAGCATAAAATTTAAAACTGTTCTCGATTAGTTATTATTTCATGTTTACTCACTCAAGTATTAAATCTTCCACAATCATGAATTTCCTTTGGGAACAAATCTCTGGTTTTGATAGGTCCCATTATTAAAAAGTTTTTTATTGATATTTGACCTATAGTTTTGTTTTTTTCCTTTCCTTACTTTTATCCCATTTATCCTACTTATCCTGTTCAGATCAGGCCACATCATTTCCCCCAAGTGCTTATGCTTTTCATATATGTTATGACTCATCCAAATTATCATTTAGTCAGGCTTTCCATGTGCACACTTTAGTGTTTTTATGGACCGTATTCTCTTTACTGGGATAAAACCCTTGTAATGAGATACAGTGCTCCGGGCATACTAATATTACCATACTTTTATAGAGAGGGGCTAACTGTCCTTGTGCCTTTGTTATTAAGTGTAATATGTAGAGCTTACATTTAACAAACAAACAAAAAACAAAAACCTTGAGTTTTTCCTTTCACATTATATAGAACACTTCTGCCAACATTTAGCATACACATTTCTTTTTTTTTCCCCATTGAAATTAATGGAAATATTTATTTAATTGATTCCCAAGACCAACACCAGTGTTCAAAATATAGCATACACATTTCTATGTTTTTTTCCTGTTTATTAGATAGCAATGATCAATAGGCTTTATTTTTTAGATTCTATTTAACCAAATAAATGAGTTGATGCATTTGTCAGTATTCCTATTTAATGTCTTTTGTTACTTTTCATTTCCTCATCTGTTAATTGGAAATGATTCTTGCCTTTTATGATTTTGTGCACATAGTAAACAACACACACCGAGAGGCCAGCGTAATACTTTGCACAAGGCAGGTGCTGAATTATTAGCCCTCACCCCCCATCATTCCCAGTTTTACTTCCCACCAGTGCCTTTTCCTGCCTTAAACATTCCTCATGCTACCTGGTCTATGCTCTTATCCCCTAAGGCTTAGTGTTGATTGACGCTGCAGCTCTTTCTTTAGCATCTTCCCTTGATCATGTCATGATTTCCTTTTGTTTACAGACTTTCAGCCCTGTTTCCCAACCGAGTGAAGCTTCTCTGATACAACCAGATTTAAATTCACTTTGTCAGTAAAATCTCAGGAGACTGTATCATGTCCTTTACTAAAATTCCAATATAACATCTGCTTAATCTTACAGTAAAAGCCAAAAAGAAGCATTGAATTTGTATAGTTTGACTTGTTTTTTTTGTAAACTTTGGTTCTATACTGCTGATAAGTTGGTGTTCTCTTGAAAAATCAAGAGAAATATAAAAAAAGAAAAAAAAGAAATGCCAGCGGTCACATTACAGAGATAAAGCTCTTGACATTTGGGTGTGTTTTGCTCACAAATATTTTATCCAAGCTGAATATATGAAACTATGTGCATATCCCTTTTCTTATAAAACAATACAGTAAATCTTAATGAGTACTATTTTGTGTTTTCATTTTTTTTACCTTACCTTTTTACATATAGTTAACAAATATTTAACCTCCTAAATGCAACATAAATTTAAATCATAATTCAACAGCCAATGTAAGCACATACTGTAGCTCAGGGGACTTCAAAAGAATCAGGACATCATTATAGATTTTAAACAAATATGATTTGGGGGTTTTATTTTCAAAAATTTCTGCTTTTCATTAGGGGCTGTCTTTGAAACTCATCATTACATCCTAATGATTCTCATTCTCTCCAGTGCCATTCTCTTGTTATAAATCTCCAAATGGTAATAAGTAATAGAAAATCCAAAATTAGATGACATAAGGGACAATTTTGTTTTCATTGTCTGTCCATGAACTAACTTGCACTAATTTTCTTTACTTTGAATGCCAAAGACCGTCTTAATCTTGCAGCAACAACCCATCCATATTTTGGTTTGGCTTTAATCTTCACCTCACTTCCTTACCCCACCCCCAATGTTTTGTTAATGAGTTTTTGTTATGTTGAGCATGATTGTTCATCATTGATAGAAAGTTTTTCTAATATTTTTTATACTTTCAGTAAATTCCAGTTAGATTGACTAAATACAGATGCTGCGTCTCTTTTATGACTCACCAAATTGGCTTATGTATAAATCTGAACCATTCTTGAGCAGCTAAATGATTAGCTCAGGAATGATTAGCAAGCTCAATGAGGGATGGGTAGTTCTAATGTGCCGAGAGTGCTTACATTATTGCAGCTTTAGATGTCTGCTTGCAGGGGAAGAAGGCTGTTCCACTTTGCCTCAGTTGTACTTCCTCAGGCAGATGCCTGTTGAGACACGCATTGCCACATATTTGAGCACTTCACTGTTGCACCCTTTCCTGTCAGACAGTGTTGCACCCACACTTCTTGATGTTCCCTTTCCAGCTGGAAGGAACCTACCAGGCTTTGAGATTCACGGGCACAGTGACTAGCTTTTGATTGTTTTGTTTTCTGCATCCCCAGCATCTGACCCAATGCCTGCCACCTAATCAACATTTGAATTGAAATGCACAATAAGATATGGTAAACTCATTCCTACCCTTCTCCTTCATTCCTGACAAATCACTTCGAATGACTAACCTAGACATTTTACCAAAAGATCAGTGTTGTAATTAAACTTGGGAGGTAGTCGGCCTAGATTCTCTTCCCAGTTCCACCACTGATTTGCTCTGTGGACTTGGAGAGGTGACGAAACAGCCTCAAATTTTCCATCTATAAAATGGAAGAATCAACATAGTTAAAAATTCCATATTACCCAAAGCAATATACAGAATTAATGCAATCCCCATCAAAATCCCAATGACACTTTTTAAAGAAATAGAATAAAAATTCATCAAATTTGTATGGAACCACAAAAGACCCTGAATAGCCAAGGCAATCCTGAGAAAAAAAAGAGCTAAGCCAGACGTATCACACTCCCTGACTTCAAATTATGCTACAAAACTACAATAATCAAAACAGCATGGTATTAGCAGAAATACACACACACAGACCAATAGAACATAATTGAAAGCCCAGGAATAAACTCACATGTATAAGGGAAAATAATTTTTTCATCAATGATCCAAAAGTATACAATGGAGAAAGGAAAGCCTCTTCAATACATGGTGTTGGGAAAATATGAAAGCCACATGCAAAAAAATAAATAAATAAAAATGAAGCTAGACTACTGTTTGTCCCATATACAAAAATAAACCCAAAATGGATCAAAGACCTAAATATAAGACCTGAAACAATAAACCACATAAAAGAAAACATAGGTACTAAAAATATGGACCTTGGTCTTAGAGAAGATTTTATGAACTTGACTCCAAAAGCAAGGGAAGTAAAGGTAAAAATAAATAATTGGGACTATATCAAACTAAAAAGCTTCTACAGAGCAAAAGAAATGGCCAAAAAACAAAAAGGCAACCAACAGAGTGGGAGAAGATAATTTGCAAACCACAGGTCTAAGAACTCATACAATTCAACACCAAGCTAACAAATAATCCATTTAAAAAATGGACAGAGGACCTGACCAGACATTTCTCCTAAGAAGACATACAATAGCCAACAGATAGATGAAAAGATGGCCAACTTCACTAGCTACTAGGAAAATGCATATCAAAACTACAATGAGACTCCATCTCACACCTGTTAGAATGACTATTATCAACAAGACAACTAATAACAAGTGTTGGAGCAGTTGTGGAGAAAAAAGAACCCTCATTCACTGCTGGTGGCAATGTAAACTGGTACAGCCACTATGGAAAACAGTGTGGAGGCTCCTAAAAAATTAAGAATAGAGTTAACATATGATCCAGTAACCCCTCTTCTGGGTATCTATCCCCAAAATTTGAAAACATTTATTTGCAAAAATATATGCATTCTTATGTTCATTGCGGCATTATTCACAGTGGCCAAGACATGAAGACAACTGAAGTGTCCTTCGATAGATGACTGGATAAAGATGTGGTTTCTATAAACAATGGAATACTACTCAGCCATAAGGTTTGATTCTTGGGAAACAAGATTTGATTATTAAGGTGCTTTTCCAAAGACCTTGACTCTGATGAGTGAGTAATGAAGATTGCTAAACATCTTGTCTTTCTGTATTTCATATAGGTTGCTCTGTTAGGACCATACAGAAATGACGAGGCTTTGTTTCTCTAATAATCATTCAATTGCACTGTAAGTCTTATAAAATAGTGAGTTAATTAGTATATATTTGCTTTTATGTATTTTTAAAAAGTCTCAATTGTCATTTAAAAAGTTAACTTTGACTCTCCCATTTGGGTTTAAGTCCCCTGAAATTAAAAGTGAGCTTTTTCTTTTTCTTTTTCTTTTTTCAGATAGAATTGCACATAAAATCGGTAAGCGGTTTCCCTTTATCACTCACAATTGTCTTTTTTTTTCTGACATAAATTTATGAGGTCTTTATATCCACTCTGTTTTCTTTCCTTTTTCCTTATAGTTCCTCTTCCAACAGTGTTTGCTTTTTACCAGTCCCTGAAGAATTTCTGTTGTCATCATTTAACATTTGAATGGCAATAATATTTTACAAAATGCTTTACAATGGCTTTTTACAAGTCATTCTCAAGCCTTCATAGTCCAGCATAGAACTTTGCTATTATTTGTAAGCACATGGACATTCCCCCTGACGCGGCATTTTCCAGTAGATTTTGAAATCTCTCATTGAAAATTATATTTAGTTTTAAGCTGCACAGACTTTGAATACATTAATTGTAGGAGCCTTAAAACTTTCTTGTGGTTTTTTCTTCTTATATAGGAAATGCCATTTTAGATCAAAAGGAAAGTATTTTATTTTGCCTCTTAAGGCTTTCTGAAACATACAAGAATAAGGAGTAATTTAATGCACACAATATTGAACCTGGAAATTTTTCAATAGTAGATGAGATAAAAACTACAGTAGTCCTAAGAAATGTGAGTTATTGGAATACATATTTAAAACTTTAGACCTATTCATGTATGGGATTTTAAAATAGCATCTTTTTAAAAGAGATTCTTTGTGTCTCTACAGTTAACAGAAATTCTGATATGTATCACCACTCAGTTGAGGAATTTCATATGAATGTTGATTTATTGATGTACGTTATTTTAAGAGTATATACATGCTTCTTCCCTTCCTGTTCCCAGATAGTCCCCAGAAGAGTGAGGCTTTGAAGCTCTTTTCCCAAATACCCAAACGCTCTCAAGTTGTGTAAGATTTAGTCACTGACTATAATTTCAGACAATCTATATGTGATTTTTAAAAGAAACCACAACTAATGCCCATAGAGCTTTCCACACTAGCACACTGGCAGCCCCCTTAGAGAAACTTGGAGGAGGATCAGGGGTGTTGGAATGTTTGCCTTTGGGAATGTCTTTATACTCCAATATCTAAGGGGACTACGTTTCCTCTCACAGCTTCTTTAAACCCCACACATAAGAAAAAAAGAGTGAAGATGAATAGTTTTTTTTCTCCTTGATAATATTTTTGACTTTTGGGTTATCTTGGGCTTATTTTTCAATTGCTTTACTGTACTTTAGCTTAATCACAGGATTCATTTCCCCAGGGCAGCGCCTCCCAAACTTACGGAGTCATGTACTAGTATAAAATGACTGTGTTCACACAGTCCACCAGAGTCAACAGAGAGGGTTTGGGAGGTTTCAGAATGAAGCTTGGTGTAAAAATATTATATACACAGGTTAAGAAAAGCAAAACATAAATGTTAGGGAAGATATTATTTATTGAATTTGTATACAACTTCCAAATAAATAATTTCAAATTCTTAAATGAGAAACTGGAGCTTACTTTAGTGTATGTGATATTTTACTTTAAAGTTTTATGACTTGACTGGCTACGCATATATCCCAATCAAGATTTCTCTCCTGGCAAGGAAAGAGGGAAATGAAGACAAGTAGGGGAAATTGAGGTAGTCTTTTAAAAGAAAGCTCTCATAACACATAGAAATTCTATTTCTCTACAATCATTTTCATTACATGTGGCCGAGGTAAAATGATTTCTGTATGTAATTAGTGCCATGATCAGAGAAATGCTGATAGCCTGAGGCTCTAAGTTAGCCCTCTGAATACTGAGAAGGAGGGGAAATTATTCTCTCAATACATTCTTATTGAGCTGAGATGATCTCTTCATACTTTTGATAAAAATTATCCATGGATAACTTTGTTCTCAGGAGTAGGAGGTAGCAAATAGCAAAAATGTATTTATCACTTTTTCTCCATTGGAAAGACTCCTTTATATCTACTGAGCAGAATTCAAATAATTAAACATAAATGACATATTAATGTATTATTTTATAAAACAAAAAATCTTTTATTGAATTTATTTGGGTTACATTGGTTAATAAAACTATATAGGTTTCAAGTGTACAGTTCTATAATACATCATCTGTATGTTCTAGTGTGTGTTCACCATCCAAAGTGAAGTCTCCTTCCTTCACCATTTATCTCCCCTTTAGTTCTCTTACCTACCCTTACCTTCCTTTTCCTCTGGTAATCACCATACCTGTGTCTATAAGTTGATTTTTGTTTTGTTTTGTTTTGTTTTTGCTTAATCCCTTCACCTATTTCACCCAGTCCCCCCAACCCACCTCCCCTCTGACAGCTGTCAGTCTTTTCTCTATATCTCTGAGTCTGTTTCTACTCTGATTATTTTGTTCATTAGATTCCACACACAGTAGAAATTAAGTCATATGGTATTTGTTTTTCTCTGACTAGTTCATTTCACTTAGCCTTTCCATCCATGCTGTCAAAGAAGATAAGATTTCCATCTTTTTTCACGGCCAAGTAGTGTAAATGTACCACAGCTTCTTTATCCACCCATCCACTAATGGGCACTTGGGCTGCTTCCAAATCTTGGCTATTGCAAATAGCATTGCAATGAACATAGGGCTGCAAATATTCTTTAGAATCAGTGTTTTGGGTTTCTTCAGATATATTTTCAGAAGTGGAATTGTTGGTCATCATGTTTTAAATCTAACAACTCTTTCTTTGTATTCAATGATAAATACAATATTTTAATTTTTTGTTATGCAACAACAAATTTCAAATCCAATTAAAATTTTAAATTATTTTTAAAAATTAAATTTATTGGGGTGACATTGGTTAATAAAATGATATAGGTTTCAAGTGTATAATTCTATAATGCATCATCTGAATATTGCATTGTGTGTTTACCACTCAACGTTAAATCTCCTTCCATCACTCAAACTGATATATTTTTTAAAACAAATATTTCAAAATACTGATGAAGAGTTTCCTTAACAGTACACAGATGTTACTTGGTCTTAATAAGTTTTCATTAGGATCGAAATTTTTGTAGCAATGACACATCATTAGCAAATTATTTTAGCCTTCATTTTCTAAAGTTGAAAATTTTGCTTTGCCATTACATATTAATATATTTTCCCATAATCTTTGCAAATTTTTATTATATAAACCATTTTTAAGCCAAAAACTATACTTCAACAAATCTGAAAAGTGAAAAAACCCACTTTTAAAAATTTTTCCTTTTAGTTTATAAACTGTTGACAAAATTCTTCCTTTGAAAAGCCAATGCAGTTAAATATGAAACAATAGAAAGTGGTATTCCTCTGGTATATTTTGAAAAAATCTGAAAATAGGATTGTGGAAACTTAGATTTTATTATACTGCCATTTTGATTATGTGTGTAATTCAAATCAATAGATCGACATTTATATCTGAGAGCGTCTTTGTGAATAAAACAACATATCATTAAATCTCTCAATGTTCAGAGGGAATTCTAGAGGTACACCCTTCCTGCAGTGATATTGTAATATATTACTTATTTCTAACGATTATCTCAACTCCAGTAGTTCGTTAGGGAACTTTCTACAGAGTAAATATGGTTTGCCCAAGTATTTTTTTCTCAGGATACTGACAAGTCTTATGACTATTAGTATTCTCAGTAATGAAAACTTTTTTTGATTTACAATCTTCTGGGTTAATGTCTCTAAGTCACCTGACGTGCTACCAATGAATCTAAAAATATTCTTATTCGATAATAGAATCTTTGGAATTCCTCTGTCTTATTGTCTGTACACAGCATGGGTATGTGTTAGGCAGTGTGGTATTTAGAACAATTCTGTGATTGTGTGAGAAAGTTTGACTTCAGTTGTTAACGTAAGTAGGTTTTGAGTTCAAATTGTTGCTCTTCTTATAATCTCTTTTTTAAAATCATATTTCTTAGTTTGCACCTTAAAAGTTCAAATCCTTTTCTGTGTCAAGACAAATCTTTTATAATAAGGTGTCAGTGTTTCGTTTTATTGTCACCATTGCTTCATTTGATAATTTTCCTATGTAAATAAGATATTTAAGCTGAGGAAAAAAGTTATCAAACCATATTAATCTACACCTAAAGAATTATTATTATTATTTTTAGCAACTTAAGCTGTTTACTTGGACTACTGGGTTTGTCTTGTATATATGACAATATATTTAATTTGGTATGAAAATGAATAGCTATGAAAAATACACCTATTTATATAAAAAGTTTTTTAGCGTAGACCTCTATTACTCATGTTCTATATTTTTCCAAATACATTTTTAGATTGTCTGCATTTAAAAGGAAATTTTAAAAATGTCACCTGAAAAATTAAGTAAAATTTCAAGTATTGACATTAAGTTCTATTTAATAAAAATAATTAAAATTCTAAACATTAAAAAACCACAAATATCACTCTAATATATGACAAAATACTATTGAAAGGTTGAAGCTATGAATTCTAAAGTTCCATTAAAAGATTGATTTGATAAAATTTCTTTTAACAATTATTTGGTGTTTTTTTAAATAAACATTTTTAAATATCTAAAAGCAAAAAAATAATGGATTGTGGAATCCATTTTAAAAGTAGGTCCTGTCTGACCTGTGTTCCTCAGTGGGTTGAGCATCCCATGCCCCAAGGGGTCACCGGTGGGATTCCTGGTCAGGGCACATGCCCAGGTTGTGGGCTCAATCCCTAGTAAGGGGTGTGCAGGAGGCACCTGATAGATGTCTCTATCTCCCTCTCCCTCTCCCTTCCTCTCTCTAAAAATTCAATAAAAACATATTTAAAATAAATAAATAAAATAAGAAATATTATTTAAAAATTAAAAGTAGGACTCAGGTAATTAGTAATATCAAAAGCTAATAAATTTTTTTAAATGATTGAGAAAATTTTAAAAATCACTTTATCTCTTCCTCAGCCTTCTGCTCAAGTTATCCCCGAGCTATAGAGAATTTTGTCAGTTCTATTTTTTATGGTTAGAATATTCCAAAAACCCTTTTGGGAATGATTACACTATTAAATAATTGAGAATTATTTCTTATATAAGTGAGATTAGAGATTTTATCCTTATTTGTCTCTTTTAACCACTCATCCCCCTTAACTCTTCCCACCAACCATTACCAACGGTCAAGTATTCATACTCCCTTATTGTTTCTGAACCCCCAGGACACTCCCTGGATCAAATCATCCTGTGCGTGGCTGCCAGTTTGATGTCAAAGCTGACTACAGAGCAACTCTACCCAGAAGGTTTAATAACTTCTCATTGTCCATAGAGTCATCTTCATAGTTAGCCTGGCATTCAAGACCCTCCACGGTGTGGATCTAATTTACCTTTTCAGTCTGACTTCTTGTTCCTCCACATAGACAAGTTCGGTGGCTTTTCTTAGAATCCTTTAAAGAGGAGTGGAACCAATGGCAAGTGGTATGGGAAGTAAGTTCTAAGTAGAGGTAGTAATATCAGGAGAACTTGAGCCAATTGCAGTGTTTCTAACATGCCCTTGTCTAGCCAGCCTTGAGAGACACGTGGAATACTTTCTCCCCACAGCAGCCTCTGGAGAAACGTACTAACAGTTCATTTCAAGTAAGTTCTTCCCAGATGTCCTACCTGATCAACCACCCAGGTATCATAATTCTTTCTTTGATTATGAGAACACTGTATTTTGGCATTTATTGAATTCTGCCTGTGCTATAGTAGCTGTTTTGGATTCCTTGGTTTAGCTCCAACTATTTTTTTTTTTCTGTGCCAAAGTAGAGCTCTAATGTATTGCTTTTTGTATGTCACAGAGTCCTGAAATGTCTTTTTTATAATAGGAGCCATACTACATACTTATTTAATCAAATCACCTTTGTTTGCAAAACCAACTCAAATTTTGATATATTTTATCAAGACAACTCAGCACATTCTGTGTAGTTTATCTATCAAGAAAATAGTATTTAAAGCAACTGGGGTTTCTTAGCAATCACAGGGGCTAAAGCCACCTCCTTTTTTTGTAGAAAATGTCTGGTATTCCATAAGTTTAATAACAATAACAAAATGATAATATTTTGAGAAAAAAGCAGCAACTTCTTTATTCTCAAGATACAAAAAGGGTGAATGTATTTAATGAAAATGCATTCTCTACTGCAGAATTCAGAAAGAGATCAGAGTTTTCATGCAAACCAATTTTATCCATTTCGAGTACAAGAAAACATCTCTGAAGTTGTCAGTCATCATAGGTTCATTCTGAATTACAGTCAAAATGCTCAACAATCTTCTGTAAAGAAGGTAAAAAATGCACTCTGGATTTTATCAGCAATTAATAATTGTTTTATTTCTGATATTTAATACTGATTTGAATAGCTATAAAACAAATGATTGCAAATAACATATTTGATTTGCAGAAACATATCTGATTAGTTTCAGGAATGCCAAATAGATGGAGTAAGTCTGTATTATTTGTAGTAATGACACTGTATTTATAATTTCAATTTCTATTTGACCTTCTAAGGATGTCTATAAATGAGTTTACTGCTTACTACTTTGTTCTATGAGCCCTCTGTAAAAAATAAAATAAAATAAACTTAACTTTGGCAAAACTTTGTTTTCCTTCCTGAGTAGGAGGCAGTCAAAAGTACTAGCATATAAGCTTCCTGAAGTAGTCTTCAAGAATACTTTTATGCTCAGATGCATTGACTAGTTTTGTGACAAATCAGGTTGTAATCATTGGATATCACTGACTGAAAAAGAAAGCTTTGTCTTCCTGAAGAAGGGAAATAAAAATGAGTTTTAAAGATCATTTTGGGAACAGTTTGATTCCCAGACCACTAAGCTGCAAAGGACACCACTCTTTTATTTCTTTTACGGAAGGAAATGGAAGCACAGAGAAGTTTTATTAAATGACTAGTTCAATGACAAGGCTTGTGGATGAGAGAGATAGAAGGATGTAGATGTCCTGCCACCTGGGGTAATATTCTCATTACCATTCTTATTTTAATTTTGCTAATGACATTCCAGCTTTATTTGTAATGCTTGGGAACATGAGTATGCCACACTGTCTTTCACAAAACTGATAAAACGTCTGCCACATGGACACCTCTTCACCGTTAGCTGCTCTTACATCTTTAATAAGAAGGGGAAAGCAGCTGGGGAAGGAGGGGCAGTCATAGCTGCAAGAGAACTCTCTGGACAGGCAGCGATGTGAGATTTCAGAGAATCCTCTGAGGAAAAGGTACGGACCGTATCTGATCACCTGGGTCATTTGCTTCAAACTGTCACCAGGAGGAGTTGTTTGCCTAACATGTTGGAAGAGGGGTCAAGTTGGTGACAAGGTCAGAAGAGCGGTTTGGAATCATTTGACATGGAGTCTAGTTTACAGAAGAGAATTCCTTCAGCAAAGCCTCATGTTTCTATCACCGCTGGGCTCTGTTTACTTACATAAGCACGGCTCAGGTTATTTTTCCACAGATCCTTCATCAACCTCAGAAACTATCTATGTTATTATTTTTTTTAATATATTGGAAACAAACAAAACCATTTTATTCATGGAAGAAATGTCCCTCTAACTTATAAATTAAGCCTGAAGACAACTTCCCCCTTTCCTAGGAATGCTCATAAAGAAAAAAAAACCATTTTTCATGACTGAGAAAAGCTTTATTGTTGAGTGTTTGATAAAGGACTTTGGCCCCAAAGGTCTGATTCAACCTAAAGAAAAACTGTCACAATGGAATAGTCTGGGAAAATGTTCCTATTTCCAGAATAAGTATGGGTGAGAATAAACTTTCTCTCTTCCAGAAGAAATAATTTCTGGAAGTTAATCATATCCTTATGTTCCAAGTTCGAGTTAAGAGCCAAACGGGCACATGAAACATGGCACAGCTAACAATTTATAATCCATCTTGTTTGTCCTCAGAATTATTTAAAATGGAAAACAACTTCCCTCAGATAGTCAACGTATTCCTTTGTCCTCCCCAAACTCATCCTACTTTCAATAATCAAATGCCATTATATTTGGTGCAATGTGGCATATTGGTTGAAAAATTATATTATGTGTTGCAAAGACAATAATAGAAAGCTTTTGGTTATTTATTGGGTGCAACCATCTCCACTATTTCTTCTGCTAATTAAAATAGTCATGAATGAGTTGTGGTTGAGGCCGTGAATCAAAGCTGGGTTAGAGCTTGGAGTTTTGGTTTGCATTAGCCCTTAAATTCTCACGAGATCAGTCACGCAGGAAGAACTTAAGCAAATTTTTTCTCGGTCCCATTTTCTCCAGACATAAGAACATTTCAGGAAAAGGCTTCTTAACAATAAACACTGATAAAACTTTGTACAAATATATATTTTTAAATGTTTTACTTTTATATCTATTAACTGCAATTTAAAATTTTAAACTAGCTATATGTCACTTTGCTGAAACAAGCACAAATGCAGCATTTTAAAAAAGAAATTCCAAAAGATGGTTAAAAAAGTAAATCAACATTATCTTTAAAATTTTTTAAATACTCCCTCCTGCTGACGTTACAATGAAAAGAAAATCTCTGTTGGAAAGGCATATTTTTTGGAATTCCAGAATTGCTAAGCAATACATTGGTATCGTAGTCTAAGAAAACCATCTGAAATATGTACAAATAAATTCCTTTATGAACTCAAAGTCTTCCTTGTGTCATTATATGTGAATAAAATCTCTTCAAATAACAAAATAGTATGTTATTTTTTTAAATTTGAAAAACACTAAAATTTAAAAAGTAACCTGTACTTCCACTACCCAGATAATTACTATTACACTGGTTACATATGAATGTATCTCTTTCCAGTTTTTTTCTGTATATTCGTTCTAAAATGTAAAATGCATCCCATATAATCTTTTGTAATGCATTTTGCACATTAGTATATAGGACATGTTCCATATCACTAAATATTATTTTACAAGTTAACCGTAAACTTTATTATAACAAAATCTCTGGTATTGGATTTTTGTGTCATTTCCAAGTTTTCATCATCCTAAACAATGTTGTAATTTTTCTTATCTTTAAGCCTAATCCATAATTATTCCCTTCAGAAAATGTCCTAGAAATGGAATTTCTGGTTCAAAGATTATTACATGTTTTAAGGCTTTTAATACATATTACCGAAGTGCCTTCCAAAGTTGTTGCATCAACTTATCCTCCCATTATCTGACAGTCTTTAGCAACCTTAAGTGTTATAATTTATAATTACTCTTTGGCATTTAGGTTGGTGAACATTGCATTCCTTTATGATTTTAATTTTCATTGCTTTAATTATGCATGAAGTTCAATATTTTGTCATATGGTAACTGGACAGTCGTGTCTCTTCTGTCAGTTGTCTACTTGTGTTTTTTTGCTCATTATTTTTTCTGTTGTTCTGTTTGTCTAACTGTACTGATTGATAATTGCTCTCATGCTATTAACCCTTTATCAGAGATGGCACATCTTTTTCCCAGTTCACATTTGCCTTTAATTTTATTTATGGGCTTTCAAAATTTAAAAATAAATATTGAACTCAAAACTAGCAATCTGTTCAGAAGAAAGAGACTATTCAAGTTGAGGGGGGACGGAGGAATAAAAATATTAGCCAGGACTGAAGCCAATTCCTGCATGGTTATTTTCAGTCACTCCTGTCTTCTCTCCGCATCACTGTCCTGCCCTTCTAAACCCGAGCTGAGCCCACGTCCATAAAGCATGCATATTACTACACCATTTGGCACGAATCAACATACTGTCCTGTATTTCTCCAGGGATAATTCCTGTAATTGCTCATGAGTTCCCAACCAGATTGTAAGCAATTTAAGGACAGGAACACTATTTTATGTCTCTTTTCTATTCTTCGCAGTTCTAGCACCATGCTCAGCAGGTAATAAGCCTTGAACAATTACTTGTTCATTGATTACAGATGTGTTCCCTCTCTGGCTTCCACAGCCAAATCACTGTTTTTCCTTTCTCACAGATTTTATTGAGGCTACATCTATGTGTGAAAATCACTAAACCATTTTAAATGAAGTGATTTCTGTCCTGACAAATTACTAGTCAAACCTGTATTCAGAGGAAGTGATTGCCTCAAGTGATAGGTACATTCAGTCAAAATAGTTGACTTGAGCCTAGAGTTGCCCTCACTTGTTTTGTTTTCAGTCAGTACAAGTGCACTGAAAACAGAGCGTAGTGTTTCCCTGCGATGCAGCCACTGCCAGGCCCAGCGGATTGCGGAGGGGAAAGGGCTGGTGCTCTTTCCTAGAACAATATTAAAATGATCAAAGCAGCTGTGCCAGAATGTATCTACAAACACATCTACATCTTGTAAAAATACACATCACACGTACAATTTTAATAGATTATATATGCCTTTTGCATCTATTTACAATTATGTGACCTACCACAGTTTTATCATTTTTATTAAAACAACAATCTGTTTGAATTCTACACAAAACTCCGTATTTTAAAAGTGAACATTGTGGGTGCACTTAAATATATTGAGAGATTCTGGTCCAAGCTCGCCAGTTGAAATCTATGTTCTGCATGGGAAAGTGTGTGTGTGTGTGTGTGTGTGTGTGTGTGTGTGTGTGTGTTAAAACATATGCACAATAGTACCTGCTTCACCACATAAACCTCTTGTAGCAGTTGCCACTTAAGGAAAACAAGCTGCCACCTATTTTAAAATGCAACAGATATGGCCTTAAAAGTGAATATTAATTCGCATATATGCTATTTTGGGGGCAAGGGCTTATTTTCTGGTATGCCTTCGATGACCAACGGACATATTTAAGGGCACATATACATTAAATTAGAATATAAAGAATTTTCTAAGGATTTAACAGAAGACTAAACTTTCCTAATCTGGAATTTGAAACGGACTTAAGGTACGAGTTAGAGCATAAGCAGTAGTAGGCCTTTGAAGCTTAAAATTTAATCCTTTTTAGATCATCAAGAACTTGAGTATGTTCGTGTCTGTTTCTCATAAATGCACATTATAAACACTATCTGTCATCATCCCATGAAGTGTGGTACAGTTGATAGTTTTAGTGAGCAAGAAATCACTTTGGGGTAAAAGTCATTCTTTAAGACTAGGAATGGGGTCTGCTAAGGGGAGGTGCAATGGAGAAGTCTGCAGGGTAGGGCTTGTGAATTACGCAAACACTGGGCCGCATTCTTTGACGCCACCTATTACTAACTTACTATTTGGAGTTCCTTTTTTTCTTAAAAAAAAATAAAGGTAGTTCCTACTACCACCCAGTAAAAAACGTACTCTGCAATCTTTTCTTGTTTTGCATATGATTGGTAGCATACCTTTTAACTGCTGTAAGTAATAAAAATATATATGTGCAAGTTGGCTATAAGAAATGCCAAAGTTTCACCTAATAAAATTTTGGTATGCCTCAGTTTTCAAAGTAAATTTGATTTATTTGAGCCACCAGCCGTCCGATGACAGCCCTGTGTTTTTTATATGAGTCATGTCCCAAGGGGTCTAGAATATGCCAATGGTGTACCTTGGATTGGATCCAGTGTCCGCAAACAGGTTTTCATTAGACTTTGATGCCAGTCGCATTTGGGAGCAGAGAGGCTGCTGAAAACCAGCTTTAGTTTGGGATCACTCCTTTCTTTTAGAAAAAAACAACAAAGATCTTTTTTAGCAAAGCTTTGCGCCTCCACATTGTAGGTGTATGGTAATATTTTAGAGAGCAGTAATCTGTTATTGCAGGTGGTTGGGCTTCAAGCACTTCCGTATTTTGAGAATAGATCAGACAAAGTGCAACAACTTTTATTGAAAAATTGCCGAATTTGAAAATTAGAAACACATTTTCTGTGGCTAAGATTAAGTTAGCATGTATTACAGTCACTTGGACTTTTCTGCAGCACTAAGGGGAGTATAATTACATAGGTTATCCCACATGTCATGAGATTGGAACCTTAATCACAGTTAGAAACCTTTATCATGCTGACGTAGACCCTTATACTTTAATCTCTTTACTAATTGAAGGACTTTTGTTATATTTTTTAAATTAAGAATATGGAGTAGGCAAGTCAATGAGATATAAAACAAGCCTGCCTTTTATTTTTATGCATTAGAAGCATTTTATTCCTGACTTAAAAAAATGTTGTATTCTTTCATGCTCTCAGAGAAGGTTATATGTGAGAATGGAGTCCAAAATTATTCTTTAAAATCCATTTTTAGGTACACATATGTGTCCATGCCAGTGTGTGTGTGTGTGTGTGTGTGTGTGTGTGTGTGTTGTATACATTTATATGGAAATTGAATTAACAGTAAATTTTGGAATCTTACTCCTTAAATCAAAGAAAAAAAAGTTGATATATATTGTCTACCTCGTGGCAATAAAGTCAAGAATTTTATCCAGTGAAAATTTGTTACCACCAAACATAACCAAATCAAAAGAAGAATGAGGGAACAAAAAAAGAAAGACCAAGAGATTCCTGGGAGACCCAAGTCAACAGAAATATTGCCAAGGATCCAGAGCATAAACATCACATTATTTGGAATTCAAGATTTTATGACATTGCCTTTCCGCTTGGAAGATCTGTGCTGCGACATTCTAAATGAGGAGGAAGTACTTTATTGCTCTTCCTCCCTGTGATATAGCCTAGAGTGATACATCTTTTTGAAAGGAAACTGAGCTTTAAACCCCAGGTTTTGATAAAGTTAGAAATACAATAGCTACTTCAATCAACTGAACAAACTAGTACACAATTTATTAGAATTTATCTGTTATCAAATAGAATGGAAAAAATGTTACAGAGTAGATTATTACATTATCAGTGGTCAGTGATATGGTATAGGCCCGTGGTCGGCAAACTGTGGCTCGCGAGCCACATGCGGCTCTTTGGCACCTTGAGTGTGGCTCTTCCTAAGCCTTAGGAGTACCCTAATTAAGTTAATAACAATGTACCTACCTATATAGTTTAAGTTTAAAAAATTTGGCTCTCAAAAGAAGTTTCAATCGTTGTACTGTTGATATTTGGCTCTGTTGATATTTGGCTCTGTTGACTAATGAGTTTGCGGACCACTGGTATAGGCTAATGGTTTTCAATTATTTTTGCTTGGGTAATACCTCAATTTTTTTAATACTATGAGCCCCCCCGCCACCCCCGATATTCGTAGGTTGATATCTAAAAATTTTTCTCATAGCTTTACATAGATAATAGGGAGTAATTGCTAATGCATTGTAAATATCATTTTAATTCCTTTAAGTGTATCCAATAAAATCTAATTTAAGGACGTTTCTATATTTTGAATTATGAATATGGGGTAGGCAAGTCAATGAGAAATAAAACAAATCCATCTTTCATTTTTATGTAGTAAAAGCAAGTTTATTTGATATCCATCACCATCTATTTTAAAAATATACAAACAAATTGATTGCAAGTGGGCTCAAGGGTATTTCTGGGGTGATGAAAATGGCCTGAAGTGAGATCGTGAGGATGTCCCATAACTACATACATTTACTAACAATGTGTAATTGCACCGTTACAATTGGTGCATTTTATGGTATGTAAGTTATATCTCAAAAAAGCTGTTAAAAATACACAAAGTTGGCAATTTTACATTGTTCTTTTTCCTCTTTTGACTTGCAGTTTTATCTTATTTCCTTCATAGAGTTCCATCCTCCTGGAGTATATCTTTAGGACTAAAAGTCTTTTGTTGATTATCTCATACTTCTTTGCAACAAAAATATGTATATAAGTTTAAATAATTTTATATTCTATGACATAAGCCTCTAAATATTAAAACAATTTCTATTGGATTATTGTTATAATTATCACACAACTGATCAAAAGCAATATAAATATACATTACATTTTTATAAATATTTAATCATAAAATTAACACATTCAACATGCAGCATTTAATAAAATTAACAGATCTATTTTTTCATTTAGTTGTTTACTTTCTAATTACTCATTGCCAAATTGAGACAAAATTCAACATCAATTTTATTACAATTGTTTTTATAGATTTAAGCACCAGGAAATCAGTTTTTTGCATAAATCTTACAATGGAGATGTAAGAAATTTATGTAAACAATGTGGCCCAGATTCTTAAATTCTTTCAGAGTTATACACCCTATAGTGATTTATTATTAAAATGTTTCAATAATCTAAACTCAACTAGGTCCTCTCTCAATTTTATTGAAAGCAAAATATTGAAAAACATCTGATTTGCAAATGTCAGTTCATTTTTTAACATTTACATCAATATTTTGAATTTTGTTTGCTTGGCACTGTGAAGATTTTCACAATTTTATAAGAGTTTGGCTGGGTGAAGGGTGTACCTTTCTTTTGTAAACTGGGAGAAGGTTGATTGCTAATGAAAACACTTTATTCTAGGTGAGTTCTCACACAAATCAATTCTACAAAGGTGGAAGTTGAGGATCTGACAATTGGTTTTCTTAAAGCTATTCTCAACTTACCTTGGAGAGTTTTATTGTTGTTAACCTCACCAGAGGATATTTTTTTTCATTGGCTTTTAGAGAAAGTGGAAGGGAGGGACAAAAGGGGGAGGGAGAAAGAGAGAGAAAGAGAGAGAGAAAATGAGAGAGAGAGAGAGAGAGAGAGAGAGATGTGAGAGAGACACATGGATTGGTTGCCTCCCACACATGCCCCAACTGGGACTAGGGGGCTCAAACCTGCAACCCAGCTATGTGCCTTTAACCGGAAACCGAACCTGCAACCATGCAGTGCATAGGCCGGCACTCCAACCACCGAACACAGCGGCCAGGGCTCCCCTGGAGAGTTTTTGTGCATCTTAAAGGGTGTCTATACCCCAGTTTGAAGATTGGTACAGCCATCAAGAAGTCAGAGACAAGAGAATGTATATGACCAGGCCTACAAGGATGGATAGGTAGATCCTCAGAAAGAGGCAGGGAGAGCATCCTAGGTGAGGGACTCACTTGAGCAAAGGCCTGGAGATAGAATTGACATGTTCTACGCAGGAGAAGAGAAAGAGACTGCCTGAAACACGTGTGCTAGGTGGAACCAAATAAAAATCCAATTCTAAATGCAAGGAAATTGGACTAAATATAGCGAGAAGGGCCCTCAAGAATAATTTTGTTCTATTTCTGAACTCTAACTCCATCAATTCAAAATGACAATGGATCATTTTGGTTATGGTTATATGGTTAGGAAAACCCTTTTTTAGATAAAATCAGCACTTGAATGGAACTTAATGCCCCATAAAAGGGCTGTAGAGAAGTCACTTTACTTTCTGTGTAAAGAGGTACATGGGTTCCTGGAATCAATTCATCCATGCAACACATTTATTACCACCAGCTATGTCGGGTGCTAGGCCTTGGGTGGCCTTATGGACACCTTTTCAACCTAACCTCCAAAATCTAGACTACTCACCACACTGTATTACCCAGAACTCTCCTGCTCAAGTGCTGCTGTATGCAGAATACTAACAATGTTGGCTGATTTAAGAGGCACCCACAAAATCCCCTTGGTACCATGTCCTGTTTGTGGAGCCTGGTGCGTCCCCAACGTCTACTGTCTCTATGTACATTTTCTACACATTATCTAAGTTACCTAGAAGGAATAAGAGATTATCTTCCTCATCTGACTGTAATTATCGTTGGTGTCAGCAGTGTAAAAAATATTTTAAAGCAAAGACACATATATGTACTAGCACAATAGACAAGAATGTCTGTATCCAAGTTTATTCACCTCCAGTTGGTGAAATAAACCATATCCAAAAGATAGGCTTTCTGGAAGACATTCTTTTCAAATTCATTTCTGTCAGAAATAGTCCCTGAGTGGTTTGTGGTTAGTGATCTTATTTTTAGGGCAAACAATACTTATGTCAGCCCCAAAGCTTTTCAATCTCTTTAGAAGGATAACAAAAATGGGAAGGAAAGCTTATACCTAAAAGTCACTCCAACTTCTAGAAGGATTTTGAGTATACCTTTTCTGTTTCCACCCTGCAAGCCTGAGTCTCTCCTTCACTGACTTCCCTTTTATTACTTGGCACCTTCGTACACAGCCTGCCTGCATTGAGGATGATCCCTTAGCTGCTCTCCCTGTACCCAGCTCTAACGCCACTCCGTTTTCCTGATTCTCCCAGGTCAGGCTGAACTTTCTTCCTTCCAGTGCCCTTACTGACCTGCATGTACTGAAATGATCTATGAACATACGTATCTGTTTTTCCACATTGCATTGTTATGGCTGCCTTATGTTGTTATTCATCTTTGAATCCCAGACACTTAGCAGAGTTCTTGGCACATGGACATTGCTCAACATGTTTGTTGAATGAATGAGCAAACTAATACTGCCCAGGTACCGACTATATAAATAAAGAAGAAAATAGCCTAACAGCCACTATGGGTTACATTTTTGTGTAGATATGTTCTTTGGGATTTATGAGTCACAGTGGGCTTATGGTTTTAAAGTGAAGGGGTTTTTTTGGTTTGTTTTTGCCTTGTTTTGCTTTGCAGCAAATGTATGTGTGTATAAATTTGTGTATGTGGTACATGTGTGAGTTTTGTCATTTATATGGCAAGATAGACTTCACTGTCACCTAGAAATTCTAGACTTAGATCTTACTTCTCTACCTTTATTCTACCCTCTCACAATTTCTGTTCTGTTAACATAATCCACTTGCACACACACACACACACACACACACACACACACACACACACACTATCCCACCTCTAAGGTCAAGTGGTAAGAATGGGAGCTAAAATACAGAAATATGGAAACGTTGGGGTCTCTCCTCATTTTTCAGTGACTCATCTAGCAAACTCAAAGTGAGATTTGCCATTTTAATTGCCTCACCAATAAGACTCTCTTGGTTTCCTTGATCTTTTGGGTGTAGTTTGTGGGTTTGGGGTGTTGGACGTTAAAAGTAGCGATGTTGGAGGTAGAGACTAAGCTGCATAAACATGAAGGACCCTCAGGGTCCTTGGGCATGTGGAGACCCTCTGGTGGAAAATGAACTGGCATGTCTAAGATTCCTGCTGATGTGGGGTAGGGGCTAAGTAATGACCCAGCTTGTGAAATCAGCCCTCTGGGGCTGGCATACAGTCATAAACCAAGCCAATTAAATTCTTAGAGGAAAATATAATTGTGCAAACTTCAAATGTTGAGTTGAACTATTCAACACTGAGCTGTTCTTCTAACTGCCAGGAGCTCTTGAGCCCACCTCTTTCTCTTATGCCAGCCACTGATGGCAGCTCTAGGCTTGGGTGCTGGAAGTAACACAGTCTTCTGCCCAGAGTTTTAGTAGCTCAAAGGGCAAATCTGAAGTGATAGCAGTAATACAATTGAGATATTGGCCTTAGACTTGATGTTGAAGTAAAGACTTTTGGGCTGTTGAGATGGGGTGAATATATTTTCATGAGAGAACTGTACAATTTTTGACAAATTAGGGGGTGGAGTATTAAGGGCTGAATTGTGTTCTTCCAAATTTCATGTGTTGAAGTCCTAAGCCCCAGTACCACAGAATGTAACTGTATTTGAATATAATGCCTTTACAAGTATAATTAAGGTAAAATGAGGTCCTTAGGGTGAGCCCTTCTCCAACATGACTGGGTCACTATAAGAAGAGGATATTAGGACACAGACCTGTGCACACACAGAGGGAAGATCACACAAGGACAGAGTGAGAAAGTTCCGTCTGCAAGTCAAGGAGAGAGGCCTCAGTTCTTGGAAGAAACCAATCCTGCCCACACCTTGCTCTTGGACTTTCAGCCTCCAGGACTATGAGAAATAAATTCCTGTTGTTGAAGCCACCCAATATATATTATTTGGTTTTAGTTTCCCTCGCAAACTAATATAGTCATCTTGTCCAGGAAACATTATTTTCTCAGTCTCCCTATTTTCTAATTCTCTATACCTTGTCAATAATGTAGAGGATGGAGAAGAAGAAAATTGAGGTGTGTTTTTTTCCTGTTTGTTTTATTCCTCACCCGATGATATTTTTCTATTGATTTTTAGAGAGAGTGGAAGAGAGAGGGAAAGACAGAGAGAAATATTGATGTGAGAAAAATACACCGGTGGGTTGCCTCCTGCCTATGCCCCAACCTGGGCCCAGGCCAGGTAGGAGCCTGCAACTGAGGTACATGCCCTTGACTGGAATCGAACCTGGGACCCTTCAGTCTTCAGGCCGATGCTCTATCTACTGAGCCAAACTGTCTAGGGTGAAAATTCATGTTTTAAGAAGCCTGAGGCTTATACAATTTTGGAGATTCCTTCTCAGGAAACACAAATTAGGTAAGAAAGTGAGAATTTATAGAATAAGCAAAAAGGCAAAGCAAATTTTAAAATTGTAAAGAGTTGATACATTTAAAAACACACGATCATGGGAGTAGGTGGCTCACGCCTCTTCCTGAGGGTTGGGCAGGTCAGAGCCCTGAGGCTCACGTGAGGTTAGCCGCATAGGAAACTATTTGTCTGAAGTGATGGAAAGAGACTGGGTACCTCTATGGTTAGAAGTTCTGTCTTCCTATATTTGTTAAGTCCAGCACAGCACATTTATAAACAAGGTTTCTTTCTCATGAGCCCCCACCAGGCCCCTAGTTTATGTTTTCAGATTCTTTATTAAATAATCTTTTTGCATAAATGTGGTGCCTACTTGAAGAATGCTTGCAAATACCCTGCCCTGTGTAGTAATTCGCCATGGTCAGTTACCCTTTCTGGCAGCATTTTATATAGATCCCTGGCATTGGGCTTTCTCGACCCTGTCTGCTGCCGGTGATAAAGCAGAGAGTGGGGATTGGTACACTTGGTGCAAAATAACTCCACTGCAGTTGCCCAAAAAGTTCAGAATTTTGGTGAAATTTTTCAGTTTCAGAATTCACTGACTCTCAAATCGGGTTGCCATTGCTGAGGTCATTTGCATGACCCTTTTTCCATTTTCACAGGCAAAGCTTCCCTCTTGCTCAAGACAAAAACTCATAAAACAGCACTGGAGAAATATGATTTTTTTTTCACACTTCACAAAGCTGTCAAAAAGCTGAAGTTCGCCAGTTTTGCTTTTAACGTGCAAAACCTTTCACACGGCTCCAGGCACAATCCAGATTTTGGTGCCCAACCAGTTGAATTTCCTTCCAAAGGAAACAGGAAAAGCATTGTTGGAGAAGAGGATGGCATTGACTTCAGTTGTTGCTGGCAGGGATGCTCACATTCAAAGAGCAACAGCTCTTTCTTCTGCACAGACAGTCTTTATTTCAGAGGTGGGTTTAAGAGCACACAGGCATGATGTGTGTGTGTGTGTGTGTGTGTGTGTGTGTGTGTGTGTGTGTATTTACTCACACATAATAATTTCACCTTTATCAAATATTCTTTGACTCTCTTATACATGACTCTTGGTTCAGTTTTCCCTGGACTTTTTCATGTTTTTATTTTTATTGTTCTTTTCCATGCCCACTATAAGGCTATTTGATAAACAAAATCCATTATATTTGGCCATGTACTTTCTCCCTTCTTTCTTCTCTTCTCTACACCAGTAATTCTCAAAATATGGTCCCCAGCAGTATCAGCATCATTTGGGAGCATGTCATAAATATAGATTCTCAGATCTCACCCCAGACTGACAGTCTATTAAATGGAGCTCTATAATCTGTATTTGGACAAGCCCTCTAGGAATTTTTGACACTCACCAAAATCCGAGAACCACTCTTCTATATCCCTTGTATCTGTTCTGGGAGGTAGGCATCATAATCTTCAAATGCTTATTCAAAGTGGGCAATGGCCAAAGGGAAGAGAACCAACATGAATTGTGCCAGTTTTGTACACATTAGAATGCTGAGCATTCACAGTGAGCCCATGAGGTAGGTTAAGAATTTTGGTGAAATTTTTCAGTTTCAGAATTCACTGGCTCTCAAATTGGGCTGCCATGGCTGAGGGTACCAGGAAACAGCTTGGAGGAATATTACCCATGCTTACCCACTCCATCTCCATTGGGCCCTCCACTGTGCTTACTATGCAACATGACACAAACTCCCAAACACCTTTGCTCCCTACTCATAAGCCTTTTATGTTAAAACTAGAGGCCAGGTGCACAAAATTCATGCACTTGGGGGTGGGGGGTGGGGTCTTTCAGCACGGCCTGCGCCCTCTCACAGTCTAGGAGCCCTTGGGGGATGTCTGACTGCTGCAGAGACGGGAGAGCCTCCTGCCACCGCCACTGTGCACGCCAGCCGTGAGCCAGGCTTCCTGCATTGAGCATATGCCCCCTGGTGGTCAGTGTGCATCATAGTAACTGGTTGTTCCTCCACTTGGTCGATTTGCATATTAGCCTTTTATTATATAGTATTCTGGAGACATTACCTCCAAGGGCTCAGATGGTAAGGAATGAAGCCAAGATTCAAAGTCAGTGTGCCCAGATTTAATCCCTATGCTTTTGCCTATATCTTGTGGCTTTCTCAGAACTTATTGTTCATAAGGTGCAGTACTGGGCTCAGTGGAGAAAACAAAGTTGAATAATATAGAGTCCTGACCCTTAAGAAGTTTAGGGACCAGCTAGGAACTCTGGCCTGTGGTTCTCCCCATTCATGGAAGGGCAGATCCAGGTGAACCAGAATGATGTTTTGGAAAAAACTGAGGCCTTGAGTCAACAGCTCCAGATTTGAGTCCTGGCACCACTAGACCACAAACTGTAACCATGGCCAAGTGACTTAACCTCCCTGAACTTCAGTTTCAAAATTAGTTATAATGAAGACAATATTTCATGGGCTCATTGTGAGAGCATGTTGCAATAATGTAGTTAAAAGTTTTTAGTAATAGAAAAGTAATAAAATTTTATCAACATTCTTGTTATTATATTTATCTACCTAATGGGGCTGTTGGAAGAGGGAGAAATAATAAAGTTAAAATTCCCAGTACATCATGGGCACTGAAGAAATGGTAGTTACTTTTTTGTTAATAAAGACAATTACATTCAGGAGTACTAGCTATGATGTCATCGTCTCATGTAAGTCAGTTGGACTATGAGCTGGAAGGAAGGATTGTGGGATATCTAGAATACACCCATTTGATTATATTAAAAGCAGTTCAGTGAATTTTGAGACATGTCATGAGTTTTATCACTTCAATGTTAGCTCTTCAATCTCCTGTGAAAAACGGAGTTTCAGAAAAGAGTTGGAGAATGGTCACATGATGTGGAAAAGCAGACCAAGGGTTCTTGCATATTTTGCTAAAAGGAATGTAACAACAACAACAACAAACCTCAATGAGGTCCAAACCAAAGTTATCACCTTTGCTCTGCTTTAATCACATCAGGCATTTGTTTAATGCACTTGGTTAGCTGAGGGCTCTTCACCATGGAACCCAGTCACCGATGGTCCAAGGAGACTTCAGCAATACACCATCTACACCTTGGGCTCCAGGTGCAGACTCACTGCCCAGAGACTGTGTTCATTAGTGTTTGTTAGTTTTGGTAAGATTGTACTAAAATCAAATTCAAGTCTCATAAATAGAATGCAAGAAGTAGCTCTGGGTTTACAAATTTTCATAGAAATTGAACCTATTTATTAGTGAGCTAATTTGTTTCTCAGCCAATTTATTTTTCTTTGGAAAAAATATATTAAGACGAGTACTTTGCGTTTTGATTTTTTTTTTAAAGATGGGACCCTATAATCTCTAGAGGATGAGGCAGGAAATACCAGCCTGGAGCTTACAAAAAATGATAATGACTAAATTTCCCAAGAAAGTAATGTGATAACATTTTATGGTCTTCAGTTCCTTTTACTTGAGTGATAAAATGGGATGACATATAGAAGTTTGTAACCAGCTGGCCTTTTATAACTATATTGATGCCCTCACTCTCATTGGAACAGAAGTTCATTTTATAGTTGAGGACAATTGTCATACTTACTTATGTAATTATCTCAGGGAACAATCCTGTGTTAACTAAAAAGTTAACATGTGTATTGTTTATGTTTTTTTATGTTTTTTGTATATTATGATGTTTTGATATTGAAAAACCTTCTGCTTGGGAAGAGGCTGCTCCTTTTGATTCTTAGAAACAGCAAAGAGACCCCCTGGCATGGCTCAGTGTTTGAATGCCAGCCTATGAACCAGGAGGTCACAGTTTGATTCCTGGTCAGGGCACTGGGCTTGATCCCCAGTGTGGGGCATACAGGAGACAGCCGATCAACGATTCTCTTTCATCATTGATGTTTCCATCTCTCCCTTTCCCTTCCTCTCTGAAATCAATAAAAATATATTATTTAAAAAAATAAAGAAATAGTAAAGGGCCCAGCTGAGAGCAGCCTTTTATACACAAAACCTTTTTATACCTAAAGCAGAGCCATACCTGCTTTATCTGGCCCATGCACCCCTGGATGCAATGTTCAGCAGCTTGCTGAACTTACTCAAACAAGCTAATCCTAAACCTTTTACCCTACTCTGCTTCGCCTTTCCAGCAGGAACCCCAATAAAGGCAGCGGCCCAGACACCCCCTCTCTCCTGCCACTTCTGCCTCCTTACCAACGCCGGTGCTTCCCCACGGGGTCCTGTGCCTGCCTCCTGTCCCTAGAACCTGTGAGCATAGTAAACTTTGATCTCCTGAGCCTCTCCTATGTCTCCTCCTGTGGCCATACCCGAATGACCATCATCTAGAAGACAGAAGTACATGTGACAGTTTTGCTTACATCAGTGACTGCTACCACGTTACCATGCGACCCTTTTTAGTATCTGGCAGAAACACAATTGTGGAGCCAAGCCATTGACATTCAGAATACATCTGAACAGAGCTGAACACAACTTTGTCTTGGCTGCCTCCATATACTTCTCAGTTTCCTTCTCTTTTCTAACCCCTTGGGCCTTAATTTCAGCTTGATAATTCTTGTTTATTCCATGCTCAGATCTGGCTGCTCATCTGATGACACATGGTTCTTAACTTTGAAGATCCTCTACCTGACCTCAGAGGTAATACTGCCCAGTTCCTCTTTAATCGCCCATATCCCTCTCACCTTACACATGACCTTAGGTCATGGCACCTCATATCTTACCTTGCTGAAACACCCTGCCCCCCAAACACTCACACACACAGTAAAATGTGATGTTTGCCACAGCTACCTAAAATAGGCAGCTAAGTTTAGTTCAAAAAACTAAATAAACAGACATTTTATTACCAAATGTGTCAGTACCTTTTTCTATTTTAAGATATTTAGGAGTTATCTACATCCAATAGCATATTATCTATACTAATAAAAGGGTAATATGCTAATTAGACCAGGTTGACTGGACATCTTCCGGACATCCGACTTCCTTCTGGACAAAGCCACGGTGGCAGGGGCAGAGGCAGAGGCAGTTAGGGGCAATCAGGCTGGTAGGGGAGCAAGCAGTTAGGGAGCAACCAGGCTGGCAGGAAGGCAGTTAGGGGGCGACCAGGCCGGCAGGGGACCAGTTAGGGGGTGATCAGGCTGGCAAGCAGAGGCAGTTAGGGGCGATCTGGCAGGCAGGTAGAGTGGTTAGAGGCAATCAGGCAGGCAGGCAAGATCAGGCAGGCTGGCGAGCAGTTAGGAGCCAACGGTCCTGGATTGCGTGAGGGTGCAGGCTGGGCTAAGGGACCCCTGCATCCCCTGCATGAATTTTGTGCACTGGGCCTCTAATATATATATATATATATATCCATATACTGTCTTTATGTGCTATGGGAATACGATTGTCATCTCACTAATTAACAAATAAAAGTACACTGTTTTATATTACTGAGAAAAAGTTTTAAAGAGTTTCTTCCTGTGAACTGCTAACAGATATTTACCACTATGACTATTTTAATGCATAAAACTTCATTGATTTGTTTCCATATAATTGCTGTGCTAAAACATAAAGCAAATCAGTAGCACTGTGTTCTCTTAAAGCTAAACAAGCACCTTGAAATCTTTCTTTACACTGTTAAATTGTTTGCTAAATATTTGCTTATTAGGGATATAAAGATCAACTTAAACTTGGATGAAATAACACAAATGAAATTAATGAAAAAGTTTTGCAATATTGCTTGTTAAATCTTTATTTACACATAGTACAAAAGTAAACTTGGATCAAATAAGCACAAATAGTACTAATAACCAAATATTACAATATGTATTTTCATACACAGACCTGCCAACAGTGTTGAAAAATCTACTTGGGTTTCATTCGCTACTGCTACTATTTACCATCCAAAGGAAACTCGCTTCCTCATACCACTAGTTTGAGTAATAATAGTAGTGATGTCTCATATTTATGAAGACCTTACTGTGTTCCAGACACTGTTCTATGTGTGATATATGTGTTAGTTAATCCTCCAAATATACATGGTAGATCCTGTTGTTATCTCCATTTTACATATGAAAACACAGGCATGAGATAGAATCCAAATCTCATCCCTTACAAGTAAGTGGTCTGGGAAGAGTCAAGCCCCTCCTCCATTGCCTCCCAACCTAGAGTTCAGAATCTCCCCTGGCTTCAGAGGTCACAGAAAACAAAGCGAGAGATGTCTGGGCAAAGACAGAATTGAGTAACTAACTTTATTCCCTCCCTTAACCCTAGTGAAAACAACAAGGGGATATCTTTCAATAACAAATTCAAAGGGAAATTGTAGCAAAGAGCCAGTGAAAAAATTTGGGAAGATGGGAAGTCAAAAGATGAGAAGGGACTGAATAGCTCATCCTAAGTAAGCTGAATTCTAAGCTAGTAGTGGGGAAACTACTCCACTAGTTAACAACCCAAAATTGACCAAAGATTCTGGAATTGGTGAAACCAGGAATCTCTAGACTGGGGAGGGAGGGAGGATTGGGTGAAGTCTCATGAGAAGCAGATTCTCAGATCCCCACCCACCCCGGAGTTGTTCTCTCATCTTCTATTTCCTAAACGTTTTAGAGTTCCTTGTATGTTCGATAGAATTTACCAATGAAACCATATGAATCCAGAGTTTTAAAGTTTTTAATTACAATTTCAGTTTCTATAATAGATACCGTGTCGTGCTCATGACTGACAAAACCAGACATTGGTGGGGACATTGAATAACCACAACTCTCACGTGTTGTTGGTGGAACTGTACAGTAGTGACACCAGTTCAGGGAACAGCTGAGAAGTTAAATTTACATTTACCCTAACACCTATCAATTCCACTTCTAGCTGTGTATCCAAGGACAGTGAAAGTGCATGTCCACAAAATGATTTCTACAGGAATGTTCATAACAACCTTATTCAGATTTGCCAAAAGCTGGAAACACCCTGTATTTTCATTAACAGGAAAATGAAATAACCTTGCAGAATGGCCATACAGTGGGATACTACTCAGCAATAAAAAGGAATGAACAACCAGGACTCTCAGCAACATGGATGCATCTCAAAACATCATGCAGAGCTACAGATGCTGGGCACGAAAGAGCACATTCTGTGTATGATTTTCTATTTAAGTCTAAGAACAAGCAAAGCTATTTTGATGATAGAGTCAGACAGTGATTGCCTCTGGGAGAGGAGTGGGGGGTTGGGTTGACCAGAAAGGAACAGAGGGAACCTCCAGGTCCCTCCTGGCCAATGGATGCTGGAAATGTTCTAGATCTGGTTTGAGATGATGGTTACATGGATGTATACAAGGATCCAAATTTCTTTTAAATGTCACTTACTAAAATGGAAAATGAAAAATGTAACTTTTGAACATCTAGTTCATGATCTGAGGCTGTTTGAAATTTAAAATTAATGAATTTTGCTGGAGGGTGGGGGTGGCAGGGGAAAGGTCAATGGGGGGAAAAGGAGACATATGTAATACTATATGTAATACTTTAAACAATAAAGAATTTAAAAATAAATAAATAAATAAAATTAATGAATTTTCAAAACTGGAAAGAAGGTTGAATAAAATTATCATCTGATTCAGTAAATTTCTAGGCTGGAAATTTCTTTCTTGATTTAGGGAAGAAAGTTAGAGACTCATAGACATTGAAAACAAGATTATGCAGAAAGTAGTTTACAAAGAAAATCTTTCTTGTCTAAAAATAATAAATCCTTAAATGAGGAGGAGTTATCACAGATAGGTATTAGTAACTTACTGATGTATCTAATAGAGCAGTTTTTCTGTAATTCAGTTAATGATAAATATAAGATGGTTTCATGAAATGAGACAACACAGAAGTATAAGCAGAGTTCATATAATATATAATAAATATTATTATTTATTTATTATATTAAATCATAATGTAAAAGTCTGTATTAGAAGAAATAATGGAAAAATCTGACTTTATATTTTATCTTATTTATTATTATTATTTTTAAAATTCTTTATTGTTGAAAGTATTACATAGGTCTCCCTTTCCCCCCATTGTCCTCTCCTAGCCTACCCCTGCTCCACAGGCCCAGTCTTCATTGCCCAGCCTTCCCATTGTGTCCATTGGTTATGCTTATATGCATTTATCTTATTTTTTAAATAGGGAATAACTGAACCAGATACATTGAGCACTTCAAATTAAAACAATGTTATAGAAATAATTTGTAAATCTCAGCTTTTGATCTCTCTTTGAGTTGTTTTAAACTATTGCATCATGTTATTTCTGGCTGAAGATTTTTGAAATTATGAGTATGCAGGATTAGTCCTGAGCAACAGCAAATATAATCTAAGAACCAAGAATTAGGATTGGAAGAAGAGGGGGTAGATGCTCGCTGGTCAAGGTCCCTATTGGAACGTCATGAGGACGTGTGAAGAGCTAAGCTGGAGAAGTGGAGCGTGCGAGCACAAGTGGTTTCCAGAGCAATCCCAGTGCATTTCAACTGGTTGACAATACACATACCTGCTTTCGCCACACCATATTCTAAATATTCTGTCTTACTTGACCAAGTTGTTGAGACATTTAATTCTCTGAAATTTACCAGTATCATTTATGTTGAAAAAGTAATGGATCATGTCCTGAATCTGTTTCTAATTAGAAAACTAGAAATGGGCTAGAAGTACCAATATGATAGAAACGTATTAAAGCTGCAGCTAATACCACACTTACTGGTAAAGCATGAGCAGGGCACCCAAGGACCTTCAACACCAACACGACCCTGCTCACTGTTACTGTTGGTAAAATTGCTTTTAAGGTTCGAGTCCACACAGTAAGACAATGCTGGGAAGTGAAAAAGCATGCCTAAAGAAACGAGAAAAATTATGGGCATGTGAAATTCTTCTAGTCTAAGAACTAAAGAAATGCCACTAAAATTTCTTAAAATAAGGAAGACAATCCAGCCTAGTAGCAAAGTACCAGATAAATATCCCAAACAACTTTTCTTTATGTGAGCAATAACCAGTTAGAGAACTCCATTCAAAATATAACCTAAAACAGGAAACAACTAGGAAAAAAAGATGATTTCTATGAAGTCAGCCACAAAAGTAATTCAAAATATATGAAAAAGATAGGGCATGTCACATTTCTGAATGAGACTAAATATTAAAGGTAAATTACTTGTTTACCAATCAAAATTTATAAATTTTTTAATCTTAAAAAATGATTCAAACATTGAACTGGGTCATAAAATAGAGATATGAGAATGGCTTATGAAATCTTGAGCAAAGGAAATATTGAAGCCAGACTCGCACTACCATATAATAAAATGTAGTATAGAGCTTGTGATTAAAACCACATGGTATTGGCAAAGAATTGACAGATCAGTGATTCAAAATTGGTAACTTTAAAGCAGACTCTAGTCTATAGGAGAACACAGTTGTTGAGACATATAACAAAGGAAATGTCACAAACCAATGGGGGCGGCTTTTTCATCTAAACAAAGAAGATTGAGAGCACTAATGAACTTCAGAGCAAAGCAAGATCCTCAGAGAAGGAGAAACATGTATGGTGAGTAAACATATAAAATGATGCTCAATCTTGGTTAGTAACTCGGGAGATGTAAATTAGAGCCATGTTGATTTACCCTGTAATACTCACTAGATTAGCAAACAATACTGAATATCGGAGGAAATGTAGCTCAAGGGAAAATCTTATATCTTGCTGGTGAGGAAACTCAGTCACACTGAAATTTGAGCATCCTTGAAACTTATGGCTCACATCCCCTACAACCTAGCAATTTCAATCTTAGATATACAGTCCACAGGAATCCTTGCATATATGTACTAGTAGATTTGTAAAAAAATAAATATATAAATAAAAGTTTTTAGAAGTATCATTCATATCAGCAAAAAAATAATAAAATATTCATTGACAATAGAATAAAAAATAGATTGTGGCATATTCACACAATGAAATTAAACACACCAGTGAAAATAAATGGGGAAATTATAAATGAATACTAGAAATAAACTATTGAGGAGAAAAAAACAAACAAGTCACAGAATACTACATACAGCATGATTATATTTTTATAAAATTCCCAAATGAGATATTATTTAGGATATCACATGTGTGACCAAACTATTGTTTTGTGCACGGGGTTGATAAATGCAACACAAAGACTAGAACGGGTTTCTCAACCTCAGTCCTATTGACATTTGGAGCAGATAACTATTGGTTGTGGGAGGCCATCCTATGCATTGTTGGACATTTAGCAGAATCCCTGATCCCTAAACATTAGATGCCAGTTGCAACTCCCACCCCAGTTGTGACCACCAAAGATGTGTTCAGACACAGTGGAATGTCCCATAGGAGAAAAAATTACCCCCAAATGAGAACCCTTCGGATGGAGATTACTCCAGCACTGGGACAAGGGAGCAGAGCAGGCAGACAGTAGGGGAAGGTGCACGTTATTGATAACTCCCTAGTTTCTGGTTTGAGTGGTAAGCTCAGGGCTGTCATTTATTATTATGCCTCATGGCTTATATGTTTTTTCTATATATCAGATAGCACGTGATTTTAAAATTAACTGCATACAATAATGCAGTGTGAAAATACTAAAATACCCCAAAATTAGTAGTATACATTCTTAGAGGTGAAGTTTATTGTTTCTAATTGTTCCTCTTTATTGTCTGTTTTCAAAAGATAAAAAGAATATGCACTAATTGTATTAAAATGGATTTTTAAAATCTCTACAAGTGAGATGACAGGGACACTGCTTGATTATCATGGTAGAGTCTGACACAAGTAGAGTTATTTCAAAATTCATGAAGAAGTTCATTTCTTATTTTGTCACTTACATTTATTGTACATTTAATTTTGAGAAACAGTGTTTGATCCGGCATGAAATGTATTCTTCTCTTGGCTGTTCTATGTCTCAGAGAGTACGTAGTAATCTACTATGTATTCACTAGTGCAGATATCTAGTATGTATTATCCAAAGACAATAAAAAAGGGATTTGAAATTACTTGAGGGTTTGCTATATTTGAAACTGCTGGCTTGGTTAGTCCCAGACCTGCGATAAACTCTGGCATTTGTTTAATTTGTTCCCTCCCAACAGTTGACGCACAGCATGCTCTGTTCTTTGTATTTCTAATTTTTGTGAACTCTTTGATCAAAATCTGATGATGTAAAAAACAAAACAATAGGATCAGTGGAGCAGCAGCTAAATGAATTCAAGAGCTTGTTTAAAGCATTGTCACAGTTGAGAAAATGACTCCTTTCCTTCAAACTAGATCCAAATTCTGGATGTTAAAAGAGAGACAATTAAATATTATTTTATTTATTCCTGGTGAGAATGTGCTGCCACAGCCCAACTGATAAATATTGGACGTGAACTCCATGGAGCCCACAATCCAATGATCATCTTCGTCAATACATACTGGAATTTTTCCCTCTATCACAGGGAAGGAGATACTTATCTTTCTCTGTTCATGGGATACATAACTGGATATTTTTATGGCATAAGCATATGCTCTTGTCACTATTTAACCTTCATTTTCAAAAGAAGGCAGAGCAATAGAAACCCTGGATTTGATACAAATTATTTTTGCATAATCCTGAAGAAATCCTCTAAACTCTCTGAAACGTAGTTTCCTCAGCTATGAAATGAAAGTAACTGGAACACCTTCCCATCTTATCTTACTGGTATTTGGGGAAATTGCTTAAGGTGATGTCTTAGAAAGTGCTTTGGAAACTATATATGTCTACCTATGCCTGTATCTATATACCTATAGCTCTTTAGAAATGTACTGTGTAATAATTAAACTGATGGGCTTACTACTGCTAGAATGTTTCTACTCAGGCAAACTGTTCATTTTGATGGAGGTCATGAAGAATAAATGAAACAATGTGTGGATTCTTTGTTTGTGCGTGCGTGGCCCCATCCTGTACAGTAAATCCCATAGTCCCTTGCTCCTTTCCTGACAGCCAAGCATTCTGACCAACACTCCTACAGCGTGGAATACTTTGCTAGATGAAAGCGCAGTGCCTGCCCACTCATCTCCAAGACTCCCCCAATTTGGTTCTCAACCAGGGTCCATTTTGCTCCCCTTCTCCCAGGGACATGACAATGTCTGGAGATATTTTTGGTTGTCAAAACTAGGATGGGGGAACTACTGTCATCTAGCAATAAAGAGACTCCCCCAATTTGGTTCTCAACCAGGGTCCATTTTTCTCCCCTTCTCCCAGGGACATGGCAACAATGTCTGGAGATATTTTTCGTTGTCAAAAGTAGGATGGAGGAACTACTGTCATCTAGCAATAAACGCCAGGGATGCTGCTAAACATCCTACGATACACAGGATGTTTAGTGGCATAGTGCCAAGTCTAAGAAACTCCAATCGAAGAAAACATTGGGCAATTGTGAAATGGTCCAATTTCTCTGAAGCTCATCCTCCAACCCACTTGTGCATCCAGAGCAACTGGCCAATTTGAATAAAATTCAAATGGTCCTGCTTGCCTTGGCTCATTTGCACCATGGTATCAAGGGGTTTGAAGAGGTGTATGCCAGTCTTTCCCCTTACAATCTATTAGATAGCCTCCAGGGAAACGAGCCAACTGAATATTTTGATACTGGTTTCAACTACAGTCAAGTAGAATCCTTGTTGGTCTACTAGATATTCCTGCTTTTCTCTATATTAGGTCTCTACAATTGGTGCCTCACTTTTTAGTCTGATTCTAGGTGATTTGTTCTCCGTTCAGGTAGAAAAGCTCCTATGTAGGGTTGAACCATCTTAAAGACATTCAACCAGAGAGTTCCTCCCTTATGTGGAAAGGAATTCTAATCAGCCAGAAAACAAGAACAAAAGCAGAAAATAAGGGATTTCAGATGGTTTTCCAGACAAATGAGGAAGCAGCTGCTAAACTTGATTGGCAAGAGCAAACAGTCAGGAGGCTCAGACACCTATATCAACTTAACATCACAGACAAGAGCCCTGGAGGATTATCTTTTTTCAGCATATTTGGATGGAAATGTCTCTTTACAGTCATCAATATATAATATAGAACAATAAAATCATTAAATGGGTCAAAATTATTCAGTCAATAAGATACGACTCAAAGCATTCTTCAGTGTATTCTTATTTAACATCACACAGTAATATTTTTATTTTTATTTTTTATTTTTTTAAATATAGAGAGTTAGAAACATCGATGAGAGAGAAACATCGATCAGCTGCCTCCTGCACACTCCCTACTGGGTATGTGCCTGAAACCAAAGTACATCCCCTTGACTGGAATCGAACCTGGGACCTTTCAGTCTGCAGGCCAACGCTCTATCCACTGAGCCAAACCAGTTAGGGTGATATTTTTATTAGGCTGGTAATATAGCACCACAAGCTTACCTGATGGAGATGTCATTATATATTTTAAAACAGCTCTCTTAAATTCCACCAGAATTTAGGAAATAATTTTGAAGAAATGCATCCAAAGAAAAATCATGATTGAGTGTCGTCTGAAAATAGTATGCTTTTTCCCTTTTTCTCTTATATATATCCTCAAAATCGACAGTGTGACTAATGCACTTGGTGGTATGAGAAATCTGCAAGGCAATGACATCACACTATGTAATTTTTCCCTTGTGTACTCAGGAAAGTCAAAGTTCTCTTGTACACTTAAAGAATCAAAAGGCCTAACTTGAAATGGGAGTAGTATCCAAAATAAACAAGTTGTAATGTTCTCTTTCCCCCTCAACCCTGTAGTTTAAAGTTTGGAGTTAGGTTGTCAAAATAGTCTGACTTTCATTTTTAATTAGTCATTGATTTAGAAAAGAAAGAATGAAGAAAGGAACTTGTGCATTAAAATCAGTGATGTATCGTTTTCTCTGGGTTCTGGTGTTTGACGAAGTGCCTTACACTGATTTTTTGTTGCCAGGAACTGAATGCCTACTAATGCTTTCTGGCCCTAAAAGAATTGCACGGCATTGGCTACATATGTTTACCATTATCCGCAGAACTGTCAGACCCTTTATTCCAGTGGAGGCATGCATGGAAATAGGCCAGAACGCGAGGGAACACAGTTCCGGTAGTGAAATTAGCAACTGGACAACATTCCCAGGGAAGCGGCTGAGTTCAGTTCTGGCCGAAATCCCATTGCTGCTGGTACACACACACACACACACACACACACACAACAAAATACAAAGAATAAAATTTATCTGGGGAAACAAAAAGAGGCTAATACTTATGATTTGCACAGCTTATCAAAAAGTAATCCTGATCATTCTTTTCATTTATCTAAAATTTTAGTTATTGGATGACTGCTGATTTTGAAATGGCAAAGTGCTTTTCTGAACCTGGATTAGGTATGAAGGTTTAACACTTAAGACTGGCAATCTTTTGACCTTTGAAGAGAATTTTAAGAGCTTTTCCCGTTTTTATGGTAACAGGATTTGAAAACCATCACTGTGATTGAATTAAATTATAGCCATTATTTTTACTTCCCACCAAATTGCATCAATTCACCAAACCAAATATGGTGAAATTGGAAAAAACATACACAATTTTTCAATGTAATCTGTAAAATTTTGGTAGGAACAACTTAAAACATGGATAATAACTAGGAGATATGTAACCAATTTATAGTATTTTTTAATGTTTAAGTAGGTTGTTGGGTAACGAGGATGCCTTGTGAAATACTAATGAAAATTCAAGATACCAAAGAGGGCATTTTGACATCATAAATCTTGCTGGAGACCAAGCAGAATCCACAATCATACAAAACCTGTATAACCATAAAACAGAATGTCATCTTGACCTTTCAACTAATAATACTATGTGTTAATCATTATATATTTATTATTCTATTTAAGCTTAACAACAATTGCAAAAATGGGTTTTATTATCCCTTAAAAGGTAAGGAAATTACCATTTGCAACAGCATGGATGGAACTGGAGAGCATTAGGCTAAGCGAAATAAGCAAGTTGGAGAAAGATAAATATCACATGATCTCACTCATTTCAACCTCAGGAGGAAGGGGGGGTGACTTGGAGGGGGAAGTGGAGGGGAGAGAGGGGGGATATCAACCAAAGGACTTGTATGCATGCATATAAGCATAACCCATGGACTTAGTCAGTAGGGGGAGTGAGGGCATGTGCTGGGCGGTGGGGAGGGTGGGAATGAGCAGAGAGTGGTCAATGGGGGGGAAAGGATTCATATGTAATACTTTAAACAATAAAGAATTTTTAAAAGACCCCCCAAAAGGTAAGAAAATTGTGTCATGGAGTCTCACCTGCAAATTTTTTGAACTAGAGTTTTTTGAGCTGGAATTTGAACCCACATTGTGAGCTCACTAAACCCATTTGCTTTTCTTCCTGGGCTCAGAGTTAGGCTATATTTCCAGCCTCCCATGTAGTTAAATATGGCCAACTGACTAAGTTCCATGCACTGGGATATAAACAGAAGTGCTGTTTACTGTGTCAGAACTGGTCCATAAAAATCCTCCATGCAGAACTCTCATTTTCTAAAACTTCCACTGGTTTGAGGCCAATATGCATGGACACCTTGGACTCACTGGATATGACAGAGGCATAGGGATAAAGGTCCTAGGTATTATCCCCTTGATGAAAGTGCCATTTATAAATCAGATACATCTATTTTAGAATGTATGTGAATAAGATATAAACATTATCATATTTGAGCCATTATACATTATACAGCAGCTAGTGTTGTTTTGCCTGCATATCACCTGTATATTACAGATCTTTCTTCATACTGATAAGACCTAGAGAAGCCCATACAAAAGGGCAACAGAGCTCCATATACTGACAAACTGGTAAATAACTTGTATTTTATTATTATTATTTTTGTAAATAACTTTTAAATAGAAATATAGAGATTTGAACAAACAGGAAATACTTCATCAACTTTTTTAAAAGAAATTCATTCATAAAGGACATTTCTTATTTTTCTAAGTTATCAACAAACATCTCAAGAATTTTGTGTAGTTATAAAAATACAAAATCTACTAAAGGATATCCCTTAAAATGGATATATTGTGTGTAGGCCAATACCGTGTACACAGAGACATTCGATACTTATTTTTATTTGATAAATTTTATTTGAAAAACTCAGAAGATGGGGGAAAGAAAGGCAAAAAGAATCAGTATCCTTCAATGAGATAATTCAATTCAGAGCAACAAGAGTCACTTGCAATTATGTAAAATTTTCAAATTCTTAGGGATATTAAACTTCACTTCTGTAAATTCTACTGATTGGGAATGAAATTGGACTCCTTTAAACATAAACATTAATGTGATGAGGTTTCAGGGTGGTTATGTTTGTATGAAAACACATCCCTAAAAACCTACATTTTTTTTGTGCATCTGTCTTTTCTCATATGAGAACCAAAATATCTAAAGAAGCCTTTGGGATGATGGTGAAGCTTTGTCATAAAAATATTATAGAACTAAAACTTAAGTCTTAATATCTACAAAGAGAATAAGGCTGCTCTGGGAGGAGCTGGGACAGTGGAGAAAAGCTTCTCCAGCAGTTGTCCAAATCCAGGTCTAGTCTGACCTGGCATTGCTGTCTGAGGGTGCCGTGTGGTGGCATCTCCGGAAGAGGAGATCTTTAAGGATGGCTGGTGAATATGTCAAAGTTCTAGAGAACTGGCAGTGAAATGAGGTAAGCAGGTCACAAATTCTGGAATTAGACATATCTGCCTCTCCTACTTTTTTTTTTTACTCTTTAGGTTTGGTTAAGACATTCTGAGTTGTGGTTTATCTGCAAAAGGGGACAATGCCATCTACCTTGAATGGTTTTGGTAAGGATTACCAATAATGTAAAAGGAACTCCTGGCAGAAATAGATAAGTGGAAGTGGCTGCTATCATTGTTGGAGCACAATCCAAGCACAGGTCAGGGTTCAGTCTCCAGGAGAGAGAAGTTGACAAGACTTGGCTGGAAGGCTCCAATCTAGGGTCAGAATAGGATTCTAGTTCAAGTGGTGAAAACGTTGGTATACAAACACTTAGAAAACAGATGCTCAGTCATAAAGATGGAGAGAAAATTTCAGGGAGTATGTGGAGGATCACTAGGTACCAGGCATATGCCTACCTAATTGCCTCCAGACCTCAGTCATTGACACAATGGAACCCCTAATATATGGACAGACATGGTCAAAATTGTCTCAAGAACTGGTGAAGCTGAGCCTTCAGGCTGTAGGAACATAATATCCACAACATGGGAGTTTGAAGCAGACAGGGACAGAAAATTGTTATGGGAAGTGAGCTATGTTCCTTAATTTGTTTTGCTTTTATATTATAGTCAACAATAAGCCTTTTCCAAACTTTTATTTGCAATTGTTGGAAAGAATTCTTCAAATGTACAGACTTATATCATGAGATTTGAACCTCTCTGTCTTCTAGAGTGGACAGCAATTCTTCCTAAGGGGAGCCTGGGACTCCTCTAGCTTCCACCACCTGACGTTCTTTATTATATTTACATTCAATAAAACTTTACAAGAAACAATCCTTATTGCACAGGTCACGGCCCTATGTGGATGAGGCATTCCCCAAGGTGAAGTGGACAAGAAGGATTAGAACTTTTATCTTCTAATTTTTTCATTATTTGTGATCCTCATTGTATTTCTCCTTGAATGATCTTTGTTTATGTATTTAACTTCACTTACCCACTCAAATAGCTCCTTGGGGATAGAGAATGTGTCTTGCTGTCTTAGTCAGGGTCCCATCTGGAAACAAATGGCACTCTCCAACATGATAATTGAGACAAATGGAATGAAGGGACTGATTACAAAGATTTGAGCAAGATAAATCATAAATCAGGAAAATCAACAAGGGAGGGTGCAGTGCCCTGGGACTACAATCCACAGGTCTACAGGGACAAGAAAAGAAGAAAGTAGTGCTCATCTGACAGGGACTGTGGCCATTAGTAGAGGTTCACCAGCAATCAAAGAGAAAGAAATATCAAGACTTCCTTTGCCCCCTGCCCCCTTATTCCTGCCATTGTCACCCATTAGCCAAATCCAACTAGAAGCCAGAGGGTAAAGGGGCTCTGTTCAGCCAAGGCTAACCCCCACCAGGAATGAGATGGGACGGCGGGGAGGTGTGGGGGAGTTAGGGGAAAGGTGAGCCTGTAAGAGCAAACAGAAAATATCTACAGTTTTAGCTTTTTAAACATCTCTTATATATACCGAATATATCATTAATGAATTGAGCAATATATTTTGTCAGTTTATAAGGACAAAAACAAAACAAAACACCCCCCCCCAAATTATACTGTCAACATGTCTTTTTATTAAACTCCTTCATATAAACCCCATATCTCTTCTCTGTTTCCCTTCCTTCCTCCCTTTCTTTCTTAAACTGAAACTCAGTCTTCTGGGGGCCCAGGTGTAAAGTGATGCTTCTCTATATGATGAGGGCTATAAGAGGAGGTGTAAGGATGTGTACAAAAGGCTATGAGAGCAGAGAACAGTTCTAAGTCTTTCACGGAGAGTCAGGAAGGTTGGTGCAGGAACTGCTCTTGAATGAGTATTCCAGGTCTGTCAGAATGAGAAGCAGGAAGACTGCTAAGATGCTGGCCAACCATGAAGAGTTTCCTGCTGCTTCCCTCACCCCCAAGCTCAATCAATGAGCTCTGTCAGCAGGACGCTGGGACAGCCCCTGGAGACAATCGCTCTTAAGGCTCCCTTGCTCCAGAGAGAGGGAGGGAGGACACAGGGGTGAGCATCTCTCACTGGAGGAACCCCTATTCCAGAAGTCAGCTTTCACTGCAGGCCTTCTAAGGTTGGATATGGATATGATTAGGGTCTGCAATAAGTGACATCTGTTTGCTCTGACCTTTGGGTAATGCGGCGTTTCTTTCTCTGGGGCAGATGCTAGAAAGGTGTTTATTGTGAGTTGACAGGGGTCTTGGTGGGTGGTGAGGTGTGAGTCAAAATTCGACTATGCATTTTGGCATTTTGTCTACAGATGTTTCTCAGATGTTTGTGGGCGGGCATGTCTTTAAATAAAGAAATACTAAATGTATGTTTCTTTTGTGGAGAAAAGGAAAAAAAACTCACGCTTAAAAACTTGGCCCTTTTATGCCTTCATTGGCACACTGGCTTCATGGCCAGATTGGAATTAGTTGTTGCATGTATTTTCTGAAGAGAAAATTTGCTCATTTAAAGAAAAAATCATCTATTGGTTTGAAATTAACATGCTGATGAAGAACTTGAATATGGCAGGGGGCAGGGGGAGTAAGCGTGGGAGGAAAATTCCAAGAAGTAACAGGTACTAGTTTTATGTAGTCTAGCTTTCCTTCATCCTCCCACTAATGTGCCATTTTCTAGCCGAGAGAGAGAGAGAGAGAGAGAGAGAGAGAGAGAGAGAGAGAGATCTTGAAAAATATTCAGCTTTCAATTTTTTCAGAATTATGTTGAAATATAAAAAATTGATATGCAAAGGAAAGAGGAAAATCAAACCATACTTTTGAAATTATCTTCCTTTTTTCCTACTTTAACAACGGCAAACTAAAAAAAGTCTATTTTGTTTTTTATTTTCATAACTCTGCTGAAGTTTCTGAAAGAAATCCTCTAATTTTAGTTTACTTTGAGAAAATCTACTTGGAAAACTTCAAAAATGGGTGAAAAAAAACCTCCTTAGAGTTGATTAATCTGATTAGTGAATAAATGAAAAAATAGTGATGATGGAATGAACCTGAAAACCAAAAGCTTAAACATTATGTAGAGTTTTTCTGTTTTCTATCAAAACTTCTTAAAATAATGTTTTTGACAGATACTCATTTTGACCTCTACTTGCTAGCAGTTATATGGAATTTACCTCCGACCCCCAAGTTTATTTCCAAAATAAGTTTGTTGTGTATGGTTAAAAAGACCAACTTTTTAACTTTGGCTCATTTAAAATTCTGAACCTTAATGACTGTCATAACAGAAAGGAAATATTTTATCTAATGTTGCTGCTTTTAAAAAAAGATAGCTGATGAATGACTATAAGGATAGTTGAAAACAAAATAAGACTTGCTGTTACATTTGTTGGTTCTGCTATGAATATAAAACATACTTTTTAACTTAGCTACCACATAGACCTGTCTCCAGGCCATACACAGAAATAAAACAGAGAAACATGGGAAAACCCACATAAAGTTTGCTTACGGTCTTGGTTTTCTTCTCCAACATTAGGACAGTGTAGAGGACAGAACCACCTGAAGACATCTATGGTACACGATTTCTTCATTTCAACTCGGTACACTAATGACTGACTTTGCTTATCAACCTCATGTGGAAAGTGGGCCTGTCTTTACTGATATTTGAGGGCCTCACAGAGTCTAGTTGTAGCCACTCATGAATTGTTGCTCAGTCAGAAAACCACATGCTGTTTCTTGCTTGCATTACTGTCTCAATCTTGCATCACTTCTTCCCTCCTTTTCCCCAATCCTACCTCCCGGGAAGAACAACTGGCCACGATAAAGACCTATTTTTTTTCTTACCCAAAAGGTATTCAGCAAAAGGTTCTGGGAACAGAGAACTGGGCTTTCGTTGCCAGTGTAGCAGGACAGCCGTCGGTGTTTATTAAGCTCAGTATTACACGTTGCTTCAGTACCTGCAAGACAAATGTGCCTTGATTACCCTGTGGGAACAAACAGCCCAGAAGCTGAAAATAACAAAGGTTTCCGCCTTGCTCACACTGTATGCCCAAAGCAGATTGGGGGGAGGCTCTGTTCCCCAGACCCAGGCTCACAGGCGCTCCCCATCCTGGCGCTCTCTCTTCCTTCTCATCCAGAGCTTTGGGGTTTGTTGCAACAGGGAAAGAGAACATAGAAAACTGAAGCCATTCTCCTGGAAGATTCATGTCACTTCCCCCACATTTCACTGGTCAAAAATGGACATAGTCATGCGTCTCTTCAAGACAACATGGATTATGCCCTTCCGCCATGTGAGGAGACAGCGAGAAGATGGCACTCTGGAACCAGAACTTGCCCATGCTGCTCCCTGATCTCAGACTGCCAGCCTCCAGAACAAGGTGAGCGCTGACCTGAACACCCTTCCTGTGCCCCGCGAGAAAACATGATGTGCATTGTTCAAACGTGATTATCCCTTCAAACATTTTGATTCCCTGGTGGACATTTTACTAAAGCAACATTTTTTATTTTATTTTTTTTTTTGTGAAGTGGCCATTAAAAGTAAATTACTGACCATTTTCACTCCTTATATGAACTGAATAATAAACCACACTGGTAAATAATGACTAACTCTTGAAGCTTAAAAAAGTTATAGTGACCAGATTTCTTACCTCCAACACCATAGAAAAAACAGGAAGTAGATATTAACAGCAAAAATGCTCAATGTTAGGCCTCTGGCCACCATGAAGTCACTGAAGATCATCACAGGTCTTGCTTCAAAAGATGAGGCAAAGAGGCTGCAGACGGGATGTAAAATAATAAATGAAGCCTTCACTTGTTTAACAGTAACCTCCTTTCCACTATCACATTATTCATACCATCATAAGTTCAAAGGATTCTTTCCATTAGAAAAAAAGACAATAATAAATGTCTATTGTGTATTTACTGACACACAAAAAAAAGAGAGCAGGGATTATAATTCACTATATCCCCACCAGTAAGGAGAACTAGTAATCTTGCCACAATTAACCCTCCTAGACATGGGCACAAAATAAAGTGATCTGAAATAAATTATGACTGTCTTGCATGTAATAAGCATTCAATAAATATTTATGAATAGCAGTTTATTAGTTTTCTATTGCTGCTAACAAATCACCACAAATTTGGCTATTTAAAATAACACCCATTTAATATGTCACAGTTCTGTGATTCGGAAGTTCAGCCTGCTGACTGGGTCCTCTGTTCATAGTGTCACAGGCTAATATAATGTTGGCCAGCCTGAGTTCTCTTCCAGAGACTCTGGGGAGGAATTTGCTTTCAAGCTCATTTAGGCTATTGGCTGAATTCAATTCCTTGTCCTTGAGACCAAGGTTCCCATGTTTTTGCTGGCCGTCCGCAGGGTCTGCTCTCAGCTCCTAGAGGCTTCTGGGATTCCTTGCCACTGGGGCCTCTCCATCTTCAAAGCCAGCAACAGAGAATCTTCCTTACATCGAATCCTTTGGTTGCTTCAAATCTCCCTGACTTCCTCCATCTCTGATCTCTAGACCAATATTTTAAGGGCTCAGAATTAGGTCAGGCCCACCCAGAAAATACCCTTATCTTAATTTAAGGTCAACTGATGTGAGACTTGCAAAATTCATTTTGCATATACAGTGGGGCCCAACACCATAGATGTCCCGACTAACGAGTTTTTCAAGATACGAGCCATGTCTCGGCTGATTTTTTGCTTTGAGTTGCGAGCTAAAATTCGGGTTACGAGCAAGCTTCAGATACCCCACCGCTAGTTGGCGCAGCGAACGTCACAGTGAACGCCACAATATCAGCCCAGCATCACGTGTCTCACTCGTTCACTTTTTGATTTGACATACGAGTAATTTGAGTTACGAGCTCCGTCACGGAACGAATTAAACTCGTAACTCAAGGCCCCACTGTAAAGTAAAATAATCACAGGAGTGGTACTAGTATATCAACATATTTACATACAAACCTTCCAGGAGAGAAGATTATATAAAGGTGAGAGTCACTAGGAATCACATGAGCATTCTTCTACCGCAAGCAGCTAGGGCAGAGTGGGAAAAGCATTCCTGAATTGAGCCAGATCATTTGGGTTCAAGACACATTTCTGCCATGAAGCCCTTCTTCCCTCAGTCTGAGTTTCCACAATTATAGAATGGGAATATTGTTCCCTCCCTGCTAACCTCATAGAGCAGTTGTGAGAATCAAAGGAGATTAGGTGAAAACACTTTGTAAACTGTAAAGATCAATACAAATGAAAGTTATTATTATTCTTGAATTTGAATTTACTTTTACTTCTGAGGACCTGTGAGAGCAGATCTTTTAAAAACAATGCTGGGAAAGGAGGCAGGCATAGGGGCTAACTAAGGAAGGGTCTTGAGAGACACAGGCTTTTTGACTTTCTGTCCCTGCAGAACACAAATTTGATGAGCTAATCGTAGCATAAGTGAAAGCATATGCTACACATTTCTATTTTAATGCACGAAATAGGTTTAAAATTTCAGAGGCTCTTTGGCAAGAGGGGTTTGGCCTCTGCTCTATATAATGATAATAATACATTACTATATATTTATGTGGTGTTTTCCAAGGGAACTAAAACACTTTACAGACAGTACTATTCCTTTTCTGAGTATCCAGTGAGGTAGCAGCAGATGTGAAACGTTTACCCATGTAGAATGTTGGCATGTAGACAAGGCCATTCCAGAACACAGCACCCCAATGCCACACATAAGTATCTCGTGTTTTTCTCCTTGATTTATATCTCCCACACTTCATGAAAGTTCAGTATTTTTATGAACCCCAAGCCCACCCTATTAGCACATTTACTTCATATTTCTTTTATACTAGGGGTTGAGCCTGCAAGTAATTGCATATTTCCAAATAGGCATTCTCATTTTGTTACTGGTATTAAATACACAAAAGTTCACATTGATCGAATGGATTCTGTGAAGGTATCATTTAATGTACAGCCTTTGGGGTTGCTGGCTTATACATAAGTACACAAAGTAATTGTCAGACACCCACTTATGTCTTGAGACATAGAACTAAATCCTATGACCTAAATCCATTATTTTGGTCTAAATTCATTATCGAGGACACTACCAAGAATGTTTTTAATAACCACTTATGGAAATGTACTCTCAAGATCATTTAATACTTTCTCCTAATCTTTAGTACTTTCTACTAATCCTGTGAAGGTTGGAATCTAGCTGGTGTTGTTTCCAGTGAAAACTATGCAGGAAAAAAAATGCTTTAACATGCACCATGAAAAATTAGGTAAGATATAAAGAACTTTCTGACAGTAACAGTGGCTCAATATTGCAGGGAGCAAATGAAGGAGATTTTGTGAGTTGCCCTTCAGGAGAATTTCAATAAGAAAGAAGTCTATGGCATTGGCCCAGGTGTGATCCGAGAGATGAATTTGGGATCCAGTTGTTATGGCTTCTTTCTGCGATCTTCTCATTCTTATTCCTTTCACTGTGAATTTTAGGCTAAACTTAGAATGGCCACATATCTTCCCTAAGTTTTTACTCCTAAAATTCTTTTACAAAAATTCAGTTAATTATTTTAATATCCGATCCTTTCCTCCCCAAGTCATGAGCTCTAGGTTTCAGAGTTCTAGTAATGTCCTTTCACCCCCGTGGATTTGTTCTTCCTTCAGTTCTAATACTTATGACCCTCTGACACCAGAGAACCAGGCTTGCATTAGATTTTGCAGGATTATCATAAGGAGAAAAACTATTAATTTAATTTCTGAAGATTTGATAAATTTTATGGAATTTGTCTTATACCTTATAGTAATCACAAATTTCACATATTATTTAGATGCTCAACAGTAAGACAGAGGATAAATTTAAAGCTCTCCCTTTTAATAGCAAATCTCTAAACTTGCACGAGGTATAGAAGCAACAATAAAACATACAAGTTTAGGTATGGGTAGAGTTTGACTACTAATGAATCTTAATGATGGCATAATATCAGACAGTAGGTTGGTAGTTTTGTTTCTTTTCCCCATGCTAAGGCTAGATATATAGCAAGATTTTTAAAAGTAAATTTATAGCCAATTAACTCTGGAAAAGAAAATACAATAAAAAGGCCACCCAGTTGATAGCAGCCCTTAAATAACCTGTTAAAAAATACTTGTATTCCAAAGACCCAGGTACAGTTCTCATTTTTTTAATTGCTTGTGACTTCTTGGTTAAAAAAAATCAACAACAGATAACAATGACTTCCCAATTGCTCACAAAGTTATACAATATTTGGTGACCTAAGATACTGCATATTGGACACAGGTAATGTTCTCTAGATTGTAATTCCTACAGTGCAGACAATATGGAGTGCCGGAGCACTGAATAGGATACAAAGCAATGAGAGATTGATTCACTCTTAGATCTACTCTTTATTAAGTGAAATGTACCGTTAACCCAATACACACACATGCACACTCCTTCCTGACACCCACAGACTCCACCTCCCAACCCATGAAGATACAAAGGGAGAAACTGAGAAGGTTGGCACGCCCAGAAAACCTGATGCGTCCAGCTCTGAAATCTTTCTTGCCCTCCTAGACCTCATGTGTAAAGTTTTTCTCACATAAAGAAGATGAATAATGAGTCAGGTTTGACCATACTGGTCGCTTCTAAGCTACTCTGTACATCTTAATTTTTAAAAAGTCTTTTTGGTGCCTCCATGTTAGTCCCAAGCAGGTTTAAGAATCTTCTGGTTCCTGAACGTTTCCATATTTTATGAACATGCTTGAAACTGATCTAAAGTGTTATTGCTTTATTGCACTTTCTTCAACCAAGACTGGGTGAAGCTGAAGGACAGCAAGACAAATTCTGAATCTCTATGGCTAGTAGGGGCAAGGCCACTGAGACAAATACATTAGCTGTTCTCAAATGTGGAGCGCTCACAAAGCAGCCAGCAGGTGGGCTCTGAGAGTAGAAGTATCGCCCACTTCACAAGCAGGAAATGCTCATGAGGCCTGGACTCTGCAGAGTGTATTTCCATATTTAACTCTATCAAGAACCATATGTGGTGCATTGTTCTCTCCATTTCACAGAAATGGAAACTGAGATTCAGAGAAAATAAGAAACTTTCCCAAGGTAAGCTATGATTGAAAAGTCAGTCTGATGAACTAGAAAGTCCATATCCTTTGCTTTACTTTCCTTCAAGCTACTTGAAGAACTAATGATGACATTTTTCTTTTATTATCCAGTACTATTTGAATGCCCAGCTATACTGGTACACCCAGCAGGTCTTCTTGTTATATATTTCACTAGGAAGTCTTTAGGGCAGGACCTAGAAAACTCTGGGGTGATAGACTTCCAAATGAAAAGGTAAGTGTACTGGCCATAACAACTTAGAGTGTCTTATCAAAACTCTATCTAACCTTAATAACCTTGGAAAGATGACTCACAGAAACTGGAGGCCCTTGTTGACTTAAAGGAGCGCTACAGTGAATGAAGGGCAGGTCTGCTTGGTGCAGACCACTCGTTGAAGGATCTAAATTCTGACTCACATGAGCTAAATGACTGAAATGGCCCTTTCTAAAAAAATCTGGAAGGAATCTGCCCTCTTGGACTCCATTTTTCTGTGTCACTAATATGGGGCAATGATCCAAATGTGCTGATGACAAGTGTGACATCAGAATGAGCAGTCTTCAGGATACAGATTTCATAGTGGTTTTGGCACAGTCTAGTCTATTGAGTCCTGTATGTTTATGGGAAATATTAAATAATCATTTGGTTGGTGATTGGAGATAACAAATTAAGGGCTGGGGAATATAAAAGGGTGGGGTCAGTGAGATTTTCTTAACTACAAAAGATAAGGAGCTACAGGTTGTGGGAAGCTGTAATGAGATAGAGTAGGAATTCTAGACTGGATGTACGGGCATGAAGCAATTCAGACTGCAGACAAGATGAATAAAAAAATATTTCCAAGAAATGTTAAAGGTGTGAAGAATTTGAAAAGGCAGATGGAAGAGGGGAGAGGGCAAGCTGACCTGACATGTTTGCTGACAGACTAACTAAAAGTTCTTGATCAGGAGAAGTGCTAAATGAATAAAGTCACATAGATTCATAAAGAGAACACTGCAGAAATGCCACAAAATTCCAGAGACACTAAATTCACTAAATTCAGCACTTGTTTTATGTGGAAAGGCAAGAGGCTACAGAAAAAAAAAAAAAAGCCAGATGGCTTCATAACAGTTCTAACCCTGATTGAGGCGGAGACAGAAATATTCCAGTTGCTTCACACCTCCACCAGCAATACTGGGCCCAAAGCTTTTGTGTTTAGTGACCTAATCAAATAAGCACCCTCAGTTTACAATGGAATTCAGCCCAAACTGTAGAATAGTTATGTGATTTTGTATCACAACAGAGGACATACGGAAGAAAAAAAAAAACCAAGAAAGGACTCTTCATGTCCAGGCCAAGACATGATAGATTTTGCGAAAGTATCTCAGTAAGTCTTGAGTGTTGACCCTGGCATTATGAGGTAACTTTGGTTGTGTGATATCTTGCTGTTTATCAACAATGAGTCGATTTTACTCTTAGTGGAAGAACACTTGTGAAGAAGCATCTAAATTGGCTGGAGGAGCTGGACTAAGACATAGCAAGAGGCCACAATGCTAAGCATTGGGAAGAGCATGAATCTGTCATTCCTCTGAGACCCAGGCAGAAACATCAAATGGGATTTAGGGCAGGACATCAGATCCTAAGGAGGGGTTGTGGTATGATGCTTGTTTTGAGGAGTCTTGGAATACAGTACAGATGACCAGAAAGGAGCTTGCCAGAAGAGGTCAAGGAAGTTGCCAGTTATAAAAGGAGGGCATTAAGACCATGACTCTCACCAGGCATTCATGCACAGAGAGTCATCAGGAGAAGGAGATTCTGAAGATGGGTGAGCTGTGACTCAAGCTCAAATAGAGAAAGTTATCATGAGGAAAGAAGGCCCACTGTCAGACTCAGCAAGGAGTTCCACAGCCCTGCACTGGACCCTGACCCCTGCTTCATAGGAATGCACGACACTAGGCCCCACATGGCTGCCAGGAGTGGTGCTGTTAGGGAAAGGAGATGGGAGTAATGTAGGTTCTGGCTCAGGCAGGATGGCCTGGAGAACTTTAATAGGCACTACCATTCAGGCAAGGCTATCGTAGACCCGATGGAACCAGGGAAGACAGGTAAGAGTGAGTGAGGCCAAAGGATGCCCAGAGCAGGTAATGGTTTATCACATCCAAATTACTCATGCCCAGGCCAAGACAATATCGGCACCAAAGGAATCAATAAAGATTATATAATGGGTTCTTTAATTATTCCACTCTAATTCTTATGTTTCTTGCCTTCATTATTATAAAAGCCTCCAAATTAATTTTTTTAAATTATGGCTGGAAGATTTTAAGGGAACTTCTATGCTCCCCGATCTCCTGGTATTCACATCTTTGTGTAATTTCCCCCTCTTGAGTGTAGATGGGGTCTGCCTCTTGCTCTCAGTGAAGGCATTTGGCAAGGTAATGGCATGTCATGTCATGATCATGTTATGTTATATAAGACTCTGTATGTTAACAAAGTTGCTCTAGTCTCTCTCTCTCTCTCTCTCTCTCTCTCTCTCCCCTTCCTTTCTCTTTAATCAAATAAGCACCCTCGGTTTATAACTCGGCTTTGAATAAGATAGCTACATGAATCCTACAGCTGCAAAAAAATGAATTCTGTCAATAACCTTCTCCAGTCATGTCTCCAGATGAGAACTCAGCCTTATCTAACATCTAGCCTGGAAAGGATTCAGCTAAGCTCTTCCCACACTCCTGACTCACAGAAACCGGGAGATCATCAATCTGTGTTATTTTAACCCACTAACTTTGCAATAATTTGTTACACAGCATAGAAAACTAATACACTGATATTACCTACTATTCCAAATAATACCTATTCTCAACAAAGCAGCCAGAGAATCCTGTTAATATATAAATAGTAGTTAAGTTTTTGGGGAGTCAAAAGTTACACATGGATTTCGACTACAGGGTTGGGCACCCTAGCCTCCATGTTTTTCAATGGTATCTTTGTCTAGTTAAAACCTTCCAGTGGCTTCTTCAGCACAGAGCAAAAGCCAAAATGTATACCATGGCTCACAAGGCCACACAAACCCATCATCATTCTCGCCTGATCTACTGTGCTCTCACTGATCACTTTACCATCCTGGCCATCCTGCCAGCTCTCTGACATGCCAGGCATGCTTCCTAAGCCTTGGTGCTTGTTGTTCCCTCAGTCCAGAATAACCTTCCCTCCAATAGCCACATGACTCACTCCTTTAGCTTTTGCGCATCTCTGCTCATATATCACTCTGAGTGAGGACTCTCTCCTCTCTCTACAAAAAAAAAATCAATTCTCCTCCCACTCCTTCATGTCCCACACCTTTTTCTGCTCTTCTTTTCTCCATAGTATTTACACCATCTGAGATACTATATCCTTTACTTATTTCTTCCTTTTCTATCTTCCTGAAGCAGGACATAAGCTCCATGAGCACAAGAACTTTTATCAGCTTTGTTCACTGTTTTATCTCCAGCATCCAGAACAGGTCTGACACATAGCACGTGCTCAATAAGTATTTTTGAAATAAATTTCAAAAATGCATCATGAAATCTGCTTTCAGGTTATATTTTCAAAGTCAAAGTAAAATCTTCCGTTTAAGCATGATGTAAGCATCATCAAAAATTCTTAAGCCTATTACCTTGATTATCTGCTCTATGATCAAAGTCATGGGCCATTTCAGGAAAAGCAATTTGTGCTGTGGAAGAAGACCAAGGTCAACCAGACTCAGTGAACCCTCCACATATTCAAATTTCCTTTGGTTTTCCAGACCCAGAAACCCAACTCTGCTACCATAAGAGCAGACTTCCCAATAGGGAACTGATAGAAATCTAAAGCTCTAAAATCACGATGCTATCCATGTTACATAGTTATTCTCAAATCAAAGTCCTTTCAGCTAACCTTTTCTATAGCTGTGAAATGAAAAAACTTGTTTCTTTAGTTTAAGAATAAATTTTGCCGACACCTGCTCATCACTAATTGGCAGAACCAGTTCTTTAAAACCTTGGGTCTGGAGTCTTTACCAATATCTGCTGAACAGCGAGAGTCCAGGCTTGGTCCTGCAGCCCAGCCCCCATGTCGAAAAGGACTTGTGGGGTAGGATATCTCCCTTCCTGCTGTGTAGCAAACAGAAGTGAATAGAGAATAATTGCGTGTAAAGAGAGAACCTTGGTGTAGTGGAAAGAGACTAGACCTTGGGGTCAGAAAGACCTGTTTACTTTAAATCCCAACTCTGCTCCAGACTCCTGATATTGGGGAAATTATTGCTTCTCGATTTTCTTTCTTTATCTATAAATTGGAAACATAGTTCTTGCCTCATGGAATTGTTATAAGTAAATGTGACAATGTGTGTAAGTTCCTTGGAATGGTGGCTGGCATATAGTAGGAGCATGGTTAATAGTAGCTATTATTAATAATAAAGACACATTAAAAAACAACTTCAAGCAATGCATTATTGGTGTGGAATAAAAGCAAACACTAAAGAAGAGTTTCGAGCAGTGCATTACTGGTGTGGCAATAGAAACAGAATGGCTAGATTTGAATAAAAGACACACACCCAGGTGAGAGCACAGAGGTCTTCACCTATATGCACATAGGCATTTACTCATATATGTGACCCAAATGGATGATGACTGAATAGCAGAGTTTTCTAACTATATATAAACAGTTTAGTTTGATGATTCATGTTTCTATGCAACTTGTTGTTATGAGTCGTTGGATTGGCTCTGACTCCTGACAACGCTATGAGTGAGTGATGGCCACAAAGTCCTGTCTGCAACAACCCTGCTGAGCTCCTGTAGACTCATGGCTATGGCTTCTTTTGTGGAGTCGGTCCATGTCTCATTTGCTCTTCCTCTTCTCCTGCTGCCTTCTATTTTTCCCAGCATTATTGTCTTTTCCAAAGAATCCTGCCTTCTTATGATGTGGCTGAAGTAGGACAGCTTCAGTTTTGCTATTTTTGCAATTTTTGCTATTTTTGCAAACAGCCTTCAGCAATGTTTCAGGATTAATTTGCTCTAGGACCCACTTGTTCATCTTTCTGGCAGTCCAGGGTATAAATAGAGCTTTCCCCTAATGCCACATTTTTAATATTTCAAATGAAGCAATCTATGCAGCTAGAGAACCAATATCTCACCTGGGGTTTAGGTCATTTATTTGTATTTAGCATAGATGTACTTCTCTGTACTGGCAGGATGGAATAGGTGGCTTCCAAATTTTTCTCAAGGCCAACATTTAAGAAAAGTTTCACTGAGAGTAGCTCCACTCTACTAGGGTAACTTCTGGAGCACTTACCTTTCATCCTCAGACCATCACACCTGGCAAGGCTACACTGTACTACGATTAGGCCAGGGATTTAGCAGCATGAGGAATCCAGCTTCCCAGAGTCTGTGCTCTATTGCTACCATCAGGCAGAGCAGAGGAGTCCACGGGGACCTTAGGATCTGATCCAAACAATAACCAGACTTTCCAGCTGGGTGTGGTTTCTGGAAATAGCTCCCTGGATTGTGGCCATGTTTTCCCAGCATGTGCTGCTTCAGGAAGGTTTGCTTGCTTATGGTGAGGGTGGTGCTCTCTGTGATGGGGGTGTGGATAGCACCAAAGTAAAAACACTCCACCATGTCTCATTAGAGCCACAAAACTGCTCCTTGGTCTTTTTGTTCCTGTGGTTAATGACTTAATGGAAGCCTCTGTGGTCATATCAGAATCTCACCTGCCTTTTCAGTCCTTCAGTGTGCCCTGGTGGTTCCCAGACGTTGGGATTCCAAGACAAGTAACGTTTTTCCAACTAAGAGCATTAACAAAAAGCAACTGCAAACTAATATCAGAAAACAATAAAGTTTTGGCTTTGAGCATCAAACTATCCAGCTTGTATCCCAGCTCTGCCATTTAATAGCTGTGGGACACAGAGGAAGAGGCGTCACCATTCTGGGCCTCAGCTTTAGTCTCTTTGCAATGGGGATGATAGCTGTACTCGCCTCACAGGCTTCTCATGAGAATGACAGATAAATTACCCACTATATGTAGACAAAGCACTTAGCACAGTGCCTGCAACATTTTGTCATCATCCTCATTATTGTGGTTTCATAACAAAAAGATGACTTTAACCCCCCAAAATTAGAAAATATCTCAAAATAAAGAACAATCCTTTCCAAGAAAACATAGCTAGCAAAATACATATGTATTTACATATATCTGTGCAAAAATATGATCCAAGTTTTATTTTATAAGTGATAAAATACAATGGTTTCCTTGAGACCTGTTGGCCAGTTTGCAAATATATTCAACAATATTATTCGAAGGGAAAGTCAAATTATTTTAGTTTTATGTATTCTTTATCGATTTCAGAGAGAAAAGAGAGGGATAGAGAGATAGAAACATCAATGATGAGAGAGAAGCATTGACTGGCTGCCTCCTGCAGGCCCCCTACAGGAGACCAAGCCAGCCACCCGGGCATGTGCCCTGACTGGGAATCGAACCATGATCTCCTGGTTCATAGGTCTCAACCACTAAGACACCACCCAGGCTACTTTGTTATTTAAGTGGACAGTATTGAAGTATAGTTTGAAGTATTGAAAAAACTAGAAGTAACATCATGCTAATAAACACAATTCAAAATATTTGGAGCTAATCAAGAGAAGTCAAACATGACTAGCCCCCCAACACCTGGATGATAGTTGGCTGGATTTTAGTTTGAGGAAGGCAGCAGAGAGGGGGCTACTGAACAATCCTAGTCCAAGGTGCTATGCCAGGGCCCAATCCACAGATAGGCTGCCATGTCTGTCTGCCATAGACTTGTGACTACTTCTCAAAATACCTGGTCGGGGACTTCCAGCTTTAGAAAGCCTTGAATTATTTCACCTGAGTTACCTTATCCTTGTCCATCACTCTATTTCTGTCTATAGTTGACCATTATAAAAACGACACTAATTATCATTATTACCATTATCCTCATTGAACATAACACAAAGGCAATGCTTTAGTCAGGGTGCTAGCTGAGAACAAAATTCACTTGTGAGATTCAAATGAAGACACTTATGTAGGCGAATAAGCAAAGCATGTGAAGGCATCCAGAGACCAGCAAGAGTGGGAAGTCTGAAAGCACAAGGGAAGGAAATAGTGCTGCTGGAGCTGAGAGAGAGAGAGAGAGAGAGAGAGTTGGAGCTCCTGCTTAGAGCCTTGGTTGGGGAGAGACCCAGCTGCTGACAGCAGAGCAGTGCTTAAATAACAAGGGAGCAGGGAAGAAGTATCTCAAGCCCTCCCATTGCTCCTGCTCTGCAGTCTCTGGTCAATGCCTCCCATTGAGTGACCTCTGGGGGCCCGGCAGCAAGAGGAGCCAGTCTCACAGGCACAGGGTAGACCAGGAACCCAAATGGACATGGGGGCCAAAGAGAGAATGACTAGAACAATCACTTAAGACATGCCAGGCCCTAGACTAGGTGCTTTACTTGGATTACTTTATCTAATCATGAAAAGGCTTTTATGCTACAGGTACCAAGTAGTATTGTCCTTGTTTTATAGGCATGAAAGCTGAAGCTTACAGAGGTTAATTAGCTTGCTCAGGGAGCACATTGCCTGCAAATAGTGCAGCCAGATAGTCTGACTCCACTAGGCAGAAAAGGCAAAAAAAAGTCTGAGATGTTATACTAGATAATGGTGTCAGCAAACCACTACCTTTGGTTTGCTGCTCACCACTTAATTTTGTAAATAAAGTTTTATTGGAACACAGACACATCCATTCCTTTTCATTTTGTTTCTGACTGCTTTCACGCTAAGTCAGAATTGAATAGTTGCAACCGTGACCAAATGTACCACAAAGCCTAAAATATTTACTATCTGGTCTTTTACAGAAAAACTTTGGTCACTCTTTCCCTAGATAGAAGAAAAGATTTTTCTTGGAGCTACTTCCTGACTTTTCTTCTTCTTAAAAGGCCATCCCGATACCCTCATGAAACACCCAGAATGAATTCCTTCCAATTCAAACTCAGCTCCTGCCCACCGGTGCAACAAGACATGGTGTCAGCATAACACTAAACTATAGATGAAAGCAGCTGATTTAAAATAAATGAATAATTTCAAGTATTAAATTAATTAATATTGATTGCACAGATTTTGGGAAATATAAGAGTAAAGGTGATAAAAATTATATGACTCAACAATATTTTAGTTATTCACAGACACATAAAATTTTTACTTTTCATAAAAATGAGTTTATACCATCCATATTGCTATGTAACCTACCAATTTAACTACCTTCTAACCCAAATGTTCTATGACATAATATATTTTTCTTCAAGGATATTTCAATGACTATTAACTTAAACTTAAGCAATTATTATTTATTTGAACCAAGTTAGTTTTATCCAAAATAACTGAACTTCTTTTATATACCAGACACTTTACTAGGTGCTGGGGATAAAGCAATGAACAAGAGACACTGTATCTGCCTTCAGAGAGCTCATATTCTTAAAGGAAAACATAGTACCAGTAAACAGAGAAATAAATAAAACAATTGAAAATTATGATCAATGTTATAAAAAGGAAGAAGAAAGGAAGGAAGGAAGGAAGGAAGGGAGGAAGGAAGGAAGGAAGGAAGGAAGGAAGGAAGGAAGGAAGGAAGGAAGGAAGGAAGGAGTAATGCATTATATTGAGGTCAGAGAAGGCCACTCTGGGGAGATTTCATGTAGCTGAGACCTTAAATAATGAGAAGAAACCAGCCAAGTGAAGAATGGGGGAAGAGCATTCCATGCATGCAGAGGGAACACCATCTGCAAAGACCCTGAAGATTCAAAAGAAGCCTGTTCAAGGAAACAATCAAAGTTCTGTGTGGCTGCAGGTTAGTGAGCACAGAGAACAGCATCATAAAATGTGGTCAAAGGCAGGAGATTAACACCTGGGGTATACTGAAATACTGGAGTACAATGAAACATTACTCAGCAATAAAAAGGAATAGGCTCCCAACACCGGCAACAACATGAACCTCAAAATCATTATATGGAATAAAAGAAACCAGATGCAAAAGAGATGATACTATATGCTTCCATCTGTATGAAATTCTAGAACAGGCAAAACTCATCTATGGCAATAAAAATAGTAATAGTCTCTTAGTGAGTAGGGCAGGGATTAACTGAGAAGGGTATTTTCCTGGGGTGATGGAAATGTTTTGTATCATGATAAGGGGTGGATCACACAGATGAATTCATTTCTCAAAGCTCATCATATTACACACTTATATCTGTGAATTTGATTGTGTATAAATTATACTTCAATATGAAATAAAAATGAACACTAAAGGATTTGCACATAGAAGCAATAGCAGTTGGGGCCATTTTATGTAAGGACTTTGAAGTACTGGTACAAGTTAAGATTTATTTTTAAGCTCATTGGAAAGCCCTCCATTCTAATCAGTGGAATGACATGATCTGATATATAGCTTAAGACCAATGTTGCTGCTACTGAAGAATGTATTGGAGTGTGGAGGCCTAAGCTATTTGAATTAGGGTCTACACCAGTAGGGCAGGTGCGAGATGATGGTGACCTTAGGTGGGGAGCATCTCAAGATTAAGGTGGAGGCAGTGGGCTAGTATGCATCTCATAAAAGTGCCAGGATGGGCCAAATTAGCTCCTTTATAGGTGACATTCATTCTGTTTCCTTTTTATATAATTTCCATTATAAGCTATGGAATAAGAAATCAACATTTGAGCACCTCTATGGTTATATTATGGATTAAATAAATTTTTAGAAGCAGAACTTCTAAGAAAAAGGAAACAAACATTTTTATCTGATACAGGTTATAAACTTAAGTAGCCAGAAGTGAGAAAGATAAGCATGAATAACCTAAAGTTTTGCTAACACAAAATTTGAATTTTCAAATTGTTTAGGCATTTAAATGTAGTTTTTTACTTACCCATTTATTTTCTTTGGAAAGTGGTGGTTCTTTAATAACTCTCCATGCTACTGATATGGTTTAAGAGTAAAGCTAAAAGCAGATCCATGTTTCTGAGCCTTGTAATTGAGTTTTATGAGTTTCTTCCAACAAAAAGAGACAGAATTGTACATTGTAAAAGCATCAGACCACCAGATTCCATTTCCCCATGTGAGACTTGTTTTAACACACTATCTTGGGTTGGCTATTTGAGTTCCCAGTAAATCAGTTTTCTAGCTAGGTCAACACCCTTCCAGCAGGATCTGTGTGAATGTTCTCTGTTTCTCTCTTGTCATTGTTATAGGGAGATAGCACTAGAAGTCAGATAACCTTGCTGGAAATTCTGAAAGGCCTTTATCTGTCCTCTGTTTTCTATGCCTCAAGAGCAATTGGTAAAATTAGGTTTGTTTAATGGTTGAGCCCTTCAACCACACTCCTCCTAAAAAGTATTGTTTCTCAATATCAGCATCTCCACAGCTTATGTCATTAAGTAAGTTGAACTGGAATCCACTTTTTTCTTGTGTTCCCCAATGTTCCTGTCTCTAAATCTATTTCTTTCTTTCTTTTTTTAATCTTTATTGTTCAGATTATTACAGTTGTTCCTCTTTTTTCCCCCCCATAGCTCCCCTCCACCCGGTTCCCACTCCACCCTCTGCCCTTACCCCCCGCCCCCGACTGTCCTCATCCATAGGTGTACCATTTTTGTCCAGTCTCTTCCCGCACCTCCACACCCCTTTCCCCCTGAGAATTGTCAGTCCACTCCCTTTCTATGCCCCTGATTCTATTATATTCACCA
>NW_005361873.1:3652216-3660025 GCF_000412655.1 Myotis brandtii | reverse complement strand
ACTGGGTACACTGGCTCTTGGATCTAAGGAGGGGCTAATTTAGCCTCTGCCTGAGGTTACCCAGCAGGATCTACAAAGAGATCTGCAGATTCCCCTTCCTTGTTTGGGGTTTGGAGGTGCCCAGATGAGGCCCAGCTGTGAAGCAATGCAAGCTGCTGTGGGGCCTTGGGCCTTCTTTTGGATGTTCTGGGTCTCTCTGACCCAGCTGCAGTTTGTTAGGTAATTTTAGATTGCAAAGGGCCAGGTCATTCATATGCAAAAGCCACTGTGTACAGCTTGGGTGGGGCAGGGTCTCAGGAATCAACAGGGCGGAGCAAATAGCTATGGCTGATCCTCAGTCCTGCCCTAAGAGGTCCCAGGTCTCAGTGTCCTGGTAATCGCTGCAAGCACCTCTGAGAGAAAGCTGCCCTCGAGTTCTGCCAGGTGCCAGACAGTCCAGTTTCTCCCCATATGAGTCTGGGTCCCCAGAGACTTACCCGGAACTGGAGTTCAGAGCAGTCAGGGGCTTGTGACTCCCTCCCAATTGAAAAAGACAACCATGTCCTCATTTGCCAGCCCTTTCCGTGTGCGCCTCCGTACCTCTGCACTTTACTTCCGAGTCTCTGAGTCTCAGTGTGCTTTTCTCTTTCCTTCTAGTTGTAGAATTTCCATTCAGCCAGACTTCCTGTGGTTCTGGACGATGTCCGTTTTGTCTTTTAGTTGTATTTTTGAAGTTGTTGTGCGAGGCAGCAATTTCAGGTGTTTACCTATGCCGCCATCTTGGTTTCTCTCCTCTATTTCTTTTCAATATTTATACATTCTGATAGAATTAAATGTACATTTAATATTTATTACTCTGTTAATGACATGCAGATTTATAGTAAAATTAACTGTGGAAAGACTATTGTCTGCATTTACTCCCTTACTTTTTTAAAAATATATTTTATTGATTTTTTTCACAATGAGAAAGGGAGAGGGATAGAGAGTTAGAAACATCGATGAAAGAGAAACATCGATCAGCTGCCTCCTGCACACCTCCTACTGGGGATATGCCCGCAACCAAGGTACATGCCCTTGACCAGAATCAAAGCTGGGACGCTTCAGTCTGCAGGTTGACACTCTATCCACTAAGCCAAACTGATTAGGGCCTCCCTTACTTTTATTAAAATAAAAATTTATGAATGTTAGCAACTACTTCAAGACAAAGGATTTCTGCTCCTTTATGAAGGTTCTTAGTGTAATATTGACCCTAGCTCTTCATTGTATGAAAAGCCTTACACATTCTTTCTATTAATGTTTAGTAGATGTTTTGCATAGTCATAATTTATAGTAAAGAAGTTAAATACCTGTAGACTAATATTTTTGTTTGGAAGCTTGCTAGATTTTTCCCTTTCAAGGTTCTTTGTTTTTTTTTCAGAGTAGTACCAGAACCTTCCTAATCTTTTACTCAATAATTTGATTTTATTAAATTGGTTATTTGAATTTCTAATATTCATGGAACAGGTAACTGCCTATTGTTACCATAGAGATTTATGACTTGGTAGAGTCACAAGTTCCTTAAGGACCAAGAGCATGTCTTGTAGGCTTTTAGATGCCTTCAATCCATCTACCCATCCTTTTTTTTTTTTTTTGCCAACTGCAGTGCCTGCCCCATAGTCAATGCCCAACATATGTTTGTGGGTGACCTAATAAAAGAATGGACAAACAATGGGTGAATGATGAATTAAAGATACCAAAATACAGCCTGTAGCTGTGGAAAAGTCTATGGAGGGATCCTGTGTATTTTCTCTCTTTAGTACCATGTTATAACCAGTCACATTTTCAAAAAACTGAAAGAGCTTAAATATTAAAATACCTTCTGCTTAAATTTATATCAAGGGCCTTAAAAGAATAGGTGTATTTACATAAATAATTTTATTAGAAGACTGAATTTCTGGATATTTTTTTCCTATACCTAGTTTAACATTGTGCAAGGAGCATTTGTATCCCTGAGTCATCATCCATAAAACTCTCTTAGTGTTAAATTTCTAGAAAATATTGGGAAACTTTTCTGAGATTGCTTTGAAACTACTAAATTTTTATAACATCAAATAATTACACACCAACAACCATAATCACATTAAAAATAAGTGAATATTTTAAAATTTCCTTTAAAAACATATTTAGTTGTAAAAAGCATGAAGAAAAAGATATGATGCAATTCAGTTAACAAAGTATATATAGAAATTATATTTTTAAAATAGAAGATTTATATGCTAATAAATGCCTACCCTCGGAAAATTTCACTTGCCCAACCTACAGTTCGATAAACACAGCTTAGCAGAAATGTGTGAGAATCCTGAGAATGGTAAGAATCTTCATTACTGATTATTTCTCAGAAATAAAATCTGGGTGAAAGCACCCTAACTCTGTGAATTTCAGGACCTGAATGACATGCAAGGATTCTCCTGATGGTGCAGTCTAGCTTTTGTGGTACTGCAGTAATACTGAGTAAGAAAACGCCTCTATTTTCCACTGTGAATTTGTATTTATTTGCCACATTTAATACAAGGACACTCTCATGTAGTGTCCTTGCCATTAGAGGGTTTACATTCTCTGTGAGAAGAGAAAATGAAATAAAAACAAGTGCCTAATCAGTTAAAATAGTCTGAATGCTTGTCAAACTGTAGGCCATGATCTATAGTGGGTTCTATCAATTTTGTGGATCACAACAAGCAATTTTTCAAAAGAAAATATCAGAGGGCATTAAATGGAATAATGTTAAGGGTTCTTTTGTGAAATTTTTGTATAAATTGTGTGTTTGTGTATAGCTATGTATCAAATGTATTTTTTTCCCAATTGTTGTGTTCCCAGAAGTTTGAAGGCCACTGAATTAGCAGACCAGAGAAAATTTGTTATAAAAAACAAAAATAATAAAAATGATCTTGTACCCACACCTGAAACCTATATGAACATATTAACGAATATCATCTCAATAAAATTAATTTAAAAAATAAAAATGGAAATCTACAGCCCAACTTTCCATTTATACAAGCCATTTATACAAATGTTGTGAGCTCCCATCAGCTGTATGGCAATTGTACCAGCTGCATCCAAATGTAAGAAGCATGGGGAATTCAGCCCCCATCTCCATGACAACAGCAGCAGGTGGGCCTCGTGGGAAACCCTCCCTGGCCATTCAGGTAAAACAGCTCAAGCCCTACCTTCACACTGAAAGACCAAGTGACAGAGTTTAGAAATAGAGCATGTTAAAACTCTGGAGACCATGAAGCCCACCCCCTCATTTTATATCCTAGCCAGGAAGGGAGTGTGAAAACCTCCTGGTGTCTAGGGATGGCTCAAGAGCTTCTCTCCCTTCCCCCCTACCTCCACTCCTCCACTAGATAATCCTGCCTGCCTGACGTGTGAGATTTGATAGGATAGAAGTATGTTGGCATCCTCAAAATTGGGACCTTTCCATTTTACATAAAACTAATCAACATGAGGTCTTTCCCAAGCTGAAACTTGCCCATGATTACCAAATGATGTACGATTGTTTGCAATATAGATAACGTTCCAATAGGGACCTCACTAAATATTCTCTAAAAACTCCTATTATACAAGACCTCTGGCTGAACTTCAACCCTCTGCTAAGGAGTGAAAAAGAGTGGTGCTGTATCTGCTAACCCCCCTCCCTAGCACTACTCCAAATGCTGAAATCATTAGGCAAATGATCTTATTTACCTTGTAAAAATTTGGACAACATGAGGCATTAATCCATAGAAGAGTGTAATTCATCAAAGATAATTGTGTTGAATGAATTTAATATTCAACTCTGGAGTTCCTATGAAAAAGACAAGGTGACCATCTATTATTAAATTCTTAGTAGCTTTTGGCTTTCTTTATAACAGATGTTTTCCTGTGTTGGTCAGTAGTATCCTATGGGTTATAAAATAAAAAAGCCTGAACAATTGATTGGCAAATTTCCCAAACTTAGGTCAACCTCAAGTATATGAGAAATAGTGCTATATTGAGGGCAAATACCAAAAAAAAATCAATTTGATTTTACAAAATCTATTTTAGTTTGGCTGGATGCTGCCTGAACTCCCACTGCAGAGAATGGCAAGCAGTGTATAATTCCAGAACTCAATATGAAAAATGTGTTTGTGTGATAGTACTACACAATCTCTTTAGGTTTGCTGGGTAGGTTTTGTTAATCTAAGAGAGTTGCTCTCTGTTTGTCACTGGTATTTTTCCTTAGAGTTCAGTGTAATATGAACATACTCCAATTGCAAAATTATTTTTGAAAATTCATCCTGACCAACGTTTGCCAACTATTAAGTGTGATTACAAAATATTGAGACTTTCTAAAAATCAGACATGTCAGAACTTATGTATCTCAATGAAGCTATTTGGAAGTTATGAAAATCATCTAACTACTTTCCTTGCTCAGAACATAATTGGAACTAATTCTTTGGCTACTTAGAATTACATTATATTGGGCAAGTATTTTAAATGCTTGGAACCACAATTTCCTCATCAATTACATGGAGATTTTTTTCCATATATATCTACTAGTGGAATAAAAATGCAGCATAATTACAAAAATATTTTTGAGGATTAAGGAAGATAACATGTGCCAAGTTTCAAACATAGCAATTAGTGCATAGTAGGCCTTTAACACATGGAAGCTGTCATGTTTTATTTATATATGGTTCCTTCCACAAGACATAAATTTCACTCTTTCTTCTGAAATAATATCCTCAGAAGCAAAAAAAAGAAAAGAAAGAAAGAAAGAAAGAAAGAAGGAAGGAAGGAAGGAAGAAAAGAAAAGAAAAGAAAAGAAAAGAAAAGAAAAGAAAAGAAAAGAAAAGAAAAGAAAAGAAAAGAAAAGAAAAGAAAAGAAAAGAAAAGAAAAGAAAAGAAAAGAAAAGAAAAGAAAAGAAAAGAAAAGAAAAGAAAAGAAAAGAAAAGAAAAGAAAAGAAAAGAAAAGAAAAGAAAAGAAAAGAAAAATAAAGCATGAAGATCATCATTCTGCCTGCCCATCATTACTGTCCCCTTTGTCCATTCTCTGCACCACAAACAGCTTCTTGGGGTTGGGGGGAGGGGGAGCTGCCTAGTGTCTCTGCTTAAGGACCTCTTCAATGTATATACATTCAGAATTCTTGACCATCTGGCCTCTGCCTGCTTCTCAGCCTAACCTCCATGCTGAGAATCTCATCACTGGTGCACCATTGTTTTGGGGTTTGAAAACAATTCCTCTCCGCTGCAAAGTCTGTCTCCGATTCTCCCTCAGCAACTGCTCTATGATGTAGCTCCTCTTTATTCCACTTCTGCAATACACAGGTATTCTCTCCCTCTGCTGTTCTCTACCTTATGCATTTTTGATGCATTCAAATTACTTGCTTGCACATTTTCCCCCTCCAATAGAGTGTACAGTAGTATCCCAGAGCGAGACCCTTGGAGATATTATTGTGTAGAGCTTAACAGCACACTCCAGAGTAGAATAAACCTGGACTCTGCCCTTTGCCAGCTTGGGTGGGTAACTTAACCACTCTAAACCTCAGTTTGCTCATCCGGAAAACAAGGACCCTATTATTATCTGCTATGTATGGTTATTGTGAGAATTAAACAAATTGGTGGGTATTCAGCACCTCACACCATTTCATAACATCCAATATCTGTTAGCTGTTTTGATTTATTTATTTGTTTGTTTATTTTTGTATTATTTATTCTTGAGGCTTTACAATAGCCAGGGCCTATAACATACTAGGTGTTTAGTTGAAGTTGAATAAATGAATGAATGTATAGTGACTCAAAAAACTAATCTCAGAGATATATCTCTTTAAGCTTAAGAAGTTTTAAAACAAAATATTCAATGATTCACCTGAATAACATAAGGAAGTAGCTTATAATTCATACAATGAAAGATGTGATGGAAGAGATGTAATAGAATTATCTTTGGAAGAAAGGATGGAATTTTTATGTTGTTATGATTTAGGGATGAGTCAACAAATGTGCTACTTTTCTGAAAAGTTGCTCCTATATGAATTATGAAGCAAATGAATTATTCATATTGAGTTCACAGAGAGAGGCCTTCCCATGGAAAAATGTGATTGCAAAACTGTACTAAAGGAAGCAATAATCCCACCTATGGGCTTAGAGCTATAAGAACCATCTTCAGACTAATTGGTCTTTTTGTTGCCAGAGAGTCCCTCACTATTTTAAAGGTTATGGGTGCTGTTGGGTTCCTTACTGGGAATAGATTTCCTAAGAGTCCCTAACCTGGGATATACCTGAGAACCTTGGTCCAAGGTTTGCCTTGATACTCCCACAATGCCACAAGTGTGATAAGAAGATAGATAGAGATAGAGACCCTTGATTCTTCTATTGATTTTCATTATTCCATGAGTTCTGATAGAAATAAGAGAATATGGATCAATTCCTGTTTTATGCTTTGCTGTTTTACAATGGGACTTGGTTTAATGGTGTTTATTTGTATTATTATTACTTTTTAAAATAAACATTACCATGTAAATTTATTTTTAGTTCTATGTACTTTTTATTATTGTTCCAAGTATTACTACATTTTTATTATAATTTATCTTTTGAACAACAAAATATTTGGAATTCTGTTTTTAAAATTCCAACATTTGAAAACTTATTATTATTTCATTATTGACTTCTTAATTGCATTGTGTTCAAAACATGTGATGGGCATGATACTTATTTTTTGAAGTTGTTGAGATGTGCTTTTTGACATAGTATCTGATTAATTTTTTTAATTCTTCCATGTTTGCTTAAGAAAAATGGATATTATCTAATGGGTTCACTCAGGCTTTTACATTTGTCCATTAGATAAATATTGTTAATCAAATTATCCAAATATATTTATTGATTTTTTTCTGCTTGACTTACCAATAATTGAGAGAGAAATGTTGGGCTCACCCTGTAAATTTAATACATTTTATCTTTGACTTCTTTTTAAATTTTTTTCCAGTTTTTTTAGAAATATTGACAAACATCACTGCATAAGCTTAAGGGGTACAGCATGATGGTTTGATTTACATACACTGTGAAATGATTACCACAAATAGGATCAGCTAACACCCATTGTCTCATATAGATATAATAAAAAGAAGGAAGGAAAATCCTAGCAATGAGAACTCTTAGAATTTACTCTCTTAACAACTATCCTACATATCATACAGCAGTGTTAGCTATAGTCATCATGTTGTACACTACCTCCCCAGTACTTACTTAGAACTGGAAGTTTATACCTTTTGACCACCTTTCTCCAATCTCCCACCCCTCCCTTCCCTGTTTCTGGTAACCACAAGTCTGATCTATTTTTTTTATGAGTTCAATGTTTTGTTTATTTAGATTTCACATCTAAGTGAAATCATATAGTACTTGTCTTTCTCTGTCTTATTTCACTTAGCATAATGCCTTCAAGTTTCATCCATGTTATTGCAAATGGTAGAATTTTCTCATTTTATTATGACTGAACCAGAGGCCCAGTGCACAAAAATTGTGCACTCGGGGGGGGTCCCTCAGCCCAGCCTGTGCCCTCTCGCAGTCTGGGACACCTTGGGGGATGTCCACCTGCTGGCTTAGGCCCACTCCCCGGGGGATCGGGCCTAAGCTGGCAGTCAGACATCCCTCTGGCAGCCCAGGAGCCCTTGGGGGATGTCCACTTGCCAGCGGGGAGCAGACCTAAGCTGCAGTCGGATATCCTTAGCGCTGCTGAGGAGGCGGGAGAGGCTCCCGCTATCACCGCTGTGCTGGCAGCTGTCAGCCTGGCTTGTGGCTGAGCAGAGCTCCCCCTGTGGGAGCGCACTGACCACCAG
>NW_005361873.1:3604796-3647352 GCF_000412655.1 Myotis brandtii | reverse complement strand
TGGTGTATGATCTTTCTGATGTATTGCTGGATCCGATTTGCTAGGATTTTGTTGAGGATTTTGGCATCTATGTTCATGAGAGATATTGGCCTGTAATTCTCTTTCATTATGTTGTCTTTATCTGGTTTTGGTATTAGGGTGATGCTGGCTTCATAGAATGAGCTTGGAAGTTGTCACAATTTCTTTATCCATTCACCCATTGATGGATACTTAGGTTATTTCCATGTCTTGGCTACAGTAAAGAATGCTGCTAAGAACATGGGAGTGCAGATATCTTTTAGAATTAGTGTTCTCATTTCCTCAGACGTGGAAATGCTGGATCATATGGTAGGTCTAGTTCGAATTTTTTGAGGAATTTCTATACTGTTTTCCATAGTAGCTGTACCAATTTTAAATCCCACCAATAGTGCACAATGGTTCCATTTTCTCCACATCCAGTGCCAGCATTTTTTTGTTATCCCTTGCCTTTTTTATGATTGTCACTCTAACAGACTGAGGTGATATCTCACTGAGGTTTTAATTTGGATTTCCCTAATGACTAGTGATGATCAGCATCTTTTCATGTACCTTTTGGCCTTTCATATTTCTTCTTTGCATACATGTCTGTTTTGGGTTCTTTGCACATTTTAAAAATGGATTATTATTATTTTTTTGCTATTGAATTGTATGAGTTTGTTATATACATTTTAGATATTAACCCCTTATCAGATATGTGATTTGCAAAAAAATTTTCCCATTCCATAGGTTGTCTTTCCCTTTGATGATGGTTTCCTTTGCTGTGGAGTTTGAAGTAGTCACACTTTATTTTTTTTATTTTTTAAATATATTTTTTATTTATTTCAGAGAGGAAGGGAGAGGAAGAGAGAGATAAAACATCAAAGATGAGAGAGAATCATTTGGTTGGCTGCCTCCTGCATGCCCCCTACTGGGGATTGAGCCTGTAACTAACTGGGCATGTGCCCTGACTGGGAATCGAACTGTGACCTCCTGGTTCATAGGTCAACTGAGCCACACTGGCCAAGCTATATTTTATTGCTTGTGCTTTCAGTATCATATCCAAAAAATCATTACCAAGACTCATATCAATGAGCTTTATTTTTATGTTTTCTTCTAGGAGTTTCATGGTTTTAGATCTTACATTTAAGTCTTTAATACATTTTGAGGTAATATTTGTAAGTAATACAAAATTTGAGTCCGGTTTCATTATTTTACATGTGACTACCCAATTATCCCAGTGCCACTTATTGAAGAATTTTTTATCCACTGAGTATTCTTGGCTCCTTAGCCAAATATTAGTTGATTGTATATACTTGGGTTTATTTCTTGGATCTTGATTCTGTTCCATTTGTCTGTTTTTATGTCCATCACCATAATGTTTTGATGAGTATAGGTCAGTGATGGCGAACCTTTTGAGCTCGGCATGTCAGCATTTTGAAAAACCCTAACTTAACTCTGGTGCCATGTCACATATAGAATTTTTTTGATATTTGAAACCATAGTAGAACAAAGACTTATATTTTTGATATTTATTTTCTATATTTAAGTGCCATTTAACAAAGAAAAATCAACGAAAAAAATGAGTTCGGGTGTCACCTTTGACACGCGTGTCATAGGTTCGCCATCACTGGTATAGGTTGATAGCATAGCTTGAAATCAAGACATGTGATGCCTCCTGTTTTGTTCTTCTTTCTAAGGTTTTCTTTGACTTGTCAGGGTCTTTTGTAATTCCATATAAATTTTAGAAGTGTTTTTTTCTACTTCTGTAAAAAAAAATGCCATTGGAATCTTGATAGGAATTTCATTGAATCTATTGATGGCTATTAGTAGTATTAAAATTTTAACAATATTAATTCTTCTAACCGTGAACACAAGATACCTTTCCATCTATTTGTCTTCATTGTTTTCTTTCATCAATGTCTTGAAGTTTTCAGAATAGAGATCTTTCACTTTCTTAATTAAGTTTATTTCTAAGTATTTTATTATTTTGATGCTATTATAAGTGGGATCAGTTTATTTATTTCTTTTTCAGAAAATTCTTTGTTATGGTATGGAAATGTCACTGATTTTTGTATGTTAATTTTGTATACTGCCACTTCACTGAATTCACTGATTAGATTTAATGGGGCTTTGGTTGAGTCATTAGGATTTTCTACATATAAAATCATGTCACCTGCAAATAGAAATAATTTTACTTGTTCCTTTCTAATTCTGATACCTTTTATTTCTTTTTCTTGTCTAATAGCTCCACCTAGCACTTCCAGGACTATGTTCAATACTAGTTGTGAGAGTGGGCACTCTTGTCTTGTTCCCAATCTTAGAGAAAAAGCTTTCAACCATTCATCATTGAGAAAGATGTTAGCTATGGGCTTGTCACATATTGTCTTTATTATAAAGAGATATATTCTTTCTATGCCTAATTTGTTGAGTTTTTATCATGAATGGGTGTTGAATTTTGTCAAATGATTTTTCTGCATTTATTGAGATGATCATATAATTCTTTTCTTTTATTCTATTAATGTTCTGCTAACTTTGGGCTCAGTTTGTTCTTTTTTTTTTCTAGTTCCTTAAAGTGTGGAGTTATGTTGTTTATTTGGAATCTTTCATGCTTCTTAAAGTAGTCATTTATTACTATGAACCTTCTTCTTGGAACTAGTTTTGCTGAATTCCATAAATTCTATTATATCATGTTTCCATTATTATTTTATTATTCTATTATTTTTAAACAAAACTCCACCTGTAAATTTAAATGCATTGTATCATTTACTTCCTTTAATTTTTTTCACTTTTGGCACAATATTAAGTTCACAGAAAAATTAAGAGAGAGGTACAGAGATTTTCCTTTTAACCCTTTCCCCCACATTTGCATAGCTTCTCTCATTATCAATAATCCCCATAAGAATGGTACCATTGTTAGAAATGATGAACCTACATTGATACATCATAATCATCCAAAGTCCATAACTTACAATAGGATTTGCTCTTGGTATTGTGCATTCTATTGGTTTGGACAAATGTATAATGACATGTATCCATCATTGTAGTATCATACAGAATATTTTCACTGGCATAAAAATCCTCTATGTCCCACCTATTCATCCCTTCCCCTGCCAAACACCTCTTTTTATATTTTGATTCTATCCCTGTGGCTCCTTTTAGTCTACTGTCTCTTAAAAGAGCATACTTTTTTTCACTGGCGGAGAGTAATTGGTGTAACCTTTGTTTTATATGTGTAGAAGGCAAAGTTTTCATTATGTTTAAGATTTGTGTTCTGTACCTTTCCCTAGCAATATATTTCAGGGAGAAATCTGCATTCTTTATGAGTCTGGCCCTAAAGCTTCATAGATTTCAATTATTCTCAGAGGCTGGTTATGCATCAAAAGATCTCTCTCTCTCTCTCTCTCTCCCAAAATATGATGTCTAAAATGAAAAGCTGCTATGTTGTGCGTACACTGTGCCTTGAGGAACAGCTTTTCACAGATGGAAGGGCATAAAAATGATGGTCTGTTATCTTGTAGCCTGAGACTCCACTCTCTGAACACATGAAATATTGATATTAAATCAAGTTGTACCTGACTTCCTCCATATGAAGCTTTCCAAGTTCTTGACCTCTGTTCTGTTGCTGTTTCATTTTAGGCAGAATTCCAGTGGTGGGGTGGGGGTAGGGGAATTATATGGCCAGTGAAAAACAAATTAAAATTGGACTAGTTTGTTTGTGTATTTTAGTAAATACAAGAGGTGTAGAAAACAATAAAAATAAGTGTCATGACTATATTGTCAGACACTTTATTCAATGTGAACCGTTTCACTCATTTGCAATGACATCATTGAAAGCTGACAAACCACACTTCTAATATTCATAAATAATAAATTATGAAATAAAATAAATTATATACAAGATTCTAATTAGATGAGATATTAGTTAAGGAATTCTTGCTGCTGTTAAAAAAAATTAATCCAAAGCTTCTAATGGCTCACTCACTTATTTCCTCACCCATGTACAGTGAAAATGAGTGTTCTTGATTAATTGGGGCTCGCCTCTGAGCAATGATTCAGAGTCCTGGCTCCTTCCATTTTGTAGCTTCACCAGCTTTAAAACACAGCTCCTATGATTAGCATACTCCTCTGCATCAAATCATGTGAAGGAAAAGAGCATAGAGAATCTATCATGGAAGTGTTCTATACACCAGGCTCAGAAATGTTACACATCACCACTATTTATTTGATGAGCTATAACTCAATCACCTGGCTATATATAAGTGTAAGACAGTCTGGGCAATGTCATCTGACTGTATACCCTGGAAGAGGGAGAAAAGCTTTTGTTGATCATCTAGAATTTTTTGCCATAGCTAGCACACTTTCAATAAGAACATCTTCAAAAATTGTATTCATAGATAATTTGACAAGATCACGAGACAAGTAGGTTATTGCTATAAAGAGTCCTTTTCATAAAACAGAAAAAGAAATGCATCTTTTTAATATATCCTGAAAATGTGATCTGCCCTTTAGGTCTCTATCTTACCCTCCTGTCTAAAAGCAATATTGTGAAGGGAAGTTATATACATCTGAATTTTCCAACTTCACATAGATAGGAAGGGAGAGACAGCAATCAAACCCAGATATGTCAACCTTCAAAGCCTAAAGAATCCAACTCCAGAGGATTCTGCCTCTCATTGATTACACTGGGTCTAGTCCAAACCTTAATATCTGGTAGAACAGCTACAGAGTCACGAAGACAAGGAATGAATTAAAGAGGAAAGAAGTGATATTTCTGGAATATTAGTCATAAAAAATTTCAGTGTCACTAACAAATAACTACTATTCTTTCCAGTGACTCCTGTATACATAACAATTATTCCACCTGCTTTTTAATGACACTTATTTAATTATAGATTACTATATCCATACTGGGGATAAATTGTACACTGTTTGGAGGTTAACTATTTCAGGACCTTGCACATAATTTTGATTAAGAATTCACTAATTGGCCCCCAGGGAACCCCACCACCAACAGAAAACTACTTTATTTTTCAAGTTCATCTTTGCAACCAAATTCTTTTTATGCAAGTTTTATTTCTAGATTTAAAATCTTATATTTCAAAATAGGTTTTGTATATATTTTTGAGGTCTGTGCGCAAAGTAGGAGAGTGACATTTTCATGCTGAAATTCACTAAAAGTTTACTACCTATCCCCTGGTATTGGTTGTTAAGCAGAATTCTGCCCCTCTTTCATGTTCTATTGTGTTAGTCTATCATTCTTAAAAGTCACTTGAAAAATCAGAAAATTTTTCTAATGTCATTTACATATAACTAATATGGTGGGGTTTTTTTTTCTAAACACAGGGCTTCTGTGACTCAAGAATTGGGCTTTTTCTTAAGGAAAAAAATACATACTTTCAGCTTTCCACCAGTTTGTAACCAAATTTTTTGGACTGTCCATTAGGTGAAGATATTATAAAACATTGAGCATAGAAAGAAAAAGGACATGTTTGGTCCCCATGAGACAAAGGTAAAGAAGTAATATATTTACACAACATAAACCAAGAATATCTACTAAGCAATAAATAACAAAAATAAATCCTCTCATAAAAAGTAATAAATCATCAAATGCCAAATCCTCTCAGAGGACGGCAGCCTAAAGAAGCATTTGTTTTTATTTAGATCATGATTCTCTAGGAATGAATTATTTAACTGAAATGTATATGCCTTCCACATATTATTAAAAATAGTTTTTAAAAGCTAAAGAGTAATCTAATAATCTGCTTTAATATTTAAGATTCATAAGAATGAGTAAACAAAGTAATAAGAAAGTATAAGAATTAATTCCAGCCCTGGCCAGGTGGTTTAGTGGTTGGAGTGTCATCCTGTACACCAAAAAGGTAGCAGGTTTGATTCCTAGTCAGGGCACATACCTAAGTTGAGGGTTTCATCCTCAGTCGGATTGTGTATAGGAGGCAACAGATCGATGTTTCTCTCTCACATAAATGTTTCTCTCTCTTCCTCTCTCTCTCCAAAGTCAATGAAAACATATCCTTAGGGTCAGGATTAAAAAATTAATGTATATAAAAGCCTAAGCGACCAAATGGCCGAATGACCAAACCACCAGTCGACTGGTTGCTATGATCACACTGACCACCAGGGGGCAGATGCTCAATGCAGGAGCTGCCCCCTGGTGGTCAGTGCACTCCCACAGCAGGATCGCCACTCAGCTGACCAACAGGTGCCAGACGCAGGGCTCATGGGCTGGTGAGTGCAGCTGCGGGGGCGCGAGCCTCTCCCAATCATCCCAAGCCCGCAGCAGGTGCAGGGCTGGGATGAGCAGGAGCAGCAGGCAGAAGCGGCAGGCAGCCCAGCAGCCCCTGAGGGATCCCAGATTGCAAGAGGGTGCAGGCCAAGCCAAGGGACTCCACTGGCGCACCGAGCCCCTAGTTAATTCTATAAATACCTAGGTTAAAAAAGGAAAAAAAAACACATTAATAAAAACCATCCCTTTTCTGGGTATTTACCCTTAAAATGTTTTATTTTAAACCCTTTTTATTTAGCAAAACTGGAAGAAAAACTCCAGGAAAACTTCAGTTTCTGTATGTTTATTGCTCCTGGGTGAGAAGAGAAGAGCTAGTCCCTGATCCCACTACTCTTGAATAATCCTTCAGAGAAAATAGTCTTTAAATAAATGATCTAAAAATGAAGACCAAGGGAAATATGTATCAATCACAGAAAAACAGAACCTTTTATTTTTGTAGGAAAATATTTTAGTAGGAAACTTCAAGCAGTGATTCTTCAGCATAGCATTAATCTCATTAGCCAACATTGATAAGCATTATAATTATAGATTTAAACCAACATGGAAAATATAGGTTGCACTTAGGTTAAAATATATATATATATATTTCACCAAATTAATGAGCGAAACCTATGCCTAAGTCATATAATAGTCAGGATATGCCTAAAAGAAGAAGTGGTGATCAAATAAAGTTAGAAGCAGCTGTACTCTTGGTCTAAAAACTCTTTCAAAATATAATAGCACCAAACTGACAGAAAATCAGTTTGTTTGGATTCCAGTGGTCTTGATTCTGCAAGTAATAATTTGCACTCTAAATTTGAAATGATTGGAAGTAACTTGAGGAAGATGTTACATTCCTGGACCCAGAGTCCACATGAACTATCTACTGCTCCCCAGCTATGACCTTGGGCAAGATCCTTTAACTCCCCGAGTCTTGCCTCTGACACCATATGTACTGGAGAACTCTCCATCCCACCTGCCGCTTCCCACTGCTGATCATTCTGCTCTCAAGGATCTGACAGGCTACAGACCCAACGCTGCTGGCTGACTGTGGTAGGGTGAGTTTGGAAGATGGGTGGCCACACAAGAGTGCTCTGGAAAGAAAACCATGCTAGATGAGGTTTCTGAACGTCTTTAGAAGAGACAGCTCACCCATTTCCAGAGTCATAAATTGTCACACAAAGACAATGATCTCATTTTGGTGATATTTGTTATTGAAAGAAATATGGATAACAACTTGTCTTAAAATCATTTCATGATGTTGTGGTAAATAATATCAAACCAGCCCAGAGCACTGGCATTTTACACTGGCTTTGAATATTAACAAACAAAAAAGAGAAATCTTGATCCTGTTTGAACAAAAAGAGGTGAAAATGCAAAATCATCCTATCTATTTGAAAATACGAAAGATATCATCATTTTTGTCATAAAACTCAGTGCCGTGTTTTCAAGGTTATTTTTATTTTGCATGTACCCAATAGTGCTCAACATTTTAATTGCCACTTCCTCAATAAAATTATTGGAAATCTTCCATCTTGCCATTAGCACTTGCAAAATAACTGTTAACAATATGTTATCCAGACACAGAAACTTTATAATTAATGTTGGAAGAGTCTTCAAAGTCTAGTGACTAAAATATATCCTATAAAAATTACTGGACTTCATTCAATGCTGTTCTGCTGTTTTAAAGTTCAATAAATGTGTTGAGGGGGAGATATTTGGCAACCTACGTTGGGCAGTCTGGCAGCGAGACCTGAGATGCTGAAGGGTTTGATTTCTGCTGTGTGGTAAGTGTACCAAAGGCCTCCAGAGTTTCAGTGCAACCCCTGAAAGGCTGAAGGAGGTCTGACCAAATGCAACTCCCAGTGGGAATCTGCCTAACAGTCATTCGGGGCTATATTCCCACCTTGTCAGTTGATGAGGCGCTGGGACAGGTTCCATTTAAGCAATAAAACACAACAGGCCATGTATATATCTGGGTGATTATAGCATAACTCAGATTGTGTTATAAGTCATGAGGCTGAAGGCCAAGTGTCTTAACTCCAGGAGAAGTGCAATATTGGCCCTGAATCACACTGCCTGAAGTGTCTTACTGCTGTCAAGAAATGGAATTTCTACAGTACATTAAGAAAAGGAAAACACTTAGCACAGTGGATTTAAAATAGCCATGGCTATGACATCACTGACAGCTAATCAAAACTCTAATTGCAACCAGAGTTCTGAGGCTATTGTATAAAAGGTCTTAACAGACACAGCCTGGATACAAGGAAGAACAATGCTTGTGCCATGAGAAGAACTTCAGTAGCACAGGACCCTTTTGAAGCTAGAATGGGGTGGGCTGGCAGATTCCAGACAATCTCATTAGCCGTGGTTCGGTAAGTTTGCAGTTAACTCACCTTGAGCAAGTAAGCCAAGAGAAAGCAGTGCAAACACTCCTTGAATATTCTTTCTCCTTCAGTTGTAATCTTATTTTCATACGGCTAATTATTTCTTTAAATGATTAAGAGATGAGACAGCATAAATGGGGAAAAAATTACCCAGTTCAGATGCCCTGGGAGAGATGAAAGATTATAATGAACTGAGACGAGTTTGGGATCATATGTTGCTCATGATCTGTGAAAGGAATTTCCAGTGATATTCAGCTGAAGTTGTCCAAAAGGACTGAAGTCAGTATGTGGTCATAAGAACCCAGCTCAGATTTTACATCTGAATCTGCCTAACACCACAAAATGGAACGTGCATTTCAAGGCCCAGTTAAGAGCCTCAATAAATTTAACTCTGCCGAAGCACACACTGATAGGTATGTTCAGAAGGTGCCACAGGAAGGCATATAACATCCTTAATGGAAGTAAAAAGAGGGCTTGCTTGTTTCAGGAGGCAGAGGATGTAGGCTAATGATTTTCTGGGTCACCATGGATAAGTATTTAATTTTTGTGGGCTTTTGTTACCCCACCCCACACCCTCCAGCAAGCTCTTCTGGGCTCTGTTTATTGGCATTGCTTACTCGGACTCAAAATGAAGTTACTCTTCCATTTCCTGAAAGTTCACTGACAAAGCCATAAAAGGTACAATCTAATTAAGAAATACTGCCCGGCCAGCGTGGCTCAGTCGTTGAGTATCGACCTATGAACCAGGAGGTCATGGTTCGATTCCCCGACAGGGCCATGCCTGGGTTTCAGGCTCAATCCCAGGTGTGAGACGTGCAGGAGGCAGCAGGTCAATGATTCTCTCTCATCATTGATGTTTCTATCTCTCTCTTCCTCTCCCTTCCTCTCTGAAATCAATAAAAAAAATTTTTAAAAATCAAAAAAGAAATATTGCCTTCCATATATTGGACATACATGTATATTGGAAAATAAAAATCACATAAGAACTTCACCATCACTTTCAGTAGAGATAGACTTAGAGATAAGCAGTTACTACTGCACTTCTACTAGTGGTACTGGAACAACAAATTCTTCATATTCTTGTGAGAAAAAAACAAAGGGTTTTTGTCCCATCACAGTTCACTTAAGTTCTGGAACAAAAGCTCCACAATAACATGTCTCTCTCTTTTTTCCTCAATTTATTAAAAATCTGTACATAGGTTATATCTATCAGCCATGATTATATTAATTTACAGATATTAACAAAATATTTATAATAGCTTTATATACATACATTTCTAATAATATTTATTTATATCAGGGTGGATTCCCTTAGTAACAATAAAAATGTTAAATTAGTAACCGACTAAAGTTAGACATAAGTAAAATTGTAATTCCTTAAAAATATTATACTCTTATTCTTATGAATTAAAGCAAGCAATCCTATCTAATAAAAGACAAAAAGGGTAATTGACAGTACCTTCACTACGCTTCCCATTGGATAATCAGGGTGATATGCAAATTAATCCCCAACCAAGATGGCAGCCGGCAGCCACGCAGCTGAAGCGAGCAGGAGGCTTGCTTGCTCCAGTGATGGAGGAAGCCAAGGTTCCCCGCCTGCCGCGGCCTGGCTCTAAGCTCCGAAAGCAACAAAGTTTCAATTATAGAAGCTAAACAAACCCCAGATACCTGCTTTCAGCAGGCCGTGGCCTCAGAGCTGGAGCCGGCTCTCAGCTCCAGTGACAGCAACGAAGTTTCAATTATAGAAGGTAAATAAATCCCACAATAAAAAAAAAAGAAAAAAAGGAGAGGCTGGGAGCTTCAGTCACCGGCCAGCCTGAAAACGGCCCTCAGCCCCTCACCCAGGCTTGCCAGGCACCCCAGCGGGACCCCCACCCTGATCCGGGACGCCCTTCAGGGCAAACCAGCCGGCCCTCACCCGTGCACCAGGCCTCTATCCTATATAGTAAAAGGGTAATATGCAAACTGACCCTAACAGCAGAAAGACTGGGAATGACAGGTCACTATAACACACATTGACCACCAGGAGGCAGACGCTCAATGCAGGAGCTGCCCTCTGGTGGTCAGTGCGCTCCCACATGGGAGAGCTCTGCTCAGCCACAAGCCAGGCTGATGGCTGCCAGTACAGCGATGGTGGTGGGAGCCTCTCCTGCCTCCTCAGCAGCACTAAGGATGTCCGACTGCAGCTTAAGTCTGCTCCCCGCTGTCAAGTGGACATCCCCCGAGGGCTGCCGGGCTGCCAGAGGGATGTCTGATTGCCAGCTTAGGCCCAATACCTCGGGGAGCAGGCCTAAGCCAGCAGGTGGTCATCCCCCGAGGGGTCCCAGACTGTGAGAGGGCACAGGCTGGGCTGAGGGACCCCCCCCCAAGTGGACAAATTTTTGTGCACTGGGCCTCTAGTTATTTTATAATGTCAAAATTGCATATATCAGGATTTTAAAATTTAGCTTTTTTTTTTAAACCAATCCATTAAAGATGGTTAAAAGTCCTGCTGGTTTTAGTGGTATCTGAAGTTTAATATATATTTTAGTTTAAGTTGAAATAAACCACACTTCCAAATTCTGTTTTAACTAATAATCCTATAGTAGACCTTTCCTAAATTAGATTCTTCAGAATTATAATAACATTTGTCTTTGATAAGACAAAGAACTAGAGTCAAATATATAGTCAATTAATGACTTAGGATCTAAAATATCACTACAGCCTCAAAGCTAGTCACTGAATAGTTTAATAAGAAATTTCCCATTAACACCACTATTAAGAGAGTATCGTGTCCTGTAAAAATGACATATTATGCAGAGATACAAGCACTAGACGCTAATGACTAGCTAGTAACACATTCATCAGAGCCACTATAAAATTATATTCTCTTTTGTTGTACGTCACTGCAATGAATAAGTACAAAGCCACTTTGAAATTACATATTTCATACTTCCTGTAACATAGTTTCACCTTTGAAATGACCTACCTAGAACATACCATGGACTAACATAATGTGGCCAATTTCCAATTATTTGAACTAATGAATGGCCTGAATAAGTTAAGTCAACAAATAAACCCAGCTTTCTCATTTTAAACCAGCGATTTTCAACCTTTTAATCTCATGGAACACATAAACTAATTACTAAAATTCTTCAGCACACCAATATATATATATTTGCAGATCTGATAAAAAAGACTGTCTAACTTATGAGGGAAGGCAGGAGGTGAGGGGGTAAGAGATCAACCAAAGGACTTGTATGCATGCATATGAGCATAACCAATGGACACAGATTGGGAGAGGGGGAGGTCATGTCCTGGGGGTTGGGGGCAGCCGGGGATAGGTCAATGGGGGAAAAAGGAGACTTATGTAATACATTAAACAATAAAGAACTTAAATTGTTTTTAAAAATAGGTATAATTTTGATTGATTTACAAAAAACAATAATAGTAATAATTACCTATGCTTTTTGCTCCAAAGTTACTTTTTTAAAAATCAGGAGCCTGTACTTATATATAAAGGTTTCTGGTACCAATAATTAACCAATCAGTCACAAATTTATTATGTAATGATCATTAAGATGCAACTCTATTATATGAACTATTATTTATGGTTCAAGACAGGGCATTCACACCAGATGACTACAGTTATGTTGGCTGTTGGCATTTTTTTTTAATTTGACAACCTAAGGGAAAAGAGGTTAGTGTCTGTGACTAGATAGTCAAGTATTGCATGTTTTAAAAATTATTGTGGCACACCAGTTGAAAATCGCTGTTTTAGACATTGCTTATAACATATTGTTAGAAGTGTTGCTGGGATGTTGAAGATATTTGGCTAAAGGATTCAAAATATTCATATTCTGCTCTAATAATCACCCCTCTTCAGATGGTCCTTAGAGGGAACACACACACACACACATAAAAGGAAAGCAAAGTACAAAGTAGCTGGGATTTTTGTTTCTTTCTTTCTTATTGGCTTAGCCCTGCCCAAGCATCTCCAGTTCAAAATGAAGGTAAAAGTAGGTTGGTCTGTGTATGCAGTTATCCCCAACCTCTAACCCATATTAGGCTCTTACCATCTCCTGGCCAGTTATCAAAGCAATGACCAATAAGCACAGGCATGATCTGAGGGGAGCAGCCAGTCAGCCAGCAGCTGGCCTTTTCATTGCACCTGCAGCATGACGGGGGATCACAGAAGAGAGGCCATTTGTGCATACGCATGAACACAGTAACCTTGATCATCAGACCACTAAACAATCGTCCCAGACTCTCAACAATCAGGTTGGCAATTCTTCCTTATCGGGGAAGAGTGAGGAAGAGGATGAGCAGAGAGGGGTTGGAAAGGTAGAAGATTCTGTCTCTGCTTCTGTGTTTCCTCTCTGGTCAACAATCCATCAGTTCTCCATGTTTAATTATTGTAAACATACATATGCTGGGGAAATGGGAAAGAATTGTGAGATTTTCTTTTAAAGTGATACGTGAAGTGGACCAAACAGAAGTCTGTTTGCCAAGGGTGTCCTCTGGGGAGTAGCTCCAAGGAAGACAGCAAGAGGAAGGATGAGGTGGTGGGTGGGCAATAGAGAACTGGGAATTACCTGGCAGGGCAGGCACTTCACTGAGGTCTCCAGACCATAAAACAGTGTGTGAAGAAGTCTGCCGATGGCTCAGCATTCACTGAAATCGCCTTCCTCCACCAATCCATATTCTCCCTATAGCAAAGGGACAGTGAAAACAGGAGTCTACACTCCATGAAGCAGGGTGAGAGGATGAGAGAAATCATTTGCCCCACAAAAAGAGCCCATCTTCTGTGTAATCGCCAAAATAATGTAACTTTAATCTTTCTCCTATGGATGAGCTAATCAAACTTTTAAAAAAGAAGAAAGGGGAAAAATGGCTAAAAAGGTAGGGTTCAAGTACCAAAGAAGAAAAGAAAAGAAGGGCCTAAAAGAGGCACAAAGAGATGAACCAACAGTCCCCACCCCGCCAAAATTCACATCTACCTAGAACCTGTGAGTGGGACCTTAGTTGAAAGTAGAGTCTTTGCAAATATAATCAAGTTAAGATGAGGTCATATTATACTAGGGTAGGCCCTATGTCCAATATAATTGATATTCTTATAAAAAGGAAATTTGGCCACAGACACAGAGAGAAAATAGCCATGTGAAGACGAAGGCACAGATGACTGTTCATGCTGACACAAGCCAAGGAAAGACAAGGATTGCCAGCAATCACCAGAGGCTAGGAAGAGGCAAAAAAGGACCCTCCCCTAGAACCTTCAGGGAGATCACGGCCCTGCTAATACCATGGGTTTGGACTGCTGGTCTCCAAAACTATAAGATTCAATGTCTTTTGCTTGAAGCCACCCAGGTTGTGGTAATTTGTTATGGCACCTTAGGAAACTAATATAGACACCAATGGCACATCATTAAACATGTATGTTTGATATGTTGTTCTTTCTTTTTTTTTTTTTAAATATATTTTATTGATTTTTTACAGAGAGGAAGGGAGAGAGACAGAGAGCCAGAAACATCGATGAGAGAGAAACATCGATCAGCCGCCTCCTGCACACTTCCCACTGGGGATGTGCCCGCAACCAAGGCACATGCCCTTGACCGGAATCGAACCCGGGACCCTTCAGTCCGCAGGCCGACGCTCTATCCACTGAGCCAAACCAGCCACGGCTGTTGTTCTTTCTTTACATGACAATTTACGTCATCCACATACCAAAAAAATTAGCCTTTACACAGGAAAATAATATATACCCACTTCCAGAAAAACATGCCCTTGAAGTTTTCCTCCACTTGTTGGAATTGATAAGCACAAACCCTCCCCACTTTCTCTCCACTCCTCTTGTAATTAATCATCATGCATTTGCAAATTTTTAAATCATGGAGTAGGATATTTCTCTGTGCTGAGGCCTACATGCAGAAAAAATCTACAACCCAGCCTCACTAGGACTATTATCTCCTAAATGACCAAATAAACTAACTGATCCAAGCCACAGGAGGCCATGAGAATGATTACACAGATAACGTGGACAAATTGCAGCACTTATTTTAGGTAGTGATTTCTTTTCACCATAATAAATTATATATTCAGAAATTGTGTAGTATTTAGAATGAAATAAGCCTTGCATCTCTAAGTTGTAGTATGCCATTTTTATGTGTTTGAAAAGTTTTTTCCTGTACCTCATGCTACTGATTAAGAATTTCTTCTCTAAATTACTTTAATTTGCATCAAGGGATACATAAATGGAAATAGCACTAACCTTTTGCCTTGTAAATGCACTCAGAAATGATGATGATCAGAACTGTCCTGCTGTGAGTTGTATCATAGAAATATCAGCAAAGGTGGATTTATCATGTAATGGGCCTAATGGGACCCAACTTTTGATTTCACTTACATGCTGCCAAGTATTGGACTTGAGTGGAAGTTTTGGTCAAAAGCCCAGCTCTCAGTGTTCTTATCTCAGTCCCAGTGTCTGCATCCTGAATAAATATGATAACAGTAACGATAATGACAGCTAACATTCATTAAACACTTACTCTATTTTAAGCACTATGCTAAGAATTTTACCTACATTACCTCATTTAACCATCACACAAATTCTATGATATAGCTGCTATTATTATTCCTGTTTTACAAATGAGGAAACCTATTTAGAGATGAAAATTGTATTAGTCAAGATACAGCCTAGCAGGGAAGGGATGGCACCCTCAAAAGGGATAAATAGAGTTTAATGAAGGGCCTATTTACAAAGTTGTGGGCAAGGCTAAGGGGAACCTAATGACAAGGGGCTAATCCATCAGGAAGTCCTACTATCCCAGGCTGGAACACTGCAAGACCAGCCAGCAGTTTTTGTTTTTTTCTAGAAGGACACAGCCACTGCCAAATTGTGACTGGTAGGCAGGTGTCTAGGAGAATAAATACCCTGATCTCTCTCTTCCCTCTCTCTGATCTCCTGAAGCATCTCCTATTGGCAGACCCAACTGGAAATCAGAGGGCAAGGGAAGTTGGTAGTCCCTAGAACCCACCACCAGGATGCTGAATAGGATGGAGAAGAGTGGAGGACAGATTTGGAGGGAAGTCCACACTCAAAGTAACTTATCCAGGACATACAAATACTCACTGTTGGGTGAAGGCTTAATGCAAATTTGGGCAGAGCTCACACATTCAACCACTATACTGTCTACTGAGAAAAAAAGACAGTTCTGATAGAGAAACCCATGGGTATTGCAAGGGAGACATTTCCTCTCCCTTGCCCTTCTGAAATCTGTATACAGCCTCCCTGCTCCAGCTGAATTCCTAGTCTTTGCAGAGAGCTGCTCTGAGGCAGACAGAGTGGGTTTCTGCATAAAGGAGGGTGCGCACAGCCTTCCCCCACTAGAATGGAAGCTCTATTAGCATAGAGATTTTGATCAGCTTGTTCACCCCACCCTGTATTTCCATAAATTCAGTTACTGGATTCTAAGAACTGTCTTTGGGACCAAGAGATCCTGAGCTGCCATCTTAAAAAAAGAAACCTCCTAGCAACAGAATACAATCAATGAAATATCCAGATGACACTGCTTATCTTTCTTGTTTCCACTCCCTTTGTTTCTTTCACTTTCGTAGGTGTGAAATGATTCTAGTCTTTGATTAACTGTTGAGAATTTTTTACAATGGTAATCTAATGAGTACAATGTGTCATATTTTATGCTAAGAGTTTTATGTGACTTATCTTACTTGATTCTCTTCATCATATTCCTCTGAAATCAATGCTATTATTTTAATTTTACTGGTATGTAAACTGAGGTGCAGACCCAGGTATATCTGATCCCAAACACCAAACTTACACAGTATACCTTACCACATATTGCCTTCCTAATTCTGATTCTATCATTGTTCAAAAGTAACAACTCAGTTGATGAGGCCCAGACCTGGATGGTACTGGGCCCTCGTGCCCACCTTCGATGGCTCATCACCACCACTGATGTCTGCTGCAGCTCATGGCCTGGCCCCAGCTCTGCTGGGGTAAGTCAGGACACCATTAGTCCTATGATCCTGCCAACTCTCAGTACCTTCTCTATTATGGCTCCTGCTTAAGCTACTTCAAACCCAAACAGCTGCTGTCTCCTCGAGTCCTTAGTGCCCTGATCCATCAACCATCCCCTGATAAGTGTTGGAAAATTTGTTTTGTGGTGCAGATTCACCCAGGCATCGATGAAAATGCACTGTTAAAATTTACTGTTGCTAGGAGAATAAACTCCCCTCCTCTCACTGCTGCTGCTCTAGACTAGTTTTGCACCAAGGTCACACTCCCACAGGCTGAGCATGGCAGGACACTCAAGCAGGCCCAGTCTGACAAGATGTGGGGATTCTCCAATGGGTGATGCTATTTGAGGACTCCTCATTAGCCTGGGTGAACCTTTCTTGCAATCACACTGCAGTCTAAAATGCTTCCTTCCCAATCCACTTTCTTTCTCTCTCACATTCCATAGATGTCAGACTTGAATATGGTCTGAAACTTCTTCCTACTTTCTCCAGCTCCTTCTCCCAAAAAATCTCTTACGTGTCTAAATCCATCTTGGCATCTGCTTCTTAGTAGACATGAATTAATGCAGGTGGTACTGAGGATGGTCTAAAAAAAATAGGTGGTAGAGAAGAGCATGAAACTGACTTACTCATCACCCAAAGGTAAAAAGAATGCCATTCTAAATGGTAAGTGGGACATAGATAGTCCCTGGCACAAGTTAGCAGTTCAGTTGCCAGAGACTTCACTAGTGGTAACCTGGAGAAATGTTTGAGTGGAAGTAAACACCTGTGGAGATGAAACAATTTAGGCATTTAAAAGATGAGAGGCAAAATAACTACTAGAATAACTACAACTTCTAAGTTGTTGTGATCCCCTAGAGAAGGATGATGAGAAACTGTGAGACATTAACCAGCAGTAAAGCTAAGTGTGAGAGCCAGAGCATATCTTTGGTAGCTTACAAAGAGGCTCTTATCTCCTGAAGTAGAAGAGCAGACACAGTGAGCAGTATTGGAGATCTGGTTGTTGAGTAGCAGAGCTCCAGAGATCCTTGGATGCTCACCCAAGGTGAGTCTTTTCTGCTAAGGACCCTGCATGGGGAAGACTGAAACCCTGAAATAAAGGATGGGGTCATCTGAGTAGATGCTCCCGAAGATGTTGGCTCTGCAGAGCCCCTTGAGACAGTTGGAAATGTGTGTATTCTCATTTGGGGGATGGATGAGAATTTCACTTGTTAGGAGGATAGCTTTATCTTGTTAGGAAGAAATAGGCAGTAATACTATTATTACATGGGAGTTCTCATGTGTGCAGGTGAGTATATATAGCTGAATAGCTTCTGGTGACCCCTTGCCTGAGCTGCCTCACTACAGTTTTTCTATTGTCAACACTGCTGCATTCCAGGATCTGCACTGGGAGTGGCACCCCAGCTCCTCCTCCATGCCTGCCCACCAACCTCAGCTCACCTAACTTCCACAAAGTCATTTCCTGTTGCCTGACAATGGCAGACCAACTCTGACCCAAGAATTCCAGCAAACATCTTGGCCATCAGTTGCAACCGCACCTCCCCCAGTGAGGTCTGAAGCCTAGCCTTGAGTAGGGAGCCACCCTTCCAAACTGTTCCGTCTGTAGGATGAATCCTTAGGTTCACTTTAGAGTCCTTTTTACATCCTTATAGTTATTCCCCTATATACTTTAATAATTCTTTATATTAAAAATCCACTGTTCAGTTACACTGTAGTGTAGGCCAGAAGATTATGTTCTACTGCAGGGGTGGGAAACTTCCAGCCCAGGGCCATATAAGGCCTCCAAAATCATTTTGTCTGGCCCTGCCAAAGCATTAGGGGTGAGTTAATTAAATGTTTGACCAAATATAGCAGGCTAATTTTTAAGTTGATAATTTTTTATGGCCTGAAAATGATGTTATAAATATCCAAATGACCCTTGGCAGAAAAAAGGTTCCCCACCCCTGTTCTACAGTAAAGCCTAGATAACATATTCACTAAGGCCATTAAAAATGCAATGGTAGAAGGGGTATGAGCATCAGTAAGAATTCATGGTGTCTCTCTGTAGGCTGGGGCTGATTGTAAGGGAGGAAATCACAGAAATTAGTTCATTAATATTCACGGAAGGTGATAGGGCCCCAAAGTACTAAAGGCTAGATGGGGTATTTAACCATCAGAAGCCAAGATGCTGCAATTACCACTAATAACATGAAAGACTGGTTGGGTAGCCAAGGGGTTTTGACCCACAGGGAGTTATAGAGATGGTTAATATAACATGGCACCTGTAGGGGCAAAATAGACCAAAAAGTGTGCTACTTAATTTCTACAATAAAAATAAAGTTACCATCCCTTGTTCAGTTTTCAGATCTAGAATCCCTTGACTTGATAGGGTCCCTAGAAGGAAGAACACTGTGACACTATGATAAATACATATTGTAATGATTTCCCCAGATATTCTCCCATGGGATCTATGACCACATACTTGGGTGACTAGGTACACTAGAGAAGGGGGAATGTCCAGAAATATCAAGGATATTGGATTCAGAGTCAGAATTGACATTGAACCCTAGAGACCTGAAGGATCACCATGGTCCCCTTGTTAGATTGAGGGCTTACAGATACCATATAATAAATGCAGTTTATTTAGTTATGGCTAAAATATGACTTACAAGTTCCATGGCCCTACCAAAGGTCATTCCCTCAATTCCCTACCTTATAGTTGGAATTAGCATGTTAGGCAGCTCAAGTAACCCCCACAATGGATCCTCAGTTTATGGAGTAGGAGTTATTATAGTGGGGAAAACCAAATGGATCTCCAGAATGCAGTACTTCATGAGTGATTTCTTTTGGAACACATTGGACTGTTTCATGGGTGTGTATGTAGGCAGATATCCGATTTATTCTTTTGAGCTGCAAAAATCCTGCTCCAGACCACCCAGGAAAGACCAGTGTCTATGGTCACTGCTCTGCAACCAGATTGAAACATGGGCCTTCAGTATATTCTGAGTAGAATTCTATGACTTCCACAGAAGGTCGGGAGAGTTATCAACAGCACAATTATTGGCCAACTTATAGGAACTAGGGTGCTCCTTTAGAGCTTGGGGTACTATTGGAGCCTACCATCTGGCTCACTTATCAAGGAGGTCCTAGTCTGCCAAAGGTCACTTCAGCTGATGCAGTTCTTTACTCCAAGCTTCGTACATCACTTTGCCCACAGAACTATGTCTGCCAAGTGCCAGAGAGGAGAAGGCTCTAACACAGCAGTATGGTCAGTTATAGCCCAACCTGACCAAAAACTATCTTAGGTTAGATCTTGTATTACTTCTCAAGCCACACAATTCTAATTTCACCGTCTGGAAGAAAAAACTCCTGCAATCAAAGCTACAATCAGGATCTGAGTGTACCACTTATAGTAATCTAAGCACTATAGCATAATAAATATAAGTGATTGAACTTTTAAACATCTGTACACAAGTAACAATATGTTAGTTACTCTTTTGTACCTGTTTCCACTGTCTGATTTATTTCTCCCATGTTAAAAATGCACAAATATGAGGCACCAATAAATCTAGATGTATGTTTAACCAGTGCAGAAAGGAATCAACTACACATTAGGACCAAACAATATCACCATCACATAGTTGGATCCTTCATCATTGTTCAGGGGTGTGAAGGAAGTGGGAATACTATGAGCTTTTAAATACTAACCTGGATTCTCAACCAGGCTTCACCTCTTAATAGCAGTGTGACTTGGGCAAATTACTTTCATTTAATTAAGCCTCAGTTTCATTGCCAGTAAAATGGGACAATCTGTTTAACTGAGTTTCAGCTTCTTCCTTCATATCATACAGCGTCTCATTTTAAGACATGATCTTTGCCATTGAATATATGGATCTAAAAGAAAAAATACAGAAATCCAGACAATTAAATATAATCTAAACACCTTCCAGTTGCTCATAGAAGTCTTGTCCCAAGATTCCAGGAAAACATCACAGGTATAAGAATTAGACACAGCAAAAGTCAGTCCAATGTCTGGTAAGAAGAGACATTATGGACTAACAAAATCATGACTACTTAAGTTCACTTGGCTCAAAGTCAGTCACACTCCTGGTCCCAGATGAGTGTTCATATTAGGCAGGCTCCTCTTTTTAATGTGCTTTTTTATATGCAAACTAGAGGCCTGGTGCATGAAATTCGTGCATGGGGGGGGGGGTGTCCCTCAGCCTGGCCTGCACTCTCTCCAATCTGGGACATCCCTCTCGTAATCCAGGACCACTGGCTCCTAACCGCTCACCTTCCTGCCTGCCTGATCACCCCTAACCGCCTCTGCCTGCTGGCCTAATGCCCCTAACTGCTCCCCTGCCAGCCTGATCACCCCTAACTGCCCTCCCCTGCAGCCTGATTGCCCCTAATTGCCTCTGCCTCAGCCCCCGACACCATGGCTTTGTCCAGAAGGACGTCTGGAAGATGTCTGGTCTAATTAGCATATTACCCTTTTATTAATATAGATAAAGCCCATCAAGCCAATTCCATATGTTTCTGTCACAATATTCTGCCCTCCAGACATCTCAGCATAGTTGATCCCAAATTGAATCTGTACTACTTATTAGCTACTTGACCTCAGTTTCTCATCTATAACATTGGGTTTATGATACATATCTCACCAAATATGATAACATATTCATTCAAACACATCCCACAAATAATTATCAAACTCTTACTTGTCTCCTCAGCACTATGGTTGCAGTGATAAATAAGGAATAGTAACTATTCTTAAGGAGTCCTCAGTGAACATTCATAGCAAATTATCTGCCGTAATACACTGCTCTATAAAGAGTAGTTGATGGGATTAGAATCATGACAATCAGAAAGATGTTCATCTATATCAGCGGTTCTCAACCTGTGGGTCGCGACCCCTTTGGGGGTCAAACGACCTTTTCACAGGGGTCGCCTAAGACCATCGGAAACACATATATAATTACATATTGTTTTTGTGATTAATCACTATGCTTTAATTATGTTCAATTTGTAGCAATGAAATTGGGGGTCACCACAACATGAGGAACTGTATTAAAGGGTCACGGCATTAGGAAGGCTGAGAACCACTGATCTATATGTAATCACAAGAGAAACACAATTCCTTGCCATCTTGAAAACCTATTGTCTACAAGATTCTGTGCCTATGGTCCCCATAGCCTTTATTACTCAATGTTGTTGGCATGGACACACTCATGAAGAATATTGCAAAGTACTTTAGTTCTAGAGAACTCAAGGATAATTTATACCAACCCACATAAAAAGCTCCCACTAATATATACTTTTAATGTTGCCTATGTATATATCACTTCTTTAAATTTAATAGAAGGAATAGCATTTATTTTCCCAAGTGAGATGATACTACTCATTACCTATGCATAGTTTTAAGTTTATCAACCTAAGCTGTATTTTATAGTATTTCTTCTGGCTGAGTTTCTGCTTTTCTCATTTCACCGTAGAGTAAGTTATCAGATCTAATTTTGAAATATGAAAGCTATTATCCAAAATGCACCAATATTTCCAGGTGGATTTTATGGAAGTGTAGAACTATTTCTCAGAAGCATAAAACAGTTGTTGAAAAATGCTTTTAAGTGCCAACAAGTTAGAAGTCTTATGAGTTGAGCAGGGTCAAGCTCAGGGGAGTAGAACCTGAAGTCCATTTCCCCCAGTCCCATAGTCATAATAGGCCTCATATTCAGACCTTTGACAGCTACAGTAAAAAGGGAATTTAATACATTTTATTTTGAAGGTTAAAAATTTTATTTTATTCCATGTAAACATTTAAAATATACCACATTATTTTAAGTTTATTTGGTATTTCTTCATTGTTTAATATACTGAAAGCGTCAAACTTAGCCCGGGCTCTCTCAAAGAAAACCACGAAGAGAAGAAACACCTTCAGGCAGCCTTTTGTGTCTAGTACAGTGGTTCTCAACCTCCCTAATGCCGCGACCCTTTAATACAGTTCCTCATGTTGTGGTGACCCCCAACCATAAAATTATTTTCGTTGCTACTTCATAACTGTAATTTTGCTACTGCTATGAATCGTCATGTAAACATCTGATATGCAGGATGTATTTTCATTGTTACAAATTGAACATAATTAAAGCATAGTGATTAATCACAAAAACAATATGTAATTATATATGTGTTTTTTGATGGTCTTAGGCAACCCCTGTGAAAGGGTCGTTTGACCCCCAAAGGGGTCGCGACCCACAGGTTGAGAACCGCTGGTCTAGTACATGTAATCTGCACAAACATCAGTGATCAAACAACTTCTCTAGCGAGCAGACCTTTGGGAAACTCACATGACTGAAAGTAATAAGACTGATTTATGGCAAAATCCCAATTTAATGTTTTATTATTAGAAATACAGCCTCCAGCTTATGCATAGGTGATTAGTGCATTCAAACAAAGGACAGGGGAATGTTAGAAAAGCCCACTTAAGGAATCTCATCATTAGCAGAACACATTTTGCTGATTTTATATATTTTATTTATTTAATCAGCATTTATTGAGCACCTAAAATGTTCTGGGTTATATGCCAGTGCTGTTCAGAAAAAAAGAAAAGAAAACAATTCCTTCAAGTTATGGAGCATAGTATAATTTATACTATGTCAAATATTTTGCAAAACCGGTCTCATTTAATTATTACAAAAACAGGAAAGATTATACGGCTCATTTTAACAAATAAGAAAATTGAGACCCAGGGAAATAAAATAACTTGCACAATTACACAGTAGCAAGTAATAGAAGTAGACATCAAATCCTGATCTATTTTTTTTTCTGCAAAACTGTGGGTCTTTCTATTACATCATGCTGTTTTTAATTTAATACATCAGTCAGCAAAACTAAGATGTGTGTTCAAAATCCAGCCTACAACCTGCTTTTTAAATAAAGTTTTATTGGAATACAGCCCTGCTCATTCACTTATGTATTGTCTGTGACTGCGTTCTCACTATGACGGCTGAGTTGAGTAGTTGCAACAGAAACCTTAAGAATATTTAAGAATATACAAAGCCAAAAAATATTTACCACCTGGCCCTTTCATAGAATAAGTTTGCTGAACTCTGATTTAAGACATGACCTTTGCTCTTAGAAATATCAATCTAAAAATGGAAGAGAGACAAGAAAACAAATAATTAAAAATATAATTTAAAAACCTTCCTATTACACATGGCTATCTTAGTCTGGGTCCCAGGAAAACAAACCTGAGGCAGTTTATGTGCTCATATTTTATTATGTCCAATCCCAGAGAAGCAAGAGTGAGAAGAAAAGTGAAATAAGGCAGGAAAAAGAGGAAGAAAATGCAAAGTACTAGTGCATTACCAAGATTGACCACAGTTTCTGAAGAAAATATAGCTGGTTAGCAGTCATGTGGGATGTCTGCAGAGAGGCTGTTTGAACAACTGCTTCTCAGAACAGTCATCCCCACTCAGGGGAAGCTGAGGCTATCAGAATTATTAGAGGATGAAGTAAAGCAGCAGCAGCCAGGTCTTTATAACTGCAGAACTGGTGCGAGCATCACCCTGGCTGCTCAGACTGGGAAGTAAGGCAACACCTGAGATCCAGGGGATAGAAAATCTTGTGCAAATAGGAACTGAGGTCTAGTAAACTTTATAAACTGGTCTAGTATAGTCTCCCTCTTGCACCCCTTAGATCTGCTCTTACCCTTTTACAATAGCTAAATCTCATGCAAGAGCAAGATGTCCTCATTTCCTGCCTGAGAGAATAGTTACAAGTTTCATGCTTGAAAATAATGGCCAGTTGAAATCTCTTAAAAGGATTTCAATAAGATTATCAAGTATATAATCACTGATGCTGCAGTAGTGGCTCTTGGAGCCATAGTTAATAGTTGTCTTCATCATCTACCTCATTATAGACTTCCCATCGCTCTTGGCTAGTATTGTACCGACTTAGAATTAGGCAGATATCATTCCTAAGGGGTCTGTGCCCTAAACTGTATTGTCGTGGTTCAAGAAATTGCACACTTAAACACTTACCACTGGCCAAAAAATCACCAATACATAATCCAGTGACTTCCTTGGGTATCAGACATTATTATTCTATATGCTCAATTTTGTTGTTCCAACCCAGGCTCCTCATGGTAATTGTAGTTCATTATTCCAAGCTTTGTTGGTTCACTGTTATGCCTAATAGAAAATAGCCATGTGGTAATCACAACTCCCAGTTCAGTAAATCTTTGTCACCTGGAGGAAGTACCCCACCATCTATGACCAAGGAACTGTAACTCTACAAAGCCTAAGATTGCAGGAAGGGGAACTAAAGATTCCATAAATGAATGACTGGGAGTAATGCCAAATAGGATCAAACTTATTTCCAGCCTATGTTAGTTTGGATCATCCAAGATGGGATTATTTATATGTTGTTTATTGGGGGAAATGTCTGTGATGGTTAGAGGGAAAAGGAACAAGAATAGGCAGTGAGATAGCACAATGCAGGTCTGATACCTATGTGAGGAAATAGGGAAGGCATAATGCTATCCTTGCTACATAATGAAAATTGCTTCAAATTCTTCCTACTGCAGGAGATCAGAGGAAAGAATTCCCCAAGTGAGTAGCTGCACACCATGTGTCAGAGTCATACTGATGCCATAGCAGGTAAGAATGAAGCTACTCATGCCTCCTTTACCACCACCACACCTGCACCTTAAATTTACAGACCACATTCATCAACTGTGATCCATCTGCTTTGTGCAGAAGTCTGGTTAGTAAACTGAATGGAGATATGATAGAGACCACGTTGCAATTTTTAAAATTGTTGGATAGTGGTCCTGATTTCTTCAATACCTCTTAGGATGTTGTATTATTCCTGATATGCATATCCCTGCCAAAGAGAATGGGGTGGAGGAGGTAGTTATGGGGCTTTCAATTGGCCCTTCTGTATGAGAATTCTATGAGCTGTTAAGTATATATCTGAAGTATAACTGCAAGATATATCTGTGAACCCACAGGACTTATGATGAAAACAAAAACCTGGGCTAAAGTCTTATATTATCTGACTTTTATATATCCCCCACTCTAACCAGAGGACTAGCATGGTATTGTAGATCTCCTAGTATCAGTATCAGCTCAGCACTGATACCTTACAGCACTCAAAGAGTCTGGGTATTCCATGGAGCACAATTACCTTGAATAGAGGGTCATTAAGGAAAAGATCTGTATTTATGTATGTACTTGAAGTGGCATTTCAGGTTCATTTTCAAGAGGACTGGCCTCTTTTTTAGACTCTACTTTGTGAACTGGAGCACAATTACCTTGAATAGAGGGTCATTAAGGAAAAGATCTGTATTTATGTATGTATTTGAAATGGCATTTCAGGTTCATTTTCAAGAGGACTGGCCTCTTTTTTAGACTCTAGCTTTGTGAATTATCCCATACCTAGAAACAGGGTTAAGTACCATGATTTTTCTATTGTTGAAATTGATAGCTGCCTTCTGCTTGCTGAGTGCCCATTGTTTTCATTATACAAATCAAGCAACACCCAAGTCTCCTTCCCCTCTATCTTAGCCTTAAGGAATCTATAACCTATTAGCCATCACCAGTCAAGATTCACTGCTCTTGTCATGCTGTCCATTACAGTTTGTCCCCCTTACTTCTGATGATTAATACTGACATCAACCTCTGTTATTATAAGATCCTACCATCCCCACTGATATTGGGGATGCAAGTTCCACGGCATAATTTCTCATTGTCCACTAGGGCCTTCAGAGGACAGCCACAGCCTTACTGACGTAGAGAAGGGATTATTCTATGTTGCTTCTCAGGGAACATAGTCAGGAGTCCCAAATAGTAAATCCATTCTAAGATTTTCATCACATTAATCCTTCTGAACTTTTCTTCAATCCTCTGCCAAGAAAGCTCCAGTATCAATACCTCATTTACTATAGGCCATTGCCATGCCCAAGCTTTAAGGAGCCATTTCAGTGAATTATTAAGACCAGCCACAGACATACTTGCCATAATACTGAATCCTGAGTCATATGAGAACCCCACCATGACAGTGAATTCTCTCTTACCCACCTACATGCTGCACCTTTCCCTAGTTAGCCCCCTCAATATCCTAGTATATTCCCATATTCTTTTGGTATGTGTGTATGTTGGTTCTACAATTCTTTTGGTAACCGCCTCTTCCTGAAGCAGTCTTGCACGTCCCGACTCAGGCTGTGCTGCAATCTGACCCAAGTTCCTGTCTGAAGGCAATATAACATGGTGGGGAATATACCTGATGCCAAGCATTATATTTTGAGGTACCTCCTTAAGGTGAGGTCATTGCACACTCTCCATGTAAGGGCAGGCTCCTCGTCTCTAGCAAGGAGTAAAAACTTGCTTCTGAAGGTCAGGGGATTCAGAGAAACTAGGGGTTAATGGTTCTTAGGCTCATCCACTTCTCAGGATTCCAACTCTCCCTATCAGAGCTCTGATTTAGAGATATGAGAATTATCTAGGCTGCACATACAGTTTTCTTTGCAGACTTGCCATCATTATATTCAGATCAAAGGCCTGAATTTTAGCCTAGTCAGTCCTGCAGCTGCAGGAGATGAAAGTTTCTCTAAAGCTGCCATAAGGTCCCCTGGCTCTCACAGCATGACATAGGTTAAAAGTTGTCTTTAGCCTATAATTTTTTTTTTTGCAAGGCTTCTGATGATGTCAAAAGCAGCCACCCAACATCACAATCCTTATAATTACCATTGTTCCCATAATGTTAAAGTACAGGAGACACAATGTTCTAATGCTATGTCATCCACCTGCACTTCAGCCCAATTAACGAGAGGTGAAAGCTTTAATAATTGTAATACCACAGCATACCAGGAGTTGTGACCATGACACTTCTCATACCAGCTGCTTTATCCTGTGTTTTCTACAGCTTTTTGACTCAAAATCTGGCCCGTGGGCCAGCAGCATTGGCATCACTGGGGAGCAGAATCTGCATTTAATTTACTACCTCAGGTAATTCTTATGAATATTGACTTATGAGTTTTGTTGCTCTGGAAGAACACAGATCCTGAAGCTGAGCTAATATGCTGCTACCTTGTTGGAGAGTACAATCCCAATGAAACAACAAAAAGGGGCAGAGGAAACAGACAGAGAACAAATGAAAGCAAACACAAGAAGGTGTATTGCCAATTCATTACAACTTCAGAACCTCCAGAGGCGTTAATCTCTCTTTGTTTACAATAAAAGAAGGCATACTCGTAACCCTTCCAATGGTATTAGCTGTTACATGGCACCCAAACCAAGATCTGAGACCAGTTTCTGTCCCCAAAAATAAGTTAGAAGACATAGTAAATCTTTGCCTAATCCAATTTGTAAGCACTAGTTTACCTGCTGGTTTACTTAACTTTTCAACCTTAAAAAGCCTAGGTTTTGGACTTAGCATTCTGAGTCCTGATCCCTCTTTCTCTGAATTCTTGTGAATCCTTTCCTCCTCTGCCTGGCTATCTCACCTGCTGCCCTATCTGACCAAATATAACTGCTGGTCCTTGATGAATGACTGATTCTGATTGTTTTATCCTTCCCAGGAATCCCTCCAACTGTCATTGACCCCCCTCAATTACAAAGGGGTTGACTCTACCTTCCTCAAACAATAGTTTTTAAAATATAAAAGTAATGAGGACAGATGACAAAATTCTACTAAGCAAAGCAATAGTTAGAATTTACTATCATTAAAAAATTCTCTATTATTAATTTCTAGTTTAATTCTGTATGGTCTGAGAACATACTTTGTCTAATTTCAACTTTGTTAAATTTGTTGAAGGTTTGGTCTATGGTCCAGAACACAGCAAATCTTGGTGAATATTCTTAGTGTAGTTGACTATATGTTTTTTGCTCATGTTGATGGAGTGTTTTATAAAAGTCAATTAGGTCAAGCTAGTTTTCAGTATTGTTCAGATCTTCTATATTCTTACTAATTTTCTATCAACTTGTTATATTAATTACTGGAAAAGAAATGTTAAATCTTCTACTATAATTGTAAATTTATTGATTTCTACTTTCAGTTATATCAGTTTTTGTTTTATAGATTTTAAAACTATTATATACATAAACATTTATCACAATTATGTCCTCTTAATGAATTGACCTTTTTAAAATTATTTCTCTTTATCACTGGTGATATTACTTGTTTTTAAAGCTAATTTGATATGAATATAGCTATTCCAGCTTCCTTTCAATTAGAGCTTGTGTGCTGTATTGTTTTTCATTCTTTCACTTAGCACCTACTTATGTTTTTATTTAAAGTAAGTTTTTTATAAACTGCATAGAATTAGTCTTGCTTTTTTCCAGTCTGAGAATCCGTATCTTTTAATTGGTATAATTACATGACTTATATTTGGTATAACCTTTGATATGGTTGAATTAAAACTTGACATCTTAGTACCTATTTTTTATTTGTTCTTTTTGGTTTTTATTTCCTTTTTCTTCTATTCCTTTATATTGAGCATTTTAATGATTCCCTTTTCTTTCAACTATTAACATATTAACTACACCTAACTAAACTTCAGATGTTTAGCTAAACAGAGTCCACTCTCAACTAGTATTGTTTTACATGTGCTCCCATACTTTGTGTTATTTTTGTCAGATGTTTAATTTTTATATATTTACTTTTATACATGTTGCACAGTACATTGCCACTGCTCTTGCTTTAGACCACCATTTATCTCTTACAGGAAAATAAATTATATTTTTCATCATTTATTTAATTTCTAACACTCTTCTTAATTTACATCCAAATTTCTGTCTACTGTCACATTCCTTCTGCCTGAACAGCATTCCTTGGGACTTATCTCAGCACAGATCTTCTGACAATAAATAGAAAGTCATTATTTCCTTTTTTACATGAAAGATTTATTTGTGTGTATAGAATTCTGATAGGGTGTTTTTTTTTCCATTCAGCATTTAAAATATGTGTCTCTTTTTGCCTTCTAATTTGCATTGTGTCTGATAAGAAATCTGCTGTTATTCTTAAATTTGTTCCTCTGTAGGTAATTTGTCTTTTGTTTCTCTAGCTTCCTGAAAGATTTTCTCATTGTCCTTTGTTTCCAGTAGTTTGAATATATTAAATTTAGATTTGAATAATTTGTGTATTTGTGTATTTGCTTTTATCTTGCTTCATTTTCTCTGAGCTTCTTGGATCTGTCAATTGGAATCTTTGATTAATTTTAGAAATTCTTGGCCATTATTTCTTAAATATTTCTTCTGCCCTACATGCCCTTGACCGGAATCGAACCTGGGACCTTTCAGTCCGCAGGCCTACGCTCTATCCACTGAGCCAAACCGGTTTCGGTGGCCATTATTTCTTAAATATTTCTTCTGCCTTATACACTCTCTTCTCTTCTGGGATTCCAATTACACATATGTTAGACTTTCATTTTTGCCCTATAGGTCTTGAATGCTCGGTTCTGTTTCTCCCTCCCCTCCTCTTTCTCTTCCTCTTTCCTTTGGGTTATTAAATTACAAAATGCTATTGAATCAAAAAGTAAAAACATGGTTTTTACATGGATTTCCAGATATCTTACCAAAACTATAATAATGAACAATGTCAATAACAAAATATTAGTGAACTGGCTTTACTGAAACTTGATCAATATTGATTATCATTCATTTTAATACATTTATTTAACAGATATAAACAGTTAAATCATTATTAAATTTTTGTTTTATTACTATTGAGCCAAATTCTTTTAATCTTTTATTTACTAATGGCATTTCCTTTAATATAAATGGTCTTTTGCACATCTATTCATTGAGGTGTGTCTTAATGTTTGTCTTAATGTTATATACTCTATATAATTTAAACAGTAACCTTTTGTCATACTTGTTAAAAATTATGTTCTATTGATTAAATATTATTGTTCTTTACTTTCTATTTTAGGAAGTATTTTTTAAAGAAAGTCTTTCATTTTATAGGATTGAAATTACTGACATTTATTTTTAAATGTATTCTATTGCTTTCAGTTTAGTAAATTACTTTTTGAAATTTGATATTCAATGCTATTTGCTGCTTATTTTTCCTATATGTGCTTGAATTATTTAGTCATTAATTCACCATATATTTGTTACTGTGCAGCAGACACCATTGAGCACCATTTTGGGGAGATACCACAGGAGAAAAGATAAGCATGGTCCCTTCCCACAGGGGCAGATAACTGATCATTGTAAATGCCTGCACAACATTAAATTTTAATGTCCTATAAGCATGATCTCATCATGCCCTGATTTAATAAAATCATCTTTCTCCTTAACATTGACTTTGCTTTTGAGTCTGATATCAGTTAAAAGTATCATTACTCACAATGAAACTATCCGACTCCTCCCTGTCATTTATCCTGCGTATACAACCAATCCTGCCAAGTCTTCCTGTTTATTTAAAAACATATCTCACAAGCATGGCCCTCCATCCTGGCCGATGTCTTGGATCCTGTTCTTATCTATTCTGGAGCTGATTGCAGTATGTACTATTCTGCAGTAGATTCCTACCCTTTTGTTTTTATTCTTTTTCCCATTCAAGATATCTTTCACAGTGTTGTCTGATTTATTTCCCTAAGATTAGAGATCTTGTCATATCTTTGTTCTGCTTAGAAATACACAAATAAACAAACAACATACTTGAGTGGTTCCCAATTGCCCACAAAGACTAAACTTTTAAAGAAAACATTTAAGGTCCTTTTAAAATGTGGATTCAATTTCCCTTTCCAGCCATGTGCCCCAGCCTCCCTGAGCTACTTCCCCAGTACGCCATGAACTCTCTCTCACTCCACTGTGGCGCTCCTGAGCTATGCCCCTGTGTGAGTGATTTGTCAACATTTCTTACGGAGGGGTTGGGGGAGGGGGGCAGTATCCCACATCAGGACCTAGCTCCGATGGCATTTTTTCTGTGAAGCCTTTCCCACCTCTCCTAACAATCCTGCTCCAAAACCAGACAAACTGATAGCTCCCTCTTTCACTCTCCTAGAATACTTTGTTGATGTCACTAACAATGGATTTTAAACAACTTGAGAGGAATGGTTATATTGATTCATCTGTGTATACCTGGCATCTAGCTCGGTGCTTGGCACATTAGTAAGTGCTTAATAAATAGAGGTGAAGTTGATCTAATCCATTTTAATATGCTTGGCTTCTATGTTGCAGCCATCTGGAAGCAGAAACATTTTAAAGAAAGATTGTTCTAACTTCTATACACAGGCACCCTGGAGTAGGAAGACCTGAAGCTGACAGAGAAAACAATCTTACAGGCGCAGTCCTCATAAGCAGGTAATTGTGGATGGCAGCACATATCATCATAGCCCTTCATGGTGAAGCTTGTTAATCATAAAATATTAAATCATACTTTAAAGTCTCTGCTCAAGGATTAGAAAAATAAGCTATGTTTTGTTAAATGTATATTTTAATAAAATATTAGGATTTTAAAATTATACTTATATTGCTTAGGATTGGGTTTAACAAATAAATGAAATACCAAAATAACCTTGGCTTTGAATATGGAATCTTATTTTTCCGCCACATACCCATTCTGACATGGCATCCTGCGGTGGCACATTATGTCCACAGTGAAAGGGACCGAGGCTCCGTCTGTCGTGTTGCTGTGATTTCAGGGCCTCCATTTCCAAGGCAGCAAAGCATATCAGTGTTGGAGCCCTAGATATTATGAGCACATTCTAAGCCTTTCCCTTTCAGGCATCCCAGAAGTTGTCATACCACTCCTCCTTACATTTTATTGTCTAGAACAGTGGTTCTCAACCTTCCTAATGCCGCGACCCTTTAATACAGTTCCTCATGTTGTGGTGACACCCAACCATAAAATTATTTTCGTTGCTACTTCATAACTGTAATTTTGCTACTGTTATGAATCGTAATGTAAATATCTGATATGCAGGATGTATTTTCATTGTTACAAATTGAACATAATTAAAGCATAGTGATTAATCACAAAAACAATATGTAATTATATATGTGTTTTCCGATGGTCTTAGGTGACCCCTGTGAAAGGGTCGTTTGACCCCCCAAAGGGGTCTCGACCCACAGGTTGAGAACCGCTGGTCTAGAACACACTTAGTTGCAAGGAGGTTGGGAAATGTAGTTTCTATTCTAGGCATCATGAGTCCAGCTAAAGATTGTGGGTCCTAATAACTAAGAAGAAGAAATGAAAGTTGCAAGACAACCAGATACTTTTTTAAAATAATTCTTTATTGTTGAAAGTATTACATATGTTCCCTTTTCTCCCCCAATGACCCCTTCCAGCCTGCCCCTGCCCTCCAACCAGAGACTTCTTAACCAATATTTTAAGCTTCTATTTTCTGAAGCAATGTGCAGTTTCATAATCTCATTCTCTAATAATGGCCCATAAGGGAAGCATTGCCATATTTGAAAGATTTGTGCCTCTCCCACATCGACATTCAACTGTTGAAGTAGAAAACAACTTTGAGAACATCCTCCAGCGACAGTCCGTAAACTGCTTATTATTAATCCATACAGAGGTAAGATAAAAAATGGAGAACAAACACTTGAAACTTATAGTAATTTGACATTTCTGTGACATTAAGCCCATGATTAGTACATTCATCTTATTACTGCGTGTAGACCAGCTCACTTGTCATCTCATTCACTTGGTAGGTCACATATGGCACAAGCTGAGAATATGTCATATATATCACGGCTGTGTGTCAGTCCAAAATGGATTGGAAATTTTTAAAGCTAGTCCTTTACAGAGAGTTTAAGAAGCATGGGTCTACATCAATTTAAGGGAAGCACTGGGACCAGAACTTGGGGTTCCTGACTTCTGATCCAGCAGCAACTGCCTTGGTCCTTCACTGTGTAAGATGTTGGCATTGATGCTATCAACCCACATCTCTGACCACCTGAGGGGGCTCCAGAACCATTCCTAACCAGCTCTAAACTCACTGTGGGTACTTCTGAAATCTGATTGGCCACTCTGGACCTAGACTCCATCGTTCTTGGGATGGGTCCTGTACACCTGGGTTCCATGGGCCATTTCACCTCCTGCATTTGCCTCTCTTATCCTCAACATCATTCTGGATCCTGCTCCAAACTGCATAAACTATAACCCTAACTCTCACCCAGCTTTGAAAATTTCCATTGCCTAGCCTGGCTGGTGTTGCTCAGTGGTTGAGCATCGACTCAGCAATCAAGAGATCACAAGTTTGATTCCCGGTCGGGGCACATGCCCAGATTGTGGGCTCGATCTCTAGTAGGGGGCATGCAGGAGTCAGACAATCCATTATTTTCTCTCATTGTTGATGTTTCTATCTCTCCCTCTCACTCTAAAAACCAATTATATATATAATATAAAATGTCCATTGCCTAAATGGTACCACTGCAATGCTCTTCTTCCTCAAAACACACACACACACACACACACACACACACAGATGGGGAAAGCAGTTTAGACCCAACCCATTCCCATTTGAATGAACAGTCATCCTTTACTGGTCTGACCAAGTTGTTGAATGATCAATTCAGAGTTATTGTTGAATTTTGTGATTGTTCACACCAGTAGTTTTCAGTGATTTGATAGGGAAGCTCAATTATCAATTTCCCATGTGATTCATATTTCGGATGCTTGAAGCCATTACCCAGGACTCAACATTTAAGATGTGAATGGCTGAGCTTTCCTTTAAAAACATTTTACTGCCTTTTCTATTTCTTCAGGTGTATACCCAGCCCCTGTCTGTCCTTCTACTGTTGAAAAGGCTCTTTAAAAATTCTCTTTCACCTGGTGAAAGACATATGCCTCATGGTTTGCTGCAATTGGTAATTTAGCAAATTGATTTTCAGAGAACTAACCTGAAGCCGCCAAGTACCACCTCCTACTGTAGTTAAATTATGTTTTCATTCACACAGTAAATGATCTTAACAGCTGGAAGCAAACTCTTTTTTTTAGGGGGGGGGGGCCTGGGGGAACAGTTACTACCAAAATTACCAGTTTTATATATACTTAAAGTACCAAATAACATACAAAAAAGCAATCACCTCTATACCACCTCTATCAAAGGTGTCGTTTCCTGTTGGATTCTTTACTTGGGCTGCAACGAAGAGTCATAGCAGTGTATGCGTGGATGCCCAGGTGGGAGGCAGATAATGCAGAAAGTAGAGAGAAGAGAGTATAAAATCAGGCCTCTCTTCACCTTTACCTTTATGTAGCATGTACCCATTTTAAAGCACTTTCAAATATACTGTCTCATCAAATCCACATAATCAGCTAATGTATTTGCCAAGGTCCACACTACTCTATTTTTCTGTTGAGGAAGTGAAGGCTCATAAAAGGTAAAGAACTTCCTCAAAGGTCACACAACAGTAAGTTCTCAACTCCTACTCCTTCATTTGGCCCTGACTTCTCCTTAGATTTTTAAAAATATTTCTGCCTAAAGGAATATCGGCCAAATATTTTTACCTAAGTGTCCTTTAGATATTATCACTGATTTGCCTCTGACCATGCTTTCCCTGCTCTATTAATATAGTTAAATATTTTTGAATTTTCACACAGTTCATTCAGTTATAAATTCTTTTCTGTTGTTGTTAATCCTCACTCAAAGATATTTTCCATTGATTTTTAGAAAGAGTGAAAGGAAGAGTGAGAGAGAGACAAACATCAATGTGACAGAGACAATAGATTGGCTGCCTCCTGCATGCGCCCTGAAACCTTCAATCCAGGTACATGACCTTGACCCTGCTGTGCACGGGCCGACGACATACCCACCGGCCAGGACTCAGCTTTAAATTCTTGAAGGTGAAGGCCAGGTCTTCTCTGTGGTCAGTATAGTTTACAGCCTATGTCTCCTGGCATTCAATGTATCCCCATTGACTTCCTCTCTTTGGCTAGCAGCCGTGGGCAAACTAAAAAATGAATAAAACTAAAAAAAAAAAAAAGACCGTACCCTTTTATGTAATGATGTTTACTTTGAATTTATATTAGTTCACACAAACACTCCATCCATGCTTTTGTTCTGGCCCTCTGGTCCAGTTTAAGAACCCATTGTGGCCCTCGAGTCAAAAAGTTTGCCCACCCCTGGGCTAGAGCCTTCCTTGGGTTCTTTGAATATGGCCAAGGAACATTAACCAATCCTGCAGTTTCTAAGATTCTGGCAGGACTTCTAAGGCCTTCTCACACACAAGTTCAGGAATGAGAATAATATGTCACGCTATTTTAAACAATAAATGTAACTGTTCTAAGAACAGACAACACAAAGGTTTTTCTAGTCTCTTTGAAGACGAGAAATACAGATCAATGAGCAGTGTCCATTATCTTTCCTAGCAACTTAAGATTTTGAGTGCTTTTCTCTTAACTATACTTCTCATCTGGAAAATTTGAGTGTACTGGTGTTGAAACAACTATCCTAAATGGTATTACAATATACTGTTCAGTGAGAAGGTAAAATGCAATAGCGTGTTGGGAAAAGAACTTAACAAGAAGGCTGTAACCACTTTAGAAGTGTAAAACTCCTTCCACAGGGATATTGGGACACTAAAACTTCCATCAAAGCACATGAAAATGACATCAGTGGTCTGTTATCCCCTCATAAATGAGCCAGACCTGGGCAAAGATATTCAAGCAACATCAGCCTCTGTCAAACACATAACAAAGTTTGACATCTGTTAAATCATTAAAGATACAAATAAAATGTTAACAAAGACAGAAAAGGAAAGGAGAGTGCTGATAGCAGGTATTAAGACTAAAAGTAAAAGGCCAGATAAGACATGATTAATTCCTGGATTTTGGAATATTACTATAGCTTGTTGGCTAAACCTTCCCAAATTCCAAGTCACTGAAAATGACTTGTAATAAAAACACCATGGAAATCTGTAATATATGGATTTATGGTTTTAACACTGGATGGCTGTTTCCACAATAAGTGGATATCCTTTGGCTCCTCACATCCTCATCTTCCTCCAGACACCATGTTTCCATCCCAGGAACTGTAATTCTCCCTGACCTCCGAGAGAACTTTGTTTTTGACCCAACTCCATAAGAGCAAAAACCAAATATCAAAATATCAGCCTACAATACTCATCTTAGTTTGTATACCTGATTAAACAGTAGATTCTATTTTCTCTGTCCTTTGAGACTGGAGCATACTAGCTTTGGAAGTTCCCTTATACAGAAGAGAGGCGTTTCCCTTCAAAATTTGTGACAGAGGAAAAGCTAGGTAATCATCAAATAGTTTTATTTTTATTCCCTGGGGAAAACAATAAAAGAAATACTATATTTCCAATTCCTCTGCAGGTATGTGGAGCATTGGGGTTGATTTCTGATCAATAATAGAATGTGAACCGAAGTCTCAAGAGTCACTCCCAGGCTGAGGTAATTTAGAATGAGTGTGCTCTCCCCAGACATTCGCTCTTCCTTTTCTATAGCAAACTTGGAAGTAGGGCCTCCAACATGCAAGACCCAAGCATGTGTGCAGTTAAACAGGAAGTTAAAGTGACATGGAGATAGTATCAGTAATCAAGGCAACAAGCAAGTCTAGCAACTTGGTGGCAGCCAGCAATAGCAGCAGAAGTTCCAGAAGCACCAGTCTGCCAGGGAGGAAGTGCAGGAATGCTATGCCAGCTGGTCCAGGCTGAGGCCTGGATGGGCCACAACATAAAGGGCTGCTTGGAAGAGCTCCAGTTTAAGTGAACAGAGAGGACTGAGCTAGAGGCCGAGCTAGAGGCCCAATGACCCAACTTGCTAATATAGTGGAAACAAGGAAAATGCTTTTTTATGAGAATTTACTGTATCCTTCTCCCACCAGGACTGTTTTAGAAGACAGCCTATTGTTTCTGCCTACAGCCTTATTCTGAAATCCATTAAAGCCAGAAGAGGAATTCAGATGCATACACGTTAACAGAGTATAACTGTCTTCTCATTCTTTTCCATCTCCCTTTCCCTGAGAGAGAGTCAGGGAGCTGTCAAACATGGCCAAGCAAACTATGTCATAAGAACCAGCAGGCCTCTCTTAACCTCCTTCCCAGGACCAGGTGGGCTCCATTGCTGGCTGTACAGAACACTGTTCAATACCCACTACTGACCTTCATTAGGTGGGGAAAATTCCATTAGAAAAAGCCATCATAAATCCTGCTTTCCTCCTGCCACATTTGATGCATTTGGTAAGGAAAGAAGCTGGGTGTTTGTTCTGGATCATTTGGCCTATACCCCACACACAACAAGCACAAATATGACTGTGTACGTCCTGGCTGACATGGAGACAAGACAGTAGGATTTGACACAGGAGGCCTATGTGCACCAGTCCCACAAAATGGCAGAGTGTTAGACTGCCCTCTTTTTACACCCAATTAATGGATGCTATAAATTACAGGTCAAATTTGATTCACTCAAAAAATGTTTGAGTAGATTGGTGCAAAACACAGACTATGTCTTTCAGTAACACCAATGTCGACACCATTCCTGCAGGAGGCAGCCAATCAATGATTCTCATCATTGAGGTTTCTAGCTCTCCCTCTCCCTTCCTCTCTGAAATCAATAAAAATACATTTTAAAAAAATAGTTTCTAATAATTTTAATGTAAGGTAGGATGTGTTACAAGCCTAAAAGAGGGAGAAATAAAATGCCATGAGGGCTAAATCAGAGGAGGATGAGATTACACTCAGCTGGAAAGTGGATTGAGGGTCATAAAATATCGGTGCTCTGTGGCAGGCACCATTGGGATCATCTCATCTAAATACTTTAGGTAGAATCTCAAGATGTTAGGTGGTTGCACAAGATCATGGAGTCAGCAATAGAACAACAAAGCCCTGAGTTTCTTCTGACTCCAGGTCTTTGCCTATCCGGCTGTGCCATGCTGCTTCTTGGCAGCTTAGTCATGGGAAGCCTCAACCTGAGAAAAATTATCTGCTGTTCTAAATTCTGCCAATTAATGCATAAACATCACGAAGTTTATGACCTTGGGAAGATTACAATCTAGTAGAACAGGTCAAACATGCACATATAATCTCCATATTTCTCTAAGATATAACTAACCTTGGGAAATATAGAGACTTGGCTACACTGGATTGATATTTAATCCATTATCAACCCACAGCATTTAGTAGGAGGAAAAGGGTGAGAATTTAGTGGGAAATGAATAGGTGAGACATGGAAGAAGGAAGAGGGACAAAAGAAGACTTCTAGGAGGCCAACTGCCTTAGGCGGTGAAACCAGGATGAGAACTTGTCTCTATAAAACCTAGAACCACTACTGGGTTCTTTGCAAGTACTTAGTTTAAAAGCTCTACACAATAAGTGGCTGGGCAAGGAAAGTGTCACCTTGTATTTTGCTCCTGCCTCAAATCCTCAATATTTATGACAACATTGATTTTCTGTAGTGACCTACAAAACCGTAGTGTTCCTGACGCTCTCAAAATAATAGAGATATATCTACTGCCTCTTAGAACTCACTCATGCCTTGTTTCATCTCAGTATCAGGGTGTCACCCTCACTGGTGACTAGGGATGGGGCTGCTAGAACACCCATGGAGACCTGTAGTCTTGGGCACTGACCTACTGGTTCACAGCAAGGCCCATCTTTACCAATATCCTCTTCTGTCTCCAGAAATTTTACTACTTCGGGCAAGTAGGGAAAATAAGTGAGTTTAGAGATCTTGTTCATCTAATTGTACTGATAGGTCTTCAAGTCCAAACTTTGGCATTCTCATTTGCTCTGAGGCCCAAAAGTACAAGTGCCCTTGAATGCTGCATGGCTGTGGAAAAGAAGAAAGAAATCTAACATTTGTGTTATGTTAATAACAACAAAACAACAATAATAGCCTAACACTTAGAAAAAGTTTCTTAGCTTCAGGCTCTGGAATATCCTCTCTATAAGCCTATGGGATAGATTGTCTCCATTTTATAAAGAAAACTAAGTGTCAGAGACAGAGATCAAGTGCCTTGCCAAGGGTTATAGCATAATGATAAGTATAAAAGCCAGCAATAAAGTCAGGTCTCTGATTCCAAAATTCTTTCTGAACACCAAACTGCCTCTATGAGAGAAGCAGCTCTAGTCTAACTATAACAAAGTAAAAATATCCCAAGAAGATTATGTGAGTGTATTGAGACTTGGCGGAGAGGGGGGCAACTGGTCTCCCCAAGAGAGCAGCATGTAAAACACACCATGGCCACTGCTGCTGCTATTATCATTATCACTACTAACACCATTATCATCATCGTCATCACCTTAGGGAATGTACTGCTTACTGTATGAAACGGATATGATTTCTCTCTGTCCTAGATGAGGATCATATTTCACCTTTTACTCTTGCTGCTAGGAAGCTCAGAGACAAATTTAAAGTTTCTCTTCAATAACTGTCTAATACTCCACGTGCATATCAGAGTTCATTTTTTTCTTCCCATCTTGACTCTGGATTGTGATTTTTTACCCCATTCTCATCTTTTACTCACCATTTCATATGTATTTATTGTATGTATTCTCATGAGACTCCACAAAAGTTTGGTGGAATAAAATAAGGTATACCTGATATTCATTTTAAAATACCTTACCTGGGTAGAGCTTTCATCTGTAGCATCACACGGATTCTTTAGCCCTTTGAATTCTGTTGCTAAAAAAATCTGAAGAAAAATCAAGACACCATCTGGCTGCCTTTAGAAAGGCAGAGGTAATTCAGGTCTTTGATCTATTGTACATGAACTGGGATAGGGAGAGAGGACCAAATCTCCCTGACACAGACAATCATTTGCTTTATTAAACAAGTGTCTTGTATTACACACAAGGAGTAGTGCATTATGTGGATGCACAAGAAAAAATATGATGAAAAGTAGATACTGAGCATACTGAATACTTTAGGTTTTGAAATATTAACATCACAGCTGTTTCTAATAATTTTTTTCTAACTCAACCTTATTTCCACAACATGTACTAATGTAACTGTAACTGCCCCAAAATGTTTTTCATTTTTTAAAATAAAGTTTTCTTAGAAATAACTATGCGACTGAGAGCCTAACCATCTTAGATCATGACCCCATATACAGGTTATTTTGCATTCATTTTTTTTTTTTTGTCTACTATGATTCAAGATGGGAACAGATTAAACAGATGATATGCGACTGAGAGCCTAACCATCTTAGATCATGACCCCATATACAGGTTATTTTGCATTCATTTTTTTTTTTTTGTCTACTATGATTCAAGATGGGAACAGATTGAAACAGATGACCTGCTGATAAACTTGTGAAAGGTACCTTTTTAATCAACAACAAACCAAAACAAAGAGAACCTCACTAATGAGAGAAGTCAAGAAAGTTATTAGGCAAAGTGTCCTGGGATTTTAAATGGAGCAATAGGGGAGAAACTTATTCATAGACCACTATTTGGGCTGATGATTATGGTAACTGGGAAAATTTAAGTATTTTTTGTTTGAGGGTTAGTTTACTTTGGGGTTAAGGGGCACTTGATTGCAAAGAAAACGCATATTCCTATTCTTTTCAGGTTTCTCCTTCTAATTACCTTTTATTTCTAATTGTCTCTCTCCATCCATGTGGGTGCCTCCTCTTCCAGATGGTTTTATAATAAGTTTTATAACGTGTTGGGAGACTTCGTCCTTTGTAGACTCTCTCTGCAGAGGCTTGACAGAGAGGCCAATATCTTCCCAGGGGCTGGCACTGCATGACTCAGGGTTGCCTCCATGGTGTCCACAGATCTCCACAATCTACAAGCCTTTCCTTTTAGCCTGGGTACCTTGGATACTCAGCTCCTGCTGTGGCCCCGGGTTCTGGAGTCTCCCATCGTTGCTGCCCCGCGGCGAGGTGGAGGGTTCGGCACCAAGCCCAATACAGGGTCGGAGCCGGCCGAGGCGAGGGGAGTAATGGCGAGGCTGCTCCGCCTTAAGCCGCGCTGGGGCCGGCCGCTCACGGTCCCCAAGGGTGCCCAGTGTCTCCACCCAGGGCCTGGCCTTTCTGATCGTCCGACTCTTGGCTGGCTGAGCGGAACCTAAACGCCCACGAGTTCCCTTCATTAGGGAGGTTTCCGCAGGCCAAGGCCTGAATTACCCCCCAACTTCCGCCCCCAAATCTGAGCGGTCAGTGAACAGTCACCTAGGGACAGTGGTCTCTGTCAACCCCTTGCTTCCCCTACCGGAATGTAACTGCCACCACTACCGGGCGGGCGAGCCGGGCAAGGATTATTATCCGCGCTGCACTGCGGAGGCGGTTAAGGCCAAAACGTGGTCAGGATCACGAAATAAATCGTAGGAAACAGCGTCTTGAGCGAGCTCCGCTCGCCTCCGCAGCCCCCGAATGCTACCCCGAGCGGGAGGAGGGCCAGCGCAGGCTGGGGCCAGCGGCCCGGGTGCATTCGTCTTTACGCCCTCGGGGAAGGAAGCGGTGGACCGCCCGGTGGCTGAGGTCGGGACCGCCGAGCCAGGGCAAGAAGAGGGGTGCAGCCGAGCTCCGAGGACACGGCCGCCAGACCTCAGCAGCAGACGGCCAACTCCCCGTGCCGCCCGCGGAAAATCGGGGCCTGCGCCCCCGGGAACTATAGCTCCCCGCCTGGACTTTAGGTTTTACTCACTTTAACCTATTTTTAAAGGAAACTTTTCATTAAAATACAGATACGACGATAATAGCCCTGTCTCCCCGCAACGCCATTCCCTCCCGGCTCTCAGGTGGCAATCGAGAGTGACATGCCAAGGAGCATCCGCACCTGGGCGCACACGCTCGCGCACGCGCACGCACACTGCACACACGTCGCGCTCGCAGGATCTAAGGTCACGGTTGCCTCCCGGGATGCGGCCCAGGACGTCGCTTGCGCGGCGGTGCAGTGTTATGAGTCTGGATTGTTTCTGATGGTTTTTATGACCGAGGATCCAGGCGCCGAGCTGCGCGAGTGGCGCGTAG
>NW_005361873.1:3604324-3604564 GCF_000412655.1 Myotis brandtii | reverse complement strand
ATAACCCTCCGCGGGGTCGGCACGGCAGGGGGTTGAGAGGCCTTTTCTAGACAGACGCCCGGGAAGGTGATGTATTTATTCTTCGCACTTACTGTGCACTTAGCACCCAACGGGCTGTTCTTTGCACTGACCAACAAAAACTCCAGGCTCAGCGGCCCCTATCCCCATGGTTGCTGAGCTTGAGTCAGACCGCACCTGGTCGCGGGCCACCACCGCTGCGGCTGGGGGCCGGGGAGAGGT
>NW_005361873.1:3599576-3604076 GCF_000412655.1 Myotis brandtii | reverse complement strand
CTCTTTGACTTCATTCACACACCCCACTGGAGAATTCTTGACTATGGATTAGGGGGTCGCTTAGGCGTGGCCAAGCCTTTCTCCCCAGACATGACCCTTCCTTGAATGACTCTGAACCTGGGATTTAGTCCGATCCCCGATCGGACCCCTTGGCCAATCCCCTGCCACTCGGGTCTGGCGAGCCCAGCCGCTGCTGCCAGTCCCGGGCTGCCTCCGGCGCGCGGCTCTGAGCGCGCCGCTTCCTGAAGCCGCGGCAACGCTGATTTATGCTCCAGCCGCTCTCGAGAACCCCAACGCTTTGGCTGGGTTAATTTTTGTCAATTGTTCCTCGTCACACTAAGATAGTTTGCAGCTTGAGGCGGGTTTTATTTATCACCCTGAACATTTGAAATACAGTCAGACATAAAAATAACTGACTCTGGGACTCTGGCGCAATATTGGAGCCGTCGGGGAATAATTTGGCTAACTGACTTGGACGTTTCACCTTCTAAACAGAAATGCAACTCTCAGTCAAATTGTAAATCAGATTGTCTTCGGGGATGAAAAAAAAGAAAAGGCACCAAACCCAACGGAAACGAAATGAAAGAAAACGCAGATATTGACCAAAACAAATTGAGCTTCAGAAACCCAGCCTGGATTTTAATTTTCGGCGTGGAACAACATAGAGAATGAAAATTCCTAAACCTGAATGTTTTACCAGTCGGATCCGCCCTAGGGATTCTAGGGTGCCCTCGGAAACTGGACTGATTTATTTATTTCTTTTTACTGTTATTGCTGTTTTTGTTATTAAATAATAATGAATAATAAATGCTATTTTAGGGTTCCCCCTTGAAAAGCTCTAGTTATAAATGTTAATGAGAGGGGGAGCGGAAAGGTCAGGGTGGGAGCTCTGGAAGCGATCTAAAACATGGAAAAGAAGGAAATCAGAAATTTCCCTGGCACTGTCCTTGTTCCCAGATTTCTGTGAATAGATAATAAAAAAATAATAATAAAATAGGATAGTCTTATCTGCACCTCAGGGATTCCTCTCCACCATCTATCCAGAGGCCCCCAATAATGAAAGCTCAATTTCTTACAGACCCACATAGACCCAGTGGTCAAAAGCTTGGCCAGGACTAGCCTTCAGTAAGGCAGGAACTGGAGAAAAGAAAACCCACACAGGGGACCACTCAGCAATTGATCACAAGTGGAACTCAAAGCACAACTAAATAAAACATGTCTGCGAAGAGTGCATCTGTTATTAGTTCGCATACCCCTTCCTCCCAAAGCAAATTATATCCTAGTACAACAAAGCTGAGATAAGCCTTGTGCACTTTTCTGCGCCACCACAGTGGAAATCTGAGGTTGGTTTTCTTGATATGTACCTACAGCAACCTTACCTGGAGGCACCTGTCCCACTCAGGGCATTGAAACAAGTATATCTTTATTTAAACTCCTTTTTGACCAGGACCATTCACATAACTTGCTTCTAACATTTCTCCAAATAAACTGGAACAAGAGAGCTGTGACTCTTAAAATCCACAAATGAAAATTAAATTTAAAGATACCACAGGGAGCTTCAGGTAGAAAATTGGAGGGATTACTTTTAAATAACTTTGAGGTTTAAGGAAAGATACTCTAGAATTTGATAGTACTTGGTATCCATTGATAAAAATGAATATGTAATATTAAATTATGATTGCATTCAAAACATGGTTTCAGGGTACTAAATGAAATAAAATTAAATCTAATATTTTGGTGGGGGAAAGATAAGAAAAGTAGTGGGAAATTTTTCTCAAGAACAAATTGAATTGGTGAGGTTCTGACATCTGTCTAGTCCAAATCTTCCTTTGGTGGTTTTTATATGGGCCCCAAGCTGGCTTTGACATCCCTGATTCTTCGCGGGAACTCAATAAATGCAGCACTCTCTGCTGACGGGCAACTCCTGTGCTGTGAGTAATCCTTTGCCAATAGATGGTCTGTTGTCCTTTCCAGTATAACCAGCTGGGAAATTTAAAATATTTGCCTTTCCACATATTTATTTTTATTTGTTGTTGTTTTTTTTTCTTCTTCATTTCTGACACATAGAGATGAGTGTTTTCTCTTAGAATCCCAAACCACAAATATCTCCAAAAAACGTATATTTCAAAAATTAAATCTACAGATGTAATACATACTGTGAACCCTATAAAATGCGTTTACAATGCTGACTTAAAGAAAGAAATTTATAACTTTCATATGTACCTTCCTTGTGCAATAGGCAACTGCCATATGTTTCCGACTTCCATAATTCAGTTTTTCTTGGACATCTGTAGCAGGTAGTGAGTGCTTCTTAAAGTACATTTTATGTAATTTGAGAAGGAACCCGCACCAAAGACTAAAGGTTAACATAAAAAAGCACAGGTCTTTCTAGAAATGCTAGTTATTCTAAATTTACATCACCAATTATGCATAGATTGAGATAGTTTTTTCCCCTCCCCCTTTCTTCAGGCGACTGAATTTGGAAATGCAGTAATTCCAAAATGCAGTATTGTTATGCTGAAGATTCTTTACAAGCAACATATCCAAAATGTCTAAATGTTTTGGTAGAGTAGTTATTATTATTACCATTCTTTGGTCTTTTGCTTGAAGATTCTCATTTGGCTCTTCTTGAAAACTAGGTTGGAAGTGTATTCCAGTAAGATTATTTTGAGACAAAGTTTAGGATTTTCATATAGAAAAAGAGGAAAAACCCCTAAGCCTTTCAACTTTTTATTTATCTTATGATACATTTCTTAAAGGATGGGAAAGTTTTCACAATAAAAAGTGAAAAGAAAACCAAACCAAAAGTCATGTAGAAAAGTTATAGATTGTTGTCAATAATTTTGTCCATGTGTTTACATTCAGGGTTGATTCCCAATGCTAATATATTTTTCAATAGCTCACTTCTTTTTTGTGCAGTTCAGTTCTAGCTTTAAATTAATCTGTTAAAAGTCCTTTCATTCTGCTGAAACTGAAATGCCTCATCTGTCAGTACAAAAATATGAATAAATTCCAGCCACATTCTTCATTGTTTATACTTTCAGCAGATTATATAAATGTGCACAGAATTTCCACTGTTTAAGAACTGTTGGTATCTACAGATGTGAAATACGAGAACAGGGCCCAATTTACAGCCAATTAGACGGTGTAATGATTTTTATAAAAAGCTAAACACCATACCTAGTGATTCTTAAACGGAGTCTAAATAGGGGCACTTAGCTGCATTTTCAATTCATTTTATTAAACCACTAGACTCAAGATAATATTTGAGTATAGGGGAAAACAGCATTAGATATTGAAGTCAAAGAATATGAAGCTGAATATTTTAATATCAATTTAAACATCATATTATATAGCACAAACTATTAAGCTGCTCATTAACTAGTTTGAGAATATTATTTAATTTCTCCATTAATTGTCAGTGTGATCTATGTCCAAATCGATTTATGCAACATTGGTATCAGCAATGTCCACCTACTCATCTTTGGGTATTCATTTACATCTGCTGTTAATTTCATTACCTCCTTCAAGACATCATTTAGTTGGATCAGGTATTAGTGATAGCCACAAGTGTGGACTTCTTGGACATTTTTGTTACTAACCTCTACATGTAGGGTTGTGGGAGGAATGTAGGTAAATGAATGAGGAATTGAAGGCTGCGGATTTTCACGCACAGGGTGAAAAATAACTGATATTGTCTGGACTCTGAAGGCAGAGCAGATACTGCTGGAAATTGGACATGAGTGGAAAAATCATTCGCTCAGCCTAGTGGGTTTTCTTTTGGCCACATCATAGGTTCCTTACTTCCTCACCGCCCCCAGACTTAGTCAGTCAGAGGCTCCTTCCCTCTCTCCCTTCCTTTCTCTTCCCCCAGTTGGAGAATTTAAAGGTTGGAGGGAGAAAAGTAGGAAGGCAGGTTCACCTTCAAAGTGCACTCTCCGTTAGCTCTCCCCAAATCTCGCACCTCCCCAAAGCCCCAGTGTGAAATGAGCATTGATTGAAAAATCAACACTAGAAGAGAACCTCTCTTGGCCGGAGCCCAGTTTGGGCTCTCCGGAGCTCAGAAGGGCTCTTCCGTGGGCCACCAGAAGAGTGACAGGACTCGGCTGCAGCTGGTAGGAATCTGGAAGAGACTGGTTGTTGGAAGTGGATAATCAACAGTCACCAACACCTGGGAGGCGCTGTCTGTGTGTGCAAACCCTCAGCAGGAGCCAGCAGCCGGGAACTGCGGTTCCCATGGATCGCTTTCTCCACTGGGCCTGGGCTCGCAGTTGCAGCCCGCAACCCGGCAGGGAGGAGGCCCGCGAGAGCGCAGGTCTAGTAGGCGCCGCGCGGGCCAATCGCTCCGGGGAAGCAGGTTCCGATCTGGGGCGGGTGACAGGGGAAGCGACTATGCCGGCGGGCTCCGGGCTCCGGACTCTGGGCGGCAACAGCGCCGCCGCAGAAAGCTTCCCAGGACGCCTTTCTTGATTTCCCGTAAAAAGGGTTTATTCTTAATAG
>NW_005361873.1:3592018-3599419 GCF_000412655.1 Myotis brandtii | reverse complement strand
CTTGGCCAACCCCCTGCCACTCGGGTCTGGCGAGCCCAGCCGCTGCTGCCAGTCCCGGGCTGCCTCCGGCGCGCGGCTCTGAGCGCGCCGCTTCCTGAAGCCGCGGCAACGCTGATTTATGCTCCAGCCGCTCTCGAGAACCCCAACGCTTTGGCTGGGTTAATTTTTGTCAATTGTTCCTCGTCACACTAAGATAGTTTGCAGCTTGAGGCGGGTTTTATTTATCACCCTGAACATTTGAAATACAGTCAGACATAAAAATAACTGACTCTGGGACTCTGGCGCAATATTGGAGCCGTCGGGGAATAATTTGGCTAACTGACTTGGACGTTTCACCTTCTAAACAGAAATGCAACTCTCAGTCAAATTGTAAATCAGATTGTCTTCGGGGATGAAAAAAAAGAAAAGGCACCAAACCCAACGGAAACGAAATGAAAGAAAACGCAGATATTGACCAAAACAAATTGAGCTTCAGAAACCCAGCCTGGATTTTAATTTTCGGCGTGGAACAACATAGAGAATGAAAATTCCTAAACCTGAATGTTTTACCAGTCGGATCCGCCCTAGGGATTCTAGGGTGCCCTCGGAAACTGGACTGATTTATTTATTTCTTTTTACTGTTATTGCTGTTTTTGTTATTAAATAATAATGAATAATAAATGCTATTTTAGGGTTCCCCCTTGAAAAGCTCTAGTTATAAATGTTAATGAGAGGGGGAGCGGAAAGGTCAGGGTGGGAGCTCTGGAAGCGATCTAAAACATGGAAAAGAAGGAAATCAGAAATTTCCCTGGCACTGTCCTTGTTCCCAGATTTCTGTGAATAGATAATAAAAAAATAATAATAAAATAGGATAGTCTTATCTGCACCTCAGGGATTCCTCTCCACCATCTATCCAGAGGCCCCCAATAATGAAAGCTCAATTTCTTACAGACCCACATAGACCCAGTGGTCAAAAGCTTGGCCAGGACTAGCCTTCAGTAAGGCAGGAACTGGAGAAAAGAAAACCCACACAGGGGACCACTCAGCAATTGATCACAAGTGGAACTCAAAGCACAACTAAATAAAACATGTCTGCGAAGAGTGCATCTGTTATTAGTTCGCATACCCCTTCCTCCCAAAGCAAATTATATCCTAGTACAACAAAGCTGAGATAAGCCTTGTGCACTTTTCTGCGCCACCACAGTGGAAATCTGAGGTTGGTTTTCTTGATATGTACCTACAGCAACCTTACCTGGAGGCACCTGTCCCACTCAGGGCATTGAAACAAGTATATCTTTATTTAAACTCCTTTTTGACCAGGACCATTCACATAACTTGCTTCTAACATTTCTCCAAATAAACTGGAACAAGAGAGCTGTGACTCTTAAAATCCACAAATGAAAATTAAATTTAAAGATACCACAGGGAGCTTCAGGTAGAAAATTGGAGGGATTACTTTTAAATAACTTTGAGGTTTAAGGAAAGATACTCTAGAATTTGATAGTACTTGGTATCCATTGATAAAAATGAATATGTAATATTAAATTATGATTGCATTCAAAACATGGTTTCAGGGTACTAAATGAAATAAAATTAAATCTAATATTTTGGTGGGGGAAAGATAAGAAAAGTAGTGGGAAATTTTTCTCAAGAACAAATTGAATTGGTGAGGTTCTGACATCTGTCTAGTCCAAATCTTCCTTTGGTGGTTTTTATATGGGCCCCAAGCTGGCTTTGACATCCCTGATTCTTCGCGGGAACTCAATAAATGCAGCACTCTCTGCTGACGGGCAACTCCTGTGCTGTGAGTAATCCTTTGCCAATAGATGGTCTGTTGTCCTTTCCAGTATAACCAGCTGGGAAATTTAAAATATTTGCCTTTCCACATATTTATTTTTATTTGTTGTTGTTTTTTTTTCTTCTTCATTTCTGACACATAGAGATGAGTGTTTTCTCTTAGAATCCCAAACCACAAATATCTCCAAAAAACGTATATTTCAAAAATTAAATCTACAGATGTAATACATACTGTGAACCCTATAAAATGCGTTTACAATGCTGACTTAAAGAAAGAAATTTATAACTTTCATATGTACCTTCCTTGTGCAATAGGCAACTGCCATATGTTTCCGACTTCCATAATTCAGTTTTTCTTGGACATCTGTAGCAGGTAGTGAGTGCTTCTTAAAGTACATTTTATGTAATTTGAGAAGGAACCCGCACCAAAGACTAAAGGTTAACATAAAAAAGCACAGGTCTTTCTAGAAATGCTAGTTATTCTAAATTTACATCACCAATTATGCATAGATTGAGATAGTTTTTTCCCCTCCCCCTTTCTTCAGGCGACTGAATTTGGAAATGCAGTAATTCCAAAATGCAGTATTGTTATGCTGAAGATTCTTTACAAGCAACATATCCAAAATGTCTAAATGTTTTGGTAGAGTAGTTATTATTATTACCATTCTTTGGTCTTTTGCTTGAAGATTCTCATTTGGCTCTTCTTGAAAACTAGGTTGGAAGTGTATTCCAGTAAGATTATTTTGAGACAAAGTTTAGGATTTTCATATAGAAAAAGAGGAAAAACCCCTAAGCCTTTCAACTTTTTATTTATCTTATGATACATTTCTTAAAGGATGGGAAAGTTTTCACAATAAAAAGTGAAAAGAAAACCAAACCAAAAGTCATGTAGAAAAGTTATAGATTGTTGTCAATAATTTTGTCCATGTGTTTACATTCAGGGTTGATTCCCAATGCTAATATATTTTTCAATAGCTCACTTCTTTTTTGTGCAGTTCAGTTCTAGCTTTAAATTAATCTGTTAAAAGTCCTTTCATTCTGCTGAAACTGAAATGCCTCATCTGTCAGTACAAAAATATGAATAAATTCCAGCCACATTCTTCATTGTTTATACTTTCAGCAGATTATATAAATGTGCACAGAATTTCCACTGTTTAAGAACTGTTGGTATCTACAGATGTGAAATACGAGAACAGGGCCCAATTTACAGCCAATTAGACGGTGTAATGATTTTTATAAAAAGCTAAACACCATACCTAGTGATTCTTAAACGGAGTCTAAATAGGGGCACTTAGCTGCATTTTCAATTCATTTTATTAAACCACTAGACTCAAGATAATATTTGAGTATAGGGGAAAACAGCATTAGATATTGAAGTCAAAGAATATGAAGCTGAATATTTTAATATCAATTTAAACATCATATTATATAGCACAAACTATTAAGCTGCTCATTAACTAGTTTGAGAATATTATTTAATTTCTCCATTAATTGTCAGTGTGATCTATGTCCAAATCGATTTATGCAACATTGGTATCAGCAATGTCCACCTACTCATCTTTGGGTATTCATTTACATCTGCTGTTAATTTCATTACCTCCTTCAAGACATCATTTAGTTGGATCAGGTATTAGTGATAGCCACAAGTGTGGACTTCTTGGACATTTTTGTTACTAACCTCTACATGTAGGGTTGTGGGAGGAATGTAGGTAAATGAATGAGGAATTGAAGGCTGCGGATTTTCACGCACAGGGTGAAAAATAACTGATATTGTCTGGACTCTGAAGGCAGAGCAGATACTGCTGGAAATTGGACATGAGTGGAAAAATCATTCGCTCAGCCTAGTGGGTTTTCTTTTGGCCACATCATAGGTTCCTTACTTCCTCACCGCCCCCAGACTTAGTCAGTCAGAGGCTCCTTCCCTCTCTCCCTTCCTTTCTCTTCCCCCAGTTGGAGAATTTAAAGGTTGGAGGGAGAAAAGTAGGAAGGCAGGTTCACCTTCAAAGTGCACTCTCCGTTAGCTCTCCCCAAATCTCGCACCTCCCCAAAGCCCCAGTGTGAAATGAGCATTGATTGAAAAATCAACACTAGAAGAGAACCTCTCTTGGCCGGAGCCCAGTTTGGGCTCTCCGGAGCTCAGAAGGGCTCTTCCGTGGGCCACCAGAAGAGTGACAGGACTCGGCTGCAGCTGGTAGGAATCTGGAAGAGACTGGTTGTTGGAAGTGGATAATCAACAGTCACCAACACCTGGGAGGCGCTGTCTGTGTGTGCAAACCCTCAGCAGGAGCCAGCAGCCGGGAACTGCGGTTCCCATGGATCGCTTTCTCCACTGGGCCTGGGCTCGCAGTTGCAGCCCGCAACCCGGCAGGGAGGAGGCCCGCGAGAGCGCAGTCGTCCAGCCCCGCCGCCCGATTTACTCCCGTAGCTTTTGTAAATTTATATAGGTTATAATTTATTATTTTTGTTAACCAGATCAGAGGGAGCGGTGAGGAGAATGGGAAAGGGAAGGGGAAGGAAGGGAGGAGAGAGGGAGCCTAGGCTGGTACGTGTAGCGCTGCCCTGTGACTCAGCGCGGCGTGGGCTGTCCACTGCCCCTCAATAGGATATGGCTCCTTCCCAGATTAAATTCCAAATAACGCTGCCACATAAGTGCCCCTCTCAGTGCTTGGACAGGGTCCTTGCTCCCCTTCACTCTGCCATCTATTCTGTATTTCTCCCCGGGTTAACTAAACGGCTTTTTGTGCGTGGGAAGGAAGTCCCAATCTTTCCTGTTTGGAAATTCCGGGACAACTTGATGCGCCTCACGTTCAGGGGCCAAAAACAGTCTCTCGTGTATGCCAGGTCTTGAATCCGGGAAATCAGACCTAAAGGTTAAAAACTTTTAAGGCGATGGTCAAGTATAAAAGAAAAAAAACTATCTGGAGAATGAAATCCTGACGCCGATGATTTTTAACTTTAGAAATAAACAATTGCTTATAAAGAAAATACAAGTAGTCTATTATGTAAGGTAACATGAAGTAGGAAGCTTGCTTGCTCTCGCTTTCTCAGTCTCTAGGCTGAGAAAGCACAAGGGGAGGTGACAGAGAATGCACTTTAAAAAACTCTTCTGAAACTGCCCAATTTTAAACTGCACCAAGAAAGATAAGGAAGAGGAACCGGATATGCTTTTTAAAAAACTCCCCCCACCCTCCCCCGCCGCCCCAGTTAGTTGTCTGGCGGGACATGGATTCCACTGGGTACCATTCTCCCAGGTTGGACACGCAAGGCTTTTCTGCCCATCCCTTTCGCCCAAGTAGCTGAGACAGACACGCTCTGCTAATGTTCTTTCCTGGGTGACTTTTATTTGAAATGGAGCTGGGCTAGTCTTGCCAGAGGCCTGACAGTTTAATTTAGTTTTAATCATTTCCTTAAAGTAGCTCATATTGAGAAAAGACTTTTTCTCTCAAAGTGACGGGAGGCACACGCTCGCTGGTACTTACGCCCCCACCCACGTTGACACGCGCACAGGTGCACACACGCGCGCCCACACACGGACATATAGACACGTGCGAACGCACGCACGCGCCGAGCTTTCCTCCTGCCAATTAGCGCCCTGTCTCTGCTTGCTTTGCTCTCTTTACTCGCAATGGCTTGGCCCTTGCACAAGTGCCACGCTTTTGAGAAAACGCCTTGTTAGGTGTATCTCCGCCCGCTGGCCATCCCCGACCCTCCTTCCCTCCCGCTCCCGGGAGAGGTTTGAGGCCCCCTCTTCGGGAGCGAAGATAGGGTTGCGGTGAGGTCTGAGACCCGCCGCTTCACGGCGTGGGGGGCAGCTGGTCCTGCTGGGTCCCCGAGCCCGAGCTTGATTCAACGCCAATCGAAGGCTGCGAGCGACCGGGGCGTCTACGTCCCTCCGTTTCGCAAAGTTCAGCCTGGACCTGTCCTAGACTAAGGGGAACCACGCCTTCGTCCTGCCCCTGAGCCCAGTGCACACCTGGATTACTTCTAAGGGACACATTTTATCTGACATCGTGGGTGTCTGTGAGGCGTGGCTTTCCAGCTGGTCGTCTATGTGGACACCATTTCCCCGGCGTTCGCGCGTTCGGGGGTCTGCGCCCCTTACTGCCTCGGGTAAAAGCGAAAGAAGTGGCTGAGGCATAGAGGAGGTCTGGGGCCTGTGTGTTCCTGAGAGCATCCTGCAGGCTCCTGTAGTCCCTCCTTTATCATCTGAGCCGCGGGGAATACAGATGGACAAGAACCTATCTACCAAGCTGGCTTCGCCCCTGGACATCGCCTTGGTTCCTCGCGGACGCGGGTTTCCTCTTTCCCCAACCGTGGGGCTGAGTAGGCTGAGGGCCCCGGCGACTCCACCCCTGGACCTCAGCGCCTCCAACTCTCCGAGGCCCCAAAGGAAGTTGGGAAGAGCCCCGGGTCACGGAGAGCTGGGGCCTGGAGCGGGGCCCTGCGTCCTCGCAGGCGGCGGATGCGGGCCACACACTCCTTAGCCACGTACAGCTCCCGGAGAGGCCTCTGCTTAATCGGCTACAGTCTTCCTCCCCGACTTCCTCACCCACTCCCATTCCAGGCCCAAGCCTTGCAGGCGTCTTCCTTCCACCAGGCTTCAGAAACCCAGGCTAACTTTTAATACCCGCCTGGGGCGCCGCGGTGCTTTGAGACACTCTGCTGTCCTTTGCAAGGCTTTTTTTTTTTTTTTTAAACAAATGCAAAACAACTCCTCCCAGTTGAATCCTTTTCTCAAGCCTTTTGCAGGGCCGCTTCCATAAGATTGTTACTGAGTCGGTTTTGACCCCAGGCTGTCAGGCCCCGCTAGGCGTTGAGTAGGTGATGCTTCTGCTCCTGGGCACCTCCTGCTCAGGTTCCCGCTCTGGGTTGCCTCTCCTGGTTTCGTTCTCTGAGCTTCCCAAGAAAGATCAAAGTGGCAAAACGACTCCCAGAATCACTCTGCTGGAAGCTCAGAGAGAAGTCAGAGATAACAGGGCAGCAAACATCTGTGGAGGTTAAACTGAGCGAGGGAGAGGGAACACAACCCTTTGTCTATTTTATATCAAACGTTTAAGAGTATTATGCATCATGAATCTTTTATTCCACAAGAGATTTACTCTACTTACATCAAAACCATTTTTTGTTAATCCTGACAAAAAGTCGTGTTGAAATTACAAAACAACTCTACAGATATGTGTTCAGCATTATTTGTTTTAAAAACACTGTTCTTTCAAAAAAATTGTTTTAAAGAAACAAGTTTGCTCTTTAAAAGCCTGAGGGGGGGGGCGGGCGGGGATGGCAACCTGTCTAAAGCAGGACAAAAGTGAAGTCAGGTTAAATCACAGGCGTTTAAAAACACTGCAATGGGAAATCTTACTGTATCTTAAAACTTCTCTCACTTTGGGAAGTTTTTAGGGGTTTTAAAACTAAGTCCTTATCATTAGAGTCTCAGGCCCTACGTTTTTAATTATCACGCTTATAAGAAAAGGGAGACTCCAAGAAAGGGCTTACTTTTACTCACTAGTTCATATGAGGGGCTGAGCTTATTTTGTTCTCCTAAATATATTAGGATTTAAATACATCTGGATTCCCACTCCCCCCCCCCCCCCCCCACCAAAAAACAACAACAAAAAAAAAAAAAAA
>NW_005361873.1:3590367-3591530 GCF_000412655.1 Myotis brandtii | reverse complement strand
CCCCCCCCCCCCCCCCCCGCCAAGAAATATCCAGCAAGTAAAACATAAATAAACAAACAAACAAAAAAAATAAGCACCCGGAGCAGTGGGTGCAGGAATGTTTAAATGAGAAAAGATGGGCCTGGTGGATGTGAATTTTCCCTACTCCTAGCAATGTTCAGAGTTGTAGCAATATGAAGTGATAAGGGAGTGTAAGGTTTCTTAAAATATCCCGGATAGTTTAACTTGGTGATCATCTCGGTTTAATGTCAGAAACCTCAGCGGTTCCAGGTCCTGGTGAGGAAAGCTGGAGACTGGGGCTTGGACTGGGCTGGCCGCAAGTAGACTGACCGGGTCCAGCTCCCAGGGGTTGGCACGTCCAAGCCAGACGGCGGCGCTTTTCACTCGAGGTTTTTTGCAACCTTGTAAGGAAGTGGGCGCGGGCTGCACGGAGTCGGCGCCTCCTGATTGGCCGGCCTTCTCGGTGATTGACAGGGCTCCGTACTCCACCCCCGCCGCTTTATTGACACTAATGAGCAAGTTCTTCCCACCGCTCTCCCGACTGGAAGTGCTGACAGATCAAGGCAACAAATTTCAATTACAATCCCTAATTTGTGTCCGCAGAGTGTTTTTTACCCCTGTTAGTCCTCTTTGGCGCATCAGTTGAGGCAGATCTTGGAAGAGCAGGAAGAGGTGGAAGGGGTGGGAGCGAAGGAGTGCATCAGTGAGAGCGCGCACGAGAGACCGAGGAGAGGAAACTTGGCGGGCGCGCCGCTGGTTCCTCGGATCCCAACACAAGCGAGAAAGAGGAAACGCCAAATTTGTTTTTGCCCGCGGCGGGGAAGGGGGCAGTTCTCGGCCCGCGGGAGGCCTCCACCGTCGTTCAAATTTTGGTGGGGGAAGGAGAGCGAGTGTGCGTGTGTGCCCGTGTGAGTGTATATGAGCGAGGGGCGAGCGGGCGCCGGGCGGCGGGGATGGCCGAGAAGCGGAGGGGCTCGCCGTGCAGCATGTTAAGCCTTAAGGCGCACGCCTTCTCCGTGGAGGCGCTGATCGGCGCGGAGAAGCAGCAACAGCTTCAGAAGAAGCGGCGGAAGCTGGGCGCGGAAGAGGCAGCCGTGGCCGTAGAGGACGGAGGCTGCAGCCGCGGCGGCGAAAAGGGCTCCCCGGAGGGAGACGAAGGCAAT
>NW_005361873.1:3580807-3590072 GCF_000412655.1 Myotis brandtii | reverse complement strand
TGGCTGCCGCCGCCCGCTAGGCGGTCCGCGCCCTCTGCGGCTGCTGTTTGCGGCGCTCCGCCGTGCAGACCTGCGCTTTGGGCATCTGCCTCACTTGAGGTTCCAGCCCATGGGTGCTCTTGTTTTCTTTCCTAGCTTTTAAAAGCTCGGAGGTGGAGGGAGCGACGGTATAATCCCCCCAAACCGGAACGAATGCCCTAAACATTTGGGCAAACCAGGAAGAGGGCTGCGTATGTGCAAACGTGGTTTCCCGAGGGGTAGCTGAACCTTTCCCGTCCCTTACAATCTAGATTCCCGCTGGCAAGGACGACAACGACCGTGGGCTTGTTTTCCGCGCTCTTCTCCTGTCCTTAGCTAGCTGTTTGGCTGAAAAGCTCAGGGCGACCGGGGAATTTGGCAAGAGCGGAGCAAGAAATATTTCGAAATGTTTCTAGAGGATGCCTCAGCCCCAGCCCGAAGCCAGGCGCTACGGACGCCCATTGCAAAGCAAGGCCCTGGCGCTTACCTCCAGGGTCCCGGCACTAGGCGCTTTTGCGGGGAGCGCGCGAGGGGCGCGGGGTGTGTCGGGGTTTGCACTGGGGATCTGAACTCCGGAGTCCATCTCAGGCTCCACTGGGCACACATCCCAGACCCCGGTGGCCGCGCGAAACTTATTTTGGGGCCTTGGCGGGGCGGAGGTGGGGTGGACTCGGCCTGCACGCCTCTCGGGGACTTGGAGGTCAAGCGTCCCTTTGGCGGGCAGTGCGGATGTTTAACGGTGGACCTGTTTGTTAGAAGGACCCGATGACGGGAAGGTTTCCCCTTTTCTCCTGGTCCTTTACCTCTCCCCAGCCTCCCTCCCGAGGTCCATCTCCCCATCAAGATTCCTCTCTCGGGCCCTCACCGGTTACCCCTCTCTACTCTTTGCTGCCCAGGAGGCTGTGAGGACGGCTTCCTGCAGGGCTCGTCCCCACTGGCATCCCCGGGAGGCTCTCGAAAGGGCTCCCCGGCTCCGGCCCTGGCCAGGCCTGGGACCCCGCTGCCATCACCGCAGGCCCCGCGGGTGGATCTGCAGGGAGCTGAGCTCTGGAAGCGCTTTCACGAGATCGGCACAGAGATGATCATCACCAAGGCGGGCAGGTAAAGGGCGAGCTGTCGCGCGTGGCCCCTCACCGCACCCCCTGGGTGGGTTAGGCAGGGGGGAGGAGGTTGGTCTCCAGGAAGCATTTCCGTATAGAGAAGGACAAGGCCCTGGGTAGTGGATCACTTCTGAGACTGGCTTTCCCTACCTACGCAGTCAGTGAAGGGCATAGTCCGGCCGCCCTCTTGCTGGATGCTCAGGAGGAAATCAGGGCCGCCGCCAACATGCTAGCGGTTCTATTGATACGCTGCGTGCAGGGTAGTTACAGATTCGTGATCATATTTACATCTGTCCAGACATTGACTTAGGCTCTAGTTATCGCTTCTGGGACTGTGGAACAGATTACTCCCCTAGCCTTTTAACCAACGCAGTTTACTCTTTAGCAATCTAATTTGCCTTTTCAGATGTGAAATTTACCCATTTTGGTTCTTTACCAAAAGATTTCCTTGCAATGTGAGAACGTGGTGTGTTGTGCTATTTTGATATTAGACTAGGATGAAAAATTACTGGAATCTCTGGTAATGCATGCTTAATCCTTGAAAAATGGTTACCTTGATTTTTTAAAAACCACTTTTGTAGACCCGCAGTTACGCAGCTAACATTTTTTCCTCAATGAAATCCAACACGTTAGTCTAAATTTGCTGAAGAACTCTAAAAAATTTTGTAAGAAGTTATATCCGTTTTTTGTGGAAAGTGAAATTTGCACATTCCTCTGTAAAATAAATGGATTTTTGGGCCAGATCATAGTAATTTGAAGGAGGCACCGAAATATTTGCATTTTAAAGTTTTCAGTTCATTTAGTGCAGTGAAATCTATGAATAATATCTTCCTTAAAAGGAAGGTAAAAAGCACACACCACTCTTTCAGGGCGTACACATGGCAAAAACCTGGATAGCATAAAAGTATCCAAACTTATTAGAAATTACAAAAACATATTTTATTGAATCCATATGCTACCTTCTACATTTTCACAGAGCTATTAGTAATGATCCAAATTCAGTTTTCAACAACACAAAGCAACAGTTGTCTTATAAAGGATGTAGTTAAAGACCTTTACTCTTTATCTTACAGGTGCACTGAAATAACACTAAAACAACCAGCGTATTAAACTGCTCTCATGCCTAGTTAGGAATAATGGACTTTCTTTTTTGTGCAAGTGGTCTTTAATGGCATTGTTATAGGAAAAAAATTGGTAGATAACAGTACTAAAATTCGTGTTATAAGGTAAATTGGCAAAAATTAGATTAGCTGGAAGGATCCTAGACATACATCATTAGATGAATTTTTTTTTAAAAAAGAAAGAACTGCTCTGTTTTTTTATATACAATAATTTGCTGTTGTATGCCTTGCTACTATGCCATTTTTAAAAGATAGGTGCATTTAGTTTAGCATCTCCTATGATGCATCTGTGGGAAGCCAAGAGAAATTCAGATTTTCATTTTTCTTAATTAGCAATGTTTTGAGTAAGTGTGGTTAAATGAGAAAGTATTTTCAAGTTATGGTAGGGGAAGGAACGATTTGGTAAATATACATTGTGCTTAGTTTCTGCTTTCAATAAAGAAGTTTTACTATACCTTTCAAATTTGGAGCAACTTTTGCACTTCACCTTTACCGTGCTGCAGACAGGAAGTCCTGTCTCAATAAAGAACATATTGTTTGGTTATAGCATGGCACATTGGCTCCTTGTGGTTTTTTATAACCCTTTTAAAATTTCACATTATAATATGTTTTATCACTTTCAGAAATTCAAAATTTCTATTTCTACCATTTGGGACATTTTATTATCTGTATTATTAAAGTAAATTTGCTTATTGATTTTTTAAAAGTGCTTTCTTTAGTGCCTTGACTCCTTCAATGTGTACAATTATTTTTGCTCTTAGCTATACTGACATTTCAGTAAACACAGAAGCAAGTATAAGGTGCAACCAATTACATTTAAAAGCCTCGGTTTTGCTATGTCCCCTGTTCTGATTCTTTAAATCAAATTACCAGAGCGAATGGTATACATTTGTTCATGTGAAAAATTCAGATTCTGGAGATTTCTTTTGCTTATTCATTCTCCATGTGTTATCACAAGCAAAACCCAAACCAAAACCCCTTTTCCTCCCCTCCCTTATAAATAGGCGCATGTTTCCAGCAATGAGAGTGAAGATCTCAGGATTAGATCCTCACCAGCAATATTACATTGCCATGGATATTGTGCCAGTGGACAACAAGAGATACAGGTATAGTGATTGGATGGCTAGAGGAGAATAGGAAAACGCTAAGATTTTACAGGCTATGTCTGTTTGATTTGTGACTATGATGTTTGTTTCCAAGAGCCTGTAGAATTCCCAGAACCACAATCCAGGACCTTTCAGATCCAATAGCCCAGAGGATGCCTTCCTTTATAGTAAATGTGGAAACTTAATTCTTGTTTTGCTTTTTATAGATACAGAAATGTCTTTTAAGGACTGAGGACTTTTAATAGGAGCTAGTTTAGCGATGTTAAACCAAGTTGTTTTTTTATACTGATTCACATTTTGGTTAGAAGTTTGAGAGGAAATGTTAAATTTGTACATATATGTAATATTTAATAAAATGTTTTGTTTTCTTTGTGATTTTTATCTTTTAATAAGTTCACTTTATCTGATTACGTTCAAAATTGTACCCGTTTGAAGGCTTTTCATTTTTGAGAAAATGATTGAAGATTTTTTTATAATTTAGAAAAATAAAATCTCATAATTCATTATGAAATTAAGACATCTTTAAATTGGTAATGAATTAATTACCTTAGTGTTGTTTTTTGCTTGGTAGTTAAAAAAACTATAGTATTTGGATTTTGAAAGAGAATATATTTATGCAGGCATCAAGTAAAGTTGGAAAAGATATACAGTCTTCAGTATCAAACCAACCTTTGCTCTTTTTCTCCTGAAATTAAGCAAATCAATAATTTTTAATGATTATGCTTTTTATTTTTCTGTTAAAAATGATAACATAAAAAAAGGAGATTTTGAGTGAGAGACCAGAAATTACTGCTCTAAATTTTGGGTTTTTTGTTTCTGTTTTTTTTTCTTTTATATATATACCTAGAGCATTCAGTAAGTTATTAAATGAAATCAGATTTGGTTTTTATCTTTTAAAATTTAGGAGTTGCTTTTTGGAAACAGGTTTATGGTGTCAAAGTATACAGATTTAATTAGTACAGGCACATATGGAATACTAAAAAATGGGTAATAAAAGGGACAGTTTAATTATTTTTGTTTGTGTATACATTATATTGCTTATTTTAATTACCTCATTAGGGAGTTTTGATAAAATTATCTACTGCATGACAGAGGCTAGAAGGCATTGAAGTTTATTTTTTAAATATCCTTGGTTTAAAATTCATATTCTATGTGGGTTTTGTACTGAGGAAGATAATGTAGTTCTTAATAAGCTTAGAAATTATTTCCTTTCTCAACTAAGTTTGTCTCATATTTCTTTCTTCAGATCTCTTCCATATATTTTGGACAGTTTGTTTTACATAACTGATTCTTATTATTTTTACATAAAATGCAAGCACAATTTCAAGTGTTAGTATTAAGATACCAAATTTTAAATGATCAAACTGTAAAACATAAATTTGCTTTCACTTATATTGCTTCCCAAGAAATTTATTTTTAGCATTTGTATTTAGAATGTTGCACAAAGAATATGTAGCATGTAACATTTCTTCTCTTAGTGGGTGTGGATTTTTGAACTACTCAATGTGCATACTTTTTCAAGGTTTTGATAGAGAATGTTACTCTATTTATTTTGGTAATAACTCTTTATCCATAGTGCAGGTTTTTAATTTTTTTTGTTTGTTGTTGTTTTTGCATTTCCAAGATTTGTATTTGATTTTCCAACTTTTTCAGTATTAATAGAAAAAAATATTTTTTTGGCTTATTCTCTGCTATCAGAGAGTGGCATTTGATCAAGTTAAACATGATTGTGACTTATTAGAATGTAAAATTAATATTAACAAAAGCCTGTGTATTTAGGAACTTATTTATTGAAATTACACTATACCAAATAAAGGAATTTTTAATTGTTCTTAATTGTGTGACTGTGTTTTTTTCCAAGAAAAGGAATTCAAGAATAGAAGGCATATTGAGCTCAAAATAGAGTGAAATATGCGACCGTAGTTGAAACAGGGTCTCACCAGAGATGTTATGAAAGTGTTTCATGCTATTTAAAAAAAAAATTGCATACAACACAGGTAGATTTCTCTGAGACTATTTGTAAATTGTTCCTTTACATTGTATGCTATATTTTAAAACACAAATGGAAGAAAAACAACAAAGTATGCACAGTAATTTATTTTCTATTCCTAAGTTAGTCATTGACATACTAGTTTCTAGTTTTTGAATTAGTGTGTTTTAAGTTAGCACAAATAATAATCTGAATGTAGGATTACTTGAAACATTGGGATTTAGATATATTATTTTTAGAGTCACTATTTTGATACATATAAACAAACAGACTATGATGTTTTACCTCTTACTTAGGAGAGTAATATTAATTAGATCTCCCATAGTTTTCAAAGTTTGATGCATATTTTAATTAGTGGTATTTAATAATAATTTGCAGCATTTTCTTACAATAGTAAAAAAAGAAATATGTAGGAGAGAAAATTCTATATTTTATGATTGTTCAAACTAAAAATTAAATGGAATACTTTATCCTTAATTTGTAGTGTGATAGAGTTAGAAAAACTAATTCTAAATGATAATAGATAGAACTTTTTGCTATGAAAATAAACGTTACTGAAACTTCTGACAATTTCTTTTTGCCTTTCTGCCATCTATCTTATCAACTTGTACATAAGCCTAAAAAAGGGAATTGATAAAGAAGCAGGACACCTTTAGGTATAACTCTTAAGTATTTTTGAAATTTACTTAAAGGTGAGCTTGACAACTTAATAGTTTTTCACATCAGTTGAACAATATCTAACATGAATAAGTGTAATTCATAAGAATTAGGATACTTGCATTTATGGTGGTGGCAGTATGCATATTTTCACTAAACCCTTCATACACCACCTTGAGTGGTCAGTAGGCCACTGCTGCCTCAGGGTTTTTTTTTAAAGTTGTCGAAATCTTACTTTAAATGCCTTGGTGTAAAGAAGAAATTATTGTATTTTAGACTTAAAATGTTGTCTAATTCTGCTGAGTTAGATTCTAAGAACCATAGTTCACATACTATGCCTTGTCATTGCCTTTTAGGTATGTTTACCACAGCTCTAAATGGATGGTGGCTGGAAACGCTGACTCCCCTGTGCCACCCCGGGTGTATATTCATCCAGACTCGCCTGCCTCAGGGGAGACTTGGATGAGACAAGTGATCAGCTTCGACAAGCTAAAGCTCACCAACAATGAACTGGATGACCAAGGCCATGTGAGTAGATGGCCTCTATAATTCGCCACCATTGGGTGGTGCACCCATACCCATACTGTGCTGGACTGAAGGAAGTGAACTTTTCTAAGATCATACTTTCCTGGTAGATCAGCATGTGCATAAGCTGTGCAAAATCAAGGTGGTATTTGCATCAGAGACTATGCCTGTGGCTAGAGTATACTATGAAGCATTAAATATATTAAAACAAGAAACTACATCTGTATTAGAATGAAAGTACCCCGGGCAGACTATTTAGCCAAAACACTTGTTTGAAATCCCATGAGGTGCTAATTATTATACTCTGAATATGAATCCAGTTGGTTTAACTGGAATAATGATTTATTGTGTCTTCCCTGCATCCAGCTCTTTTCCCAGCTGAGGCTCATTGCTTCTCAATAATGTTCCATCTGCAAACTCCCAATTGTTTTGTAATGACATCGAATGTGTCAAAATAATAATTCCTTTTAGTCTTAAAACTGCTGAAATATGACATGTAAGTCAAAGCCAGCTATTCCAATAATATAGTCATTTTAGCACCTTATTAATTTTTATGTGATATTGTTTATAAGCAAGACTTCTACATTATTTTAATAAATAAGTAACTCTGGGTATATGCTGATTTCCGTTGAAAGCTAGCTCTTTCTATTAGGTTTCTATTACTTGAGAGGGGTTTGATTGATGCAGGATTAAAATACCTTTTGACTAGTATTTCATACATAAAATGATGAACCAACTAGTTCATTTCTCAAAGGAGTGACATAACGATAGCATATTTATGAGCAAATCTTTTAAAGCACAAGTGCAAACTGTCATAAACTAGTAATACTGTGATGAGAGGATAAGATTTGCAAGTTGCTAGACAATAACTTAAGCAATGGACCTTAATGAAAGCATTCAAGTACAAATTTCATTGTGGTACAAAGGCAGTATTTAGATTTTAAGACACATCTGTCTTGTTTTGTTGATGCTTTTGTTTATTTGTTGCCTTTTATGATTTAAAACAGAATTAGAAAGGAAGCATGGTTAATTCATTTCTGAATCCAACTTCATGCCCTATATTTTAGTGCATTAATACATTTCTCTTCTTTCTATTCTTTATTTACACAGTTGAGATATGCCAATTATTTTTCAGTTGACTTCAGTCTCATTGAGGGAGCTGACTTGATATGTTGCCAACATGTCCATCGAAGGATCTTATTTTTTTGGAATAGAAAATTAAAAAATAAATGCCATTAAGTGTTACTTGTTTTAAAAAGCTTAAATATACTCTATTTTTCTGAGTTCAACAGTTTAAGAATATATCTTTTAAAGAGATAATTGGATCTAAAAGCGACATACTGTCATAGATAAGGTACAAATGCCTTTTAATAATTCAATAATTTAATAATTTAAATCATTTTATAATTCTGATGCTTTCAGATTAGATTAGTGGCTTTATATCTAATATCCACCATCTATAATACTAGATATAGATCTAGTAATTTATATGTTTTTTTTTAATTTTGTAATTTTACTAGACTTTAAAACAGTATTCTCCAGAGAAACAGAACCAATAGGATTATATAAATGTATATATAGAGATTTATTTTAAGGAATTGGCTCATACCATTTTTGGGGCTGGTAGGTTTGAAATCTGCAGGGTAGATTGGCAGACTAGAAACCCAGGAAAGAACTGATGATGTAGTTCTTGTCTGAAGGCAATCTGGAGGTAGAATTCCCTCTTCCTCAGGGACTTCAGTCTTTTTCTCTTAATAGCCTTCAACTGATTGGATAAGGCCCACCTACAATATTGAGGGCAATCTGCTTTACTCAAAGTCTACTGATTTAAATGTTAAGTTCATCTAAAAAAATACCTTCATGGCAACATCCAGACTGGTGTTTGACCAAATATATAGGTACCATGGCCTAGCCAAGTTGAAACATAAAATTAATTATCACACAGTATTTGTTTAAAACAAAAAACATTACAAATTGAAACTCAGTTGTTTATAACTAAATGATTATTATATTTAACTATTAGGAAAAACAAAAACATAGCAGAAAATAGGCAAAATAGTCAGATAAGTGTGTCATCTACCAGTGAAATTTTTCTTGTAAATTTGTGGTAGATATAATACTTTAATAAAGGGAGACAATTAATATGTGTGGGGAGCAAGGAAAGAAAGATATATATTTATGCATTTTGGTAACAAGGAAATTGCCTTGGCAAGTGGTAAAAATGTATTGGATCAGTTGATACTAGAAGAGAATGTAGGAGAGAAAATGCTCTTTTTGTAAAAACATATTTTTTAAGGCTTTGTAAAATCTATATATATAAAAGCCTAAGTGTCTGTCCGACCATCCGTCCAACCAGTAGCTATGACACGCACTGATCACCAGGGGGCAGACACTCAATGCAGGAGCTGCTGTGATGTGCACTGGCCATTTAAAAAGAAACGGCCACAACAGACCTGGCACCAACAAACCGACACTCGGCTTCCACCAATTGGAACACAGGCCCCGCCACCACCTTGAAACAACAGCCCACCAAATCGCAGTCAACACTGCCAAGACTCCATGGTGCAAATTGTGGCCCAGCCCAGCCCGGAAATGGTCGCTGAGGGCGCGGGGTAATGACGTCATGTAGCAATGCCTGGCTTCCTCTCCCTAGCAACTAGCCTCCTTGGAGTTTCTTCAGCCCAGGAACACGACTTGTTTTATAGCCAGGTGCAAACATTTTATTTAACCAAAAAATGTCTGTGAAGC